>NW_027361679.1:58020000-58417500 GCF_039654945.1 Dendrobates tinctorius
TACTACATACTACATACATACTACATATATACTACATGCATGCTACATACATACTACATGCTACATACATACTACATGCTACATACATACCACATACATACTACATACATGCTACATACATACTACATATATACTACATGCATGCTACATACATACTACATATATACTACATGCATGCTACATACATACTACATGCTACATGCATGCTACATACATACTACATACATACTACATACATGCTACATACATACTACATATATACTACATGCATGCTACATACATACTACATATATACTACATGCATGCTACATACATACTACATGCTACATGCATGCTACATACATACTACATACATACTACATGCTACATACATACCACATACATACTACATATATACTACATGCTACATGCATGCTACATACATACTACATACATACTACATGCTACATACATACCACATACATACTACATACATACTGCATGCTACATGCATGCTACATACATACTACATACATACTACATGCATACTACATACATACTACATGCTACATACATACCACATACATACTACATATATACTACATGCTACATGCATGCTACATACATACTACATACATACTACAT
Organism: Dendrobates tinctorius; assembly: GCF_039654945.1. Taxonomy (NCBI): domain Eukaryota; kingdom Metazoa; phylum Chordata; class Amphibia; order Anura; family Dendrobatidae; genus Dendrobates; species Dendrobates tinctorius. The sequence goes on from NW_027361679.1 coordinate 58,020,625, forward strand.
GCTACATACATACCACATACATACTACATACATACTGCATGCTACATGCATGCTACATACATACTACATACATACTACATGCTACATACATACCACATATATACTACATACATACAATACATTCATACAATACATACATAGACATACAGTACATATAACATAGAGTAACATACTTACCAATACTTGTCACATTGTTCCCCGAAGCCATTGTCTTTTCTGGAATAAATATTAACATAACAAACCACAAAAATACTCACCCACGATCCGAAGCAGTCCACGAGTGTGTCCCACGACGATCTTGGGTAGAGAACTGCAGCATCAGATGATGCTGCCGTTCTCTACGGGCTGCAGGAATCCAATGACGGAAGGTAGGTATCCTTCCGCACTGTATTCCTCCGCCACTTAAAAAAAAAAAAGTCCCTAGTCTCACTTTATGCCATTGCTGCGTGGGAAATTCCCACACAGCAATGGCATAAAGTGAGACTAGGGACTTTTTTTTTTTTAAGTGGCGGAGGAATACAGTGCGGAAGGATACCTACCTTCCGTCATTGGATTCCTGCAGCCCGTAGAGAACGGCAGCAACAGCTGATGCTGCAGTTCTCTACCCAAGATCGTCGTGGGACACACTCGTGGACTGCTTCGGATCGTGGGTGAGTATTTTTGTGGTTTGTTATGTTAATATTTATTCCGGAAAAGACAATGGCTTCGGGGAACAATGTGACAAGTATTGGTAAGTATGTTACTCTATGTTATATGTACTGTATGTCTATGTATGTATTGTATGAATGTATTGTATGTATGTAGTATATATGTGGTATGTATGTAGCATGTAGTATGTATGTAGTATGTATGTAGCATGCATGTAGCATGCAGTATGTATGTAGTATGTATGTAGCATGTAGTATGTATGTAGTATGTATGTAGCATGCATGTAGCATGTAGTATATATGTAGTATGTATGTGGTATGTATGTAGCATGTAGTATGTATGTAGCATGCATGTAGTATGTATGTAGCATGCATGTAGTATATATGTAGTATGTATGTAGCATGTAGTATGTAGCATGCATGTAGTATATATGTAGTATGTATGTAGCATGTAGTATGTATGTAGCATGCATGTAGTATGTATATGGTATGTATGTAGCATGTAGTATGTATGTAGCATGCATGTAGTATATATGTGTTATGTATGTGGTATGTATGTAGCATGCATGTAGCATGCATGTAGTATGTATGTAGTATATATGTAGTATGTATGTAGCATGTAGTATGTATGTAGTATGTATGTAGTATATATGTAGTATGTATGTAGCATGTAGTATGTATGTAGCATGCATGTAGTATATATGTAGCATGTAGTATGTATGTAGCATGCATGTAGTATATATGTAGTATGTAGCATGTAGTATGTATGTAGCATGCATGTAGTATATATGTAGTATGTAGCATGTAGTATGTATGTAGCATGCATGTAGTATGTATGTAGCATGTAGTATGTATGTAGCATGCATGTAGTATATATGTGTTATGTATGTAGCATGTAGCATGCATGTAGCATGCATGTAGTATGTATGTAGTATATATGTGGTATGTATGTAGCATGCAGTATGTATGTAGCATGCATGTAGTATATATGTAGTATGTATGTTGCATGTAGTATTTATGTAGTATGAATGTAGCATGTATGTAGTATGCATGTTGTATGTATGTAGCATGTAATTTTTTTTTTTTTTTTTTTTTTTTTTTTTTTTTTTTTTACATTTAACACATTAGCCGGATGATGGGACTACTACTGTCCCATCATTGGCTAATGTGTCAATCACTGTCATGGTAGCAGGCATCGCCCGATGGGACTTGTAGTCCCATCGGACGATGCCTGCACAGACCCCCGGAGCCTGCACAGACCACCGGCAGGCCGGCACAGACCACCGGCAGGCCGGCACAGCCCCCCGGCAGGCCGGCACAGCCCCCCGGAGCCTGCACAGCCCCCCGGCAGGCCGGCACAGCCCCCCGGCAGGCCGGCACAGCCCCCCGGAGCCTGCACAGACCACCGGCAGGCCGGCACAGACCACCGGAGCCTGCACAGACCCCCTGGCAGGCCGGCACAGCCCCCCGAAAGGCCCGTACAGACCCCAGAGAGGCTGTACAAGGGCAGGAAAGGGTTTTTCTTATTCCGATACCGGAAGTCCCATAGACTTGAATGGGACTTCCGGTATCGGAATCGGCGATACCGATACTTTTTTTAAAGATCGGCCGATACCATCCGATACGATACTTTGAAGTATCGGACGGTATCGCTCAACTCTAATCATGCTATTTAGAAATCCCAGGGCACTTTTAGAAATGTTAGCCTTAGGTCAGATAGTATTACAATGCACAAATTTTTATCATAGGGGCTCAAGCTATTTGATAACTCTGGTGATCTTTTAGACTTTCTAGTCTACCTTTACTTTATCTATTAGTTAACCATCTTTAAACAAGAAGTTTGCACCAAAAGTTTGGTGAAATGGCGAATTTTCCCATTAAACCTTTTTCACTAAGCAGATCTGTCAGAATTCTAGATGATCAATGCACTAGAATTCTAGAATATTTAATTTAGTAAATCTCGTTCTACATATTTTGTCAGCTGTGGGAGTTTGTGTGTAAAGGAGCCATGTAGATGTACATACTTATCCTACATAAAGTGGGGAAAAAAAGTATTTAGTCAGTCAGCAATAGTGCAAGTTCCACCACTTAAAAAGATGAGAGGCGTCTGTAATTTACATCATAGGTAGACCTCAACTATGGGAGACAAACTGAGAAAAAAAAATCCAGAAAATCACATTGTCTGTTTTTTTTTCATTTTATTTGCATATTATGGTGGAAAATAAGTATTTGGTCAGAAACAAGCAATCAAGATTTCTGGCTCTCACAGACCTGTAACTTCTTCTTTAAGAGTCTCCTCTTTCCTCCACTCATTACCTGTAGTAATGGCACCTGTTTAAACTTGTTATCAGTATAAAAAGACACCTGTGCACACCCTCAAACAGTCTGACTCCAAACTCCACTATGGTAAAGACCAAAGAGCTGTCAAAGGACACCAGAAACAAAATTGTAGCCCTGCACCAGGCTGGGAAGACTGAATCTGCAATAGCCAACCAACTTGGAGTGAACAAATCAACTGTGGGAGCAATAATTAGAAAATGGAAGACATACAAGACCACTGATAATCTCCCTCAATCTGGTGCTCCACGCAAAATCCCACCCCGTGGGGTCAGAATGATCACAAGAACGGTGAGCAAAAATCCCAGAACCACGCGGGGGGACCTAGTGAATGAACTGCAGAGAGCTGGGACCAATGTAACAAGGCCTAACATAAGTAACACACTACACCACCATGGACTCAGATCCTGCAGTGCCAGACGTGTCCCACTGCTTAAGCCTGTACATGTCCGGGCCCGTCTGAAGTTTGCTAGAGAGCATTTGGATGATCCAGAGGAGTTTTGGGAGAATGTCCTATGGTCTGATGAAACCAAACTGGAACTGTTTGGTAGAAACACAACTTGTCGTGTTTGGAGGAAAAAGAATACTGAGTTGCATCCATCAAACACCATACCTACTGTAAAGCATGGTGGTGGAAACATCATGCTTTGGGGCTGTTTCTCTGCAAAGGGGCCAGGACGACTGATCCGGGTACATGAAAGAATGAATGGGGCCATGTATCGTGAGATTTTGAGTGCAAACCTCCTTCCATCAGCAAGGGCATTGAAGATGAAACGTGGCTGGGTCTTTCAACATGACAATGATCCAAAGCACACCGCCAGGGCAACGAAGGAGTGGCTTCGTAAGAAGCATTTCAAGGTCCTGGAGTGGCCTAGCCAGTCTCCAGATCTCAACCCTATAGAAAACCTTTGGAGGGAGTTGAAAGTCCATGTTGCCAAGCGAAAAGCCAAAAACATCACTGCTCTAGAGGAGATCTGCATGGAGGAATGGGCCAACATACCAACAACAGTGTGTGGCAACCTTGTGAAGACTTACAGAAAACGTTTGACCTCTGTCATTGCCAACAAAGGATATATCACAAAGTATTGAGATGAAATTTTGTTTCTGACCAAATACTTATTTTCCACCATAATATGCAAATAAAATGAAAAAAAAAACAGACAATGTGATTTTCTGGATTTTTTTTTCTCAGTTTGTCTCCCATAGTTGAGGTCTACCTATGATGTAAATTACAGACGCCTCTCATCTTTTTAAGTGGTGGAACTTGCACTATTGCTGACTGACTAAATACTTTTTTTCCCCACTGTATCTTAACTTATATGACCTCTAAAGTAATTCAGCTCAGTTACGCTTTCCAAGTTCAAAAAGTGGTTTTCTGCAGGAAACTTGGCTGTTTGATCTTATTGTTAGATGTGCTTCTTGCTTTGAAGAACCAGAAGCTATGATTTGTATTCACTGATCTGCTGTATGCACACAGGCATTGTTGTGCTGCACAGCATACAAATCATAATTTAGCTGCAGCTTAAAAATGGGTTTTGATAAATTTTCATTGTAATACTAAAGTGCTTTTGTCCCAATTTCCATCATTCCATACAGGTCATTTAAGTTCATCCATTATTTCTTGCATTTACAAAAATGTACAATGAACAAAAAATATAGACGAAAACAGAAAAAAACAGCTTTGTTTGAAAAGTAAGTATAAAGATGGATAGATTGATGGTCATTAAGAGTAGAGATAAGCAATCTTGTTTGGAAAATGTTTTCCAATCTCAAATTTGGCACAACGTAGCTCATTCAGATTCATGTTTGGATTCCCGAGTATTTTTCCTAAAAATCGGCAAAAGTTTGGTAAATGACCAAGTTCGCTAAGGGCTTTTTCAGACATCAGTGTTTCTGGTAGCAGCACGGGCCACAAAACTTCCTGCACACATGCACATTGATGACACAAGGCTAGCATCTGTAATAACATCTAATAAAGGAAGTTACCTTTAGTTGCCATTCAAACCCATTTGTGTCAACTTCTGTGCATGTTATCAGGCCAAAATCTCCAGGGTATTTAAACTTTTGATCAGGGTCATTTGGATGTTTTGTGTTGTCGTTATAATTTAAAAAGAGAAAACACATTAATTTGACAATAAATGGCTTCACCCAACCACTAACCATGAGTGGTGAAAAAGTTTTGGTGTCATCTTTCATATTCTCTGAAAAAAAGACAAAGAAAGCAAAAATTCTGCTAGGTTATGTAAACTTTTGAGCACAACTGTGTGTGTGTATATATATATATATATATATATATATATATGTATATATATGTGTGTGTAAATATATAGAGTTTAAATTCTTATTTATTTTCTTTAAAATTTGTCTTTTTTTAAAAAAAAATATAATAATAACACTTGCATATCTTTATTAAAAATTTAATTATTAATATTGAACTATAACAACAAGGGAAAGTGTAAAAAAAATAATTTTTTACAACACCCAGTCTTTGTGAGATAGGTAGTTGTGTTTTAATGTTTGAATTGTGATTTTTCTTTAGTCTTAAAAAAAATTAAACTTTAATGTATTTTATTGGGATTTTATGTGATATAATGACATTAAATAGCAACTATTTGTGAAGTGTAAAGGAAGTGTAAGAGAAATGATATGGTTTTCTAAATATTTTAAAAATATAAATATGGAAATTATGATGTGCATTAGTATTCAGCCCCCCAGGTAAATAGTTTGACTACCTTTCGATGCAATTACTGTTGCAAATCATTTGCCTCAACCAGCTTTGTACATCAATAGGCCGAGATTTTTGCACATTCATTATTGAAATCTAGCTCTAAGGCCTGTTTCACACGTCCTGATATTTCCGGTAGCGGAAAAACCAGTACCCAAGATATCTTTGTGCCTGTATCCATTTGTGTAATACTGTGTGCCACCCACATGCCGCATCAGTGCCAGATGCACCAGCGCCAGAGAAGCAGCTTTACCGTTAGTGCTGTCCCGCAGAGCCAGGTGCCAAAGATGCGTCGCATCATTTTCCCTGCTCTGATAGTAATCAGCGCAAGCAGAGGAGAATAATGAGAGCTATATTCAAGTGATTACAGTGACAGCAGGTGGCGGTGGATGGGACTATTACTCCCATCATCCTACATCTGCTCCTGCTAATACAAGTGAGAGCAGGCAGTGGCTGATGGGAGTATTCATCACCCGCTGCCTGCACTATAAATATATAAATAAAAAATCCATCATAGGTTCCCCTGTATTTTCTATAACCAGCCAGGCAAAACTGACAGCTGGGGGCTGCAACCCTCAGCTATCAGCTTCAGGAAGGCTGGTTCTCAAGAATAAAAAGGGTCCCCATGCTGTTTTTTTAAATGATTTGAATAAATAATTTTAAAAAAGGTGTGTAGTCTCCCCTATATTTGACAATCAGCCAAGCTAAAGCTGACAGCTGGGGGCTAGTATTCTCAGGCTGCTAAGGGGCCATGGATATTGACCCCTAAAAATAGCTACCAACAGCTGCCTCAGAAAAGACACATCTACTAGGTGTCACTTTGCCCAGCTCTTCCCACTTGCCCTGTAGCAGTAGCAAGTGGGGTTCATATTTGTGGTGTTGATGACAACTTTGTATTGTCAGATGACATTAAGCCCATGGCTTAGTAATGGAGAGGTGTCTATAAGACACCCCTCCATTACTAATCCTATAGTTATATTGTAAATAAAGACACAGCTAGTATAAAGTTTTTTATTTGAAATAAAAACAAAACACAGTTTTGTATTTTTATTTAAAAATAACAAACACAGTTATCTTCACCTAACACCCATTCCATTGAAGCCCTAGTCTCCTGTAATAAAAGAAAAATAAAAAAACAACAATATCCCCCACCTGTCCGTCGTTCTGTTCCACATCATAATTAATGTCTGGGGTTAAAAAATGTTCAACCTGGACTGTGCCAATATGCAACCTTCCAGATTGAGAACCACTGGTGAATGAGCTGTTGCAAGTGCAGCATCAGTAACTAGCTGTGACGTCATTGAGGTTATCGCCATTCACTGAGGCTGCTTTCCCAGCCGGGCTGAACTACGGTGACTTCAGCACCATGGGAAAAAGTGACTGAGTTCATCGCACTTCAACTCAATGAGTTAACCGCAGATCATGGTGAGAAATTGCGCAACACATTGTATGGTGCAATTTCTCCTGTTACCCCTATGAAAATGCAAAAATTTGGTGCCAAAATGACATTTTTGTGGGGAAAATGTGATTTTATTATTTTCATCGCTCAATGTTGCAAACTTCTGTGTAGCACCTGGAGGTTCAAGATGCTCACCATACATGTAAAAACATTCCTTGTGGTGTCTAGTTTTTAAAATGGGGTCATTTGTGGGGGTTTTTCACTGTTTAAGCACCTCAGGGGCTCTCCAAAGTGGACATGACATCCACTAATGATTCCAGGAAATGTTACAAAAAGTCAAATTACGTTCCTTCCCTTCCGAGCCCTGCCATATGCTCAAACAGTAGTTTTATCCCTCATATGGGGTATCAGCGTACTTAGGAGAAATTGCTCAGCAAATTGTATTGATCAATTTCTTCTGTTACCCTCATGAAAATGCAAAATTTGGGGCCAAAATAATATTTTTGGGGAGAAAATATAATATTATTATTTTCACTTCTCAACGTTATAAACTTCTGTGAAGCACCTGAATGTTCAATATGCTCACTATACATTGAGATCAGTTCCCTTAGGAGTCTAGTTTCTAAAATGGTGTCACTTGTGGGGGATTTTCATTGTTTAAGCACATTAGAAGCTCTTCAAATGCGACATTGGCATTCACCAATTATTCCAGCAAAATTAACTGGCAAACTGAACTATAGACTATAATTTTAAGATTAGGTTAATTTTAACACTAATCAGCAAGGGATCAAATACTTATTTCCCCCACTCTATATGTATACTTACCAGGTCCTGATTCACTTGCGCAAATCCCAGAACAGAGGTTTAGGTGTGGTTTAGAAGCAGTCATGATGATGAGGCGGGGACACAGACACAGACAGAGCAGCAGGACAACTTCCTGCCCCCGGAATCTTGCCTCTGCTGTGCTGTGACATTGCCCCTCCCCCTCACTCTCAACTTCTAACCCAACACTGCCGAGGAGAGGGAGAGAGATGGGGGAGAGGGAGAAACATGCTGCAGGACTACCGAGGATGCACAGCATTTTTCACTGTAAGTAATGCTGTAAACTCTCTGTACACTTCATAAAGGGACTGCAGATGCAGAGGACCCACTTTATTAATGGAGGCTCTAGACATCTTCCTTGTTTGTCTGCCCCAAACACCATCCCTGCTTCTGGAGACAATTGGTCACTCACGATTTTATTTAGGGGTATCAAACTACAGAGGGCTGAAATCAAATGCACATCACAATTTTCAGATGTATATTTTTAAGATATTCAAAAAGCATATCTTATTTCCTTTACATATACTTCCTACTTTGTGTTCATATACCACTTAAATTCTCAATAATATTCAATTAAGTTTGTAGGTGTAATGTGAAAAAATGTTGAAAAGTTCACAGAGTGTGAATTCTCTCTTAAGGCACTGTATACACATATACTGTATAATTGTTCAATAATGCAGGGACTGTAGAATTTGATTAGCTCTGGTCAAATGGGTTTGCACGTGTGGGCGTGAATTAGGTACCCCTGTCTTCCTCTAAATATGAAGCCCACCCCTTTTTTCTCTCTCGTTCACCTATATTTTCTCCATTCTTTAAAGTACTAGGCCAGTGAGCTTTTTCTATTTTTCACTGGAATGATATCCCTAATAAATATTTCCTGCCCTTAATATTATATTCACCATTTTCATCTGTTCTCGGGGCTAAACCCAGTCATTGCAACCAGTCAGATAGCTACAGTTTTTAATTCTGTGAGAACCTGAACGAGGCTCTCATAGACTTGCATTAAGATCTTGTGGCCATTACCTCTGACTTCCGGTCAATGAAAAGTTGTGATCACAAGATAGTGTTGCGGGACAGGAGCGGTGGGGGAAAGGCCGAAGACTGCAACTAGGGGAAGGTAACTTAGACATTTACAAAGTAAGGCCATTTGCATGAAGCCTATTCTGTAATAGTCCCATTAGTTTTGTATTTTGGATTCAAAATCTATTTATATAGGGAAGTGATTGACAGGAAGCTAGCTATGCATATGTAATTCCACAGCAACCTGTCAATCACTGATCTGAGGGGCAAAGAAAAGTGAGGGGAAGTTCCCATATGAATACACCAAACTCATTACCGTGTCAATTACCGTATATTCTCAGATTGTTCCTAGTAGCCAAACACACATTTTTATACTATTTCGGCTCTTTGAAGTATAGACCCGTAAAGTAGCGCAATCAGCTGACAGATCCACTTTAAGTAGTTGGTTGAAGTTAGCTTTGCATTCTTCAAGGCTGGTATACTTCAGTAATACAAAGAAGTATCTAGTGTTAAGACTTTAGTATTTAGCTGTTAGACTTCAATTACACAAAGAACTATTTAACTTCCTGACTCTTTGATTTTGACTAGAAAGAATCGAGGCCATATGGAAAAATACGAAATCATTGACCCAAAACTTTCTTCAACACACTGTTTACATGTTAAATAAATGAAAATGTATTAAGCTAAATAGAAATTAAACAGCAAATGAATAAGGCTTAAAGGATTAGCATATTGTTGGAACATTTTACTTGGGATTTGTACTAATGAAATCTGCTCAGACATGTAATTGGTATTCATCCACTCACACATGGTGAAAAACAGGATCGCCCTTTAAACCATATTTTCTTTTGAGCTAATGATCCTACTTTACAGTAATAATACAAATATATTTCATTTAATCAAATGAGCGAAAATGTATGCACTCGAAATAACATCACGGAAATGTTTGCTATAAATGTGCTCCGAACGATGGTATGAAGAACAAGCCCGGTAATTTCATTACCAATTATAATTAGATCTAACCAAACATTGCAAATATGAAAAAGAATATTGACATACTACAGAAATCATTCATCTCAGATTTCATTAATACTATTGCAAATAACGAAAAGGGTTTTTTTTTACCTTTCAGTAAAGTATTAATGCAAATACTGAACATTAGCAGTTATGCTGGCCTAAAGAGTTGAAAACTAACGTGGGAATGTGCATCCTGGCAAACTGCAGTAGATTTATCAATATTCTTGTGGGGGATGGCTACGGTTCTAAATAAAAGTTGTCTTTACATAATGTTTATCGTTATAGAAAGGTTTTGCCTCTCTAGAACAGGCAGGAGTGGATTAACAGTAGCAAGGGTGAAGGACAGTTTAAAAGGCATGACCCCCCCCACTTCCTGGCACCCAATGTGCCACATGATATATTACATAATCCCCTTTGATAGAGTAACACACAGGTGCTCTGGTGCACATTTGTACATGGAAAATGGCATAACAGAATATAGCGCTATACAAAATAGATTAGGGGAGGGAGATTACTTTTCCCAAGGAGACACATGACAGACTGTGACTATTGTGGAGGCCTAACCAACAGGCTGAAATTCATTCTACTCAATATTAATATTAACATAATGGAAAAAAGTGATAATAATTGTATGACTTAATGTTGAGCAGAATTAAATATGCTGACATCCCCCTATTTGCAGAATGAGGCCCACATAGCCCCCTACATACAATATAAGCCCCCCACATAGTCCCCTCATTCAACAACTAAAGCAACCAACTTATGGAGTCCTTATACACGTAAAGCATAGGAAAAAAAAACAACTTAAAACATACTCTCTTTATTTAGTTATTTTAAAAACCCAATGCATAAAGACATAACTGCACACCCATTTGCACAGAAAAACAGTGATTTAAAAAAAAGAAAACAGAAAAGAGGGGAGATGGGGACTAGTTCTGCCCTTCACACTTCTCTTTCTGGCAGTGGAGATTGGCAACCTAAGTTGAAACAGTGTTGCACAGTGTGGCACACGCACACCTTGTCGACTGCCCCTATGTAGCCCTTACATTACTGTAGCTGACTAGCCTTCCTCAATAGGTGATCATATAATATGTAATGAGCATACACTACCGTTCAAAAGTTTGGGGTCACCCAGACAATTTTGTGCTTTCCATGAAAACTCACACTTTTATTAATCAAATGAGTTGCCAAATGTATTTAAAATCTAGTCCAAACATTGATAATAATTTTCTCCTTCAAACTTTGCTTTTGTCAAAGAATGCTCCCTTTGCAGCAATTGCAGCATTGCAGACCTTTGGCATTCTAGCAGCTTATTTGCTGAGGTAATCTGGAGAAATTTCACCCCATGCTTACAGAAGCCCCTCCCACACTTTGGTTTGGCTTGATGGGCACTTTTTGCGTACCATACGGTCAAGCTGCTCACACAAAAGCTCAATGGGGTTGAGATCTGGTGACTGCACTGGCCACTCCATTACAGATAGAATACCAGCTGCCGGCTTCTTCCCTAAATAGTTCTTGCATAATTTGGAGGTGTGCTTTGGGTCATTGTCCTGTTGTAGGATGAAATTGGCTCCAATAAAGCTTTATCCACAGGGTATGGCATTGGAGTGATAGCCTTCCTTATTCAAAATCCCTTTTACCTTTTACAAATCTCCCACTTTACCAGCACCAAAGCAACCCCAGACCATCACAACATTACCTCCACCATGCTTGACAGATGGCATCAGGCACTCTTCCAGCATCTTTTCAGTTGTTCTGCTCTCACAAATGTTCTTCTGGGTGATGCAAACACCTCAACCTTGGATTCATCTGTCCATAACACTTTTTACCAATCTTCCTCTGTCCAATGTCTGTGTTCTTTTGCCCATATTAATCTTTTCCTTTTATTAGCCAGTCTCAGATATAGCTTTTTCTTTGCCACTCTGCCCTGAAGGCCAGCATCCCGAAGTCGCCTCTTCACGGTAGGCATTGACACTAGCGTTCTGCGTGTACTATTTAAATGAAGCTGCCAGCTGATGACCTGTGAGGCATCAATTTCTCAAACTAAACTCTAATGTACTTGTCTTGTTGCTCAGTTGTGCAGCGGGGCCTCCCACTTCTCTTTCTACTCTGGTTAGAGCCTGTTTGTGCTCTCCTCTGAAGGGAGTAGAACACACCGTTGTAGGAAGGAAATCTTCACTTTCTTGGCAATTTCTTGCATGGAATAGCCTTCATTTCTAAGAACAAGAATAGATTGTCGAGTTTCACATGAAAGTTCTTTTTTTCTGGCCATTTTGAGAGTTTAATGGAACCAACAAATGTAATGCTCCAGATTCTCAACTAGCTCAGAGGTAGGTCAGGTTTATAGCTTCTCTAATCAACTAAACTGTTGTCAGCTGTTTTCAAGGGTATTCTAACCATCCATTAGCCTTCTTACACAGTTAGCAAACACAAAGTACCATAAGAACACTGGAGTGATGGTTATTGGAAATGGGCCTCCATACACCTATGAAGATATTGCATTACAAATCAGATGTTTGCAGCTAGAATAGTCATTTACCACATTAGCAATGTATAGAGTGTATTTCTGAATCATTTAATGCTTCATTGGACAAAAAAACTGCTTTTCTTTCAAAAATAAAGAAATTTCTAAGTGACCCAAACTTTTGAATGGTAGTGTATATAAATTATATAAATATATGCAATATAGATATTAGGGGCTGAGGGGTATATATATATATATATATATATATATATATAATCAATATATTTCAACAGTCTGACCAGAAAATAAGATAAGCAAATTCCGAAAAGAAACATATATGATGTTCTTGTCAAAAAGAGAAAAATCCTTCAGATCAGAGATGTCTAGTCAAGCGGCAGTGCAATTAAACCAAAAAACATCCATATATCTCATAGTCGAGTTTTATGGATATGGACCATCCTGTGTATGTGTATACATATACAGTGGGGCAAAAAAGTATTTAGTCAGTCAGCAATAGTGCAAGTTCCACCACTTAAAAAGATGAGAGGCGTCTGTAATTTACATCATAGGTAGACCTCAACTATGGGAGACAAACTGAGAAAAAAAAATCCAGAAAATCACATTGTCTGTTTTTTTTTCATTTTATTTGCATATTATGGTGGAAAATAAGTATTTGGTCAGAAACAAGCAATCAAGATTTCTGGCTCTCACAGACCTGTAACTTCTTCTTTAAGAGTCTCCTCTTTCCTCCACTCATTACCTGTAGTAATGGCACCTGTTTAAACTTGTTATCAGTATAAAAAGACACCTGTGCACACCCTCAAACAGTCTGACTCCAAACTCCACTATGGTGAAGACCAAAGAGCTGTCAAAGGACACCAGAAACAAAATTGTAGCCCTGCACCAGGCTGGGAAGACTGAATCTGCAATAGCCAACCAGCTTGGAGTGAAGAAATCAACTGTGGGAGCAATAATTAGATAATGGAAGACATACAAGACCACTGATAATCTCCCTCGATCTGGTGCTCCACGCAAAATCCCACCCCGTGGGGTCAGAATGATCACAAGAACGGTGAGCAAAATTCCCAGAACCACGCGGGGGGACCTAGTGAATGAACTGCAGAGAGCTGGGACCAATGTAACAAGGCCTACTATAAGTAACACACTACACCACCATGGACTCAGATCCTGCAGTGCCAGACGTGTCCCACTGCTTAAGCCTGTACATGTCCGGGCCCGTCTGAAGTTTGCTAGAGAGCATTTGGATGATCCAGAGGAGTTTTGGGAGAATGTCCTATGGTCTGATGAAACCAAACTGGAACTGTTTGGTAGAAACACAACTTGTCGTGTTTGGAGGAAAAAGAATACTGAGTTGCATCCATCAAACACCATACCTACTGTAAAGCATGGTGGTGGAAACATCATGCTTTGGGGCTGTTTCTCTGCAAAGGGGCCAGGATGACTGATCCGGGTACATGAAAGAATGAATGGGGCCATGTATCGTGAGATTTTGAGTGCAAACCTCCTTCCATCAGCAAGGGCATTGAATATGAAACGTGGCTGGGTCTTTCAACATGACAATGATCCAAAGCACACCGCCAGGGCAACGAAGGAGTGGCTTCGTAAGAAGCATTTCAAGGTCCTGGAGTGGCCTAGCCAGTCTCCAGATCTCAACCCTATAGAAAACCTTTGGAGGGAGTTGAAAGTCCATGTTGCCAAGCGAAAAGCCAAAAACATCACTGCTCTAGAGGAGATCTGCATGGAGGAATGGGCCAACATACCAACAACAGTGTGTGGCAACCTTGTGAAGACTTACAGAAAACGTTTGACCGCTGTCATTGCCAACAAAGGATATATCACAAAGTATTGAGATGAAATTTTGTTTCTGACCAAATACTTATTTTCCACCATAATATGCAAATAAAATGAAAAAAAAACAGACAATGTGATTTTCTGGATTTTTTTTTCTCAGTTTGTCTCCCATAGTTGAGGTCTACCTATGATGTAAATTACAGACGCCTCTCATCTTTTTAAGTGGTGGAACTTGCACTATTGCTGACTGACTAAATACTTTTTTGCCCCACTATATATATATATATATATACTGCTCAATGAAATAAAGGGAACACAAGCAGCCTGTTGCAAATGGAAGTGTTCCTTTTATTTTTTTGAGCAGTATATACAGTATATATATATATATATGTAGACCCTAAATGGCTATATGGCCTGAACACTGAACAGTTGGGTAAATATCTTAGTGGCATCTTCTTCAGACTTGTTTCCCTCCCCTTTTTTGGTTATTCAAGGATTCATCAGGAAATTCCTACAATCAGGGCAAGAAAAGGAGACCATTAGTGTTGAGCATTCCGATACCGCCAATATCGGGTATCGGCCGATATTCGCGGTATCGGAATTCCGATACTGAGTTCCGATACTTTTTGCATATCGAATACCGGAATCAGAAGTTCCCATAATGCTATGCTATGAGCCAGTTTGATTTGATTCAGCCAATGAGGAATCCTCAGAAGTGTGGGCTCATCCTGTTAGGCATGTAGGCATGTTAACTAATGGCATGACTGTGATTGGCTGCTGAAATGATGTCATGATGCACTATAAAAGCCGCATCTCGGAATCTGTTGGTTTGGAAAGAGGGGGCCAGCCAAGCAGCATTCCAGAATGTGAAGAAGAGGGAGTATGCAGTGATGCGCAACTTCTTTGTCCCTCTGAATCTGAAGAGGCGGGTGGGCCAGTGCCTATGGTCAGCACACCTCAGTACGCATCAGATGATGATACTCAGGTGCCACTTTCTGGTGCGTACCGTGCTGGCGAGACTACCCAGGAGAAGCAGGTGTTTGAAGAGGGGAGTGTAGATGATGAGGTCCTTGACCCATCATGGCGTGAGGAACAGGAAGGTGGTGGGAGCAGCTCTGAGAAAGAGATTCCCCGAACGGCCAAAACAGGAGGAAGAGGGAGGGGGCAGACTTGGTTTCCTGTAGTCTCCACTTCGGCACCCGTTAGGAGCATTCCTCTTCCAAAACCCAAAACGGGCGCTCCCAAGACTTGCAGTGCGTGGTCCTTTTTTACACAGTTGCAGATGACGTTTGCTTTGTCAAATGCAAGCTGTGTAATCATAAAGTTAAAAGAGGGAAAAGTGTCAGCAACCTGAATACCACAAATATGTGGAAACATGTGCGGACCAAGCCCGTGGTGGAGTTACAAAGACACACTGAAGACGTAGGCCAACCTACAGCACCACTTACCACCTCTTCAGCTCGTGTTGTAGCCTCTTCCTCCTGCTCACACACAGCTGGTTCGGCTTCCTCACAGGATCGCCAAGGAAAAACCTCTGGCACTGTTGTCCAGAGACCCTGTGACATTCCTCCCACAGCACCACGTTCCCAGTCATCCTCACACTCCCAGGCCACTCGGCAGCCATCGGTAGCACAGGCATGGGAGAAAAGGCGGCCATACTCGGCCAACCATCCCCGAGCACAGGCTCTGAATGCTGGCATTGCCAAACTACTGGCCCTTGAAAAGCTGTCATTCAGGCTGGTGGAGACTGACACCTTCCGGGACTTCATGGCATTGGCAGTCCCACAATACACTGTACCCAGCCGCTTTTATTTCAGCAGGCGAGCTGTCCCTGCCCTGCAGAAACATGTGCAGGCAAACATAAAACAAGCGCTACTAAACGCCATCAGTAGCAAGGTCCACCTGACCACCGATGCGTGGACCAGTAACCATGGACGGGGACGATACCTTTCCCTCACTGCCCATTGGGTCAATGTTGTGGAGCCGGATACAGATCTGGAGAGTGGCGCTATACGTGTTCTGCCAACTCCACGGATTGCAGGAATCCAGTCTGTACACATTGACTCCTCCTCCTACTCCAGTTCTTCTGAAACAGCGCAGCAGGAGCCTGTTACGACCGATATGAGCACAGCCGTGGCCAAACGTCAACAGGCCGTACTGAAATTAATTTCATTGGGGAATCGAAGCCACACAGCGCAGGAGCTCTGGAATGCCATCAAGCAGGAGAGCGACGTGTGGTTTCTGCCAGCGAATCTCCAGCCAGGCTTGGTAGTTTGTGACAATGGCCGAAATCTGGTGGCAGCTCTTGGCCTAGGCAACCTCACTCACATCCCATGTCTGGCACATGTGCTCAACTTGGTTGTGCAGAGCTTTCTGAGGGACTATCCGGATCTTGATGCACTGCTGCACAAAGTCCGCATAGAGTGCGCTCACTTGCGGCGTTCCAGCACGGCAAGATCGCGCCTTGCTGCTCTGCAGCGCCGATTACGCCTTCCGGAACATCGCATCATATGTGACCTACCCACCAGGTGGAATTCAACGTTACATATGTTGGAGCGGTTGTGTGAGCAGCAGGCAGCAGTCATGGAGTACCAGCTGCATCAGGCGCAAACAAGTCGCAATGTGCGCCGGTCACACTTCAGCACCACTGAGTGGGCCTCTATGAAGGACATCTGCCTCGTTTTGCGTGCCTTCGATGATTCCACGCGGATGGCGAGTGCAGATGATGCACTAGTCAGCATCAC
Source organism: Dendrobates tinctorius (assembly GCF_039654945.1). Lineage (NCBI taxonomy): Eukaryota > Metazoa > Chordata > Amphibia > Anura > Dendrobatidae > Dendrobates > Dendrobates tinctorius. Next base: position 58,037,612 of record NW_027361679.1, read on the forward strand.
TGTCCCCCTTATCTGCATGCTTCAAAAAACACTGCAAGCACTAAGGGATGAGGTTTTGGAAGAGTTGGAGGATGAGGAGTCACAAATGCCATCTGCTTCTGGACAGTCTGCGCTACGTGCTTCCTCACAAAGGCCTAGGCAGGGGACACTTTGTGAGGAGGAGGAGGAGTCGTTGGAGGAGTAAGACATCTCTCCACAGGAGGGAGGTACACAAAGCTCTAGTCAGTATGTACAGCGAGGGTGGGGTGATGCAGAGCAGGCAGAGATCACGCCTCAAGCAGGGGACAACGGTTCTTTGGCAGTTGGGAGTCTGCAGCACATGGTTGACTTCATGCTGCAGTGCCTGAGAAACGACCGCCGCATCGCCCACATTCTCTACACGGCTGATTATTGGGTGTACACCCTCCTAGAGCCTCGCTACCGGGACAACTTGCAAACCCTCATACCAACGTTGAACCGGGAGCGTAAACTGCGGGAGTACCAAGACACACTGGTGCAGTCCATCATGTTTTCCATTCCACCCGACAGCAGTGGTGCTAGTGCTTTACAAAGCACCTCTGTGCGTCGACCCAGTGGAGGAAACTCGGCACAAAGAGGGAGCAGAGGCAGCGCCTCAGCACAAGGCAAGACCACTATAGCCCAAATGTGCCAAAGTTTTGTGTGTCCGCCACAATTGTCTACACCATCACTGACGGCTCCAGTCAGCAGGAGGCAACGTTTCCGTCAGATGGTGACAGACTACATGTCTTGCCCTGTGAGTGTACTCCCAGATGGCTCTTCCCCCTTCAAGTTTTGGGTCTCTAAGCTGGATACATGGCCAGAGCTTAGCCAGTATGCATTGGTGGTGCTGGCTTGCCCTGCTGCCAGTGTATTATCGGAACGCGTCTTTAGTGCCACAGATGGTGTACTAACAGACCGTCGCACACGACTATCTTCCGATAACGTCGACCAGCTTACTTTTCTGAAAATGAACAAGGCCTGGATCTCCTCAGAATTTGCCAGTCCTCTTCCAGACTAAATAATTGGTTGTCAACTGTATCCGGGTCTCCTGTTGTGTTCATGTTTCTACCACCTGAACTATAATCCCTGGGCTTCAACACAGCCAGTTGTTGCTCAGATGTGTCGTCTGCACAGAGAAAAACACTAGCTCCTGTGCTAGTGGGGTTCAGTAACGCCAGCTGCTCCCCTGCTGTGTGGACGGCAAAGTCTCCTGCTCCATCCACATTCAAACTACTACTGATTTTTAACCCTGCTCCACTTAGGCCTCTGGCTCCACCGTCTCTAGTATTTCCCCTGGCCTCCAACCCAGCCAGTGACAGCTCTTAAGTGGCGTCTGCATAATCCACACTTGTTCCAGTGTTACTTGGCCTCAGTCACATCAGTTGATCCCCTGATGTGTGTCCGGCAAGGTCTCCTGCTCTGTCCACATTCCCATTACTAGTAGTGTGAATGAGGACAGAGCAGGAGACCATGCCGGACACACATCAGGGGATCAACTGACGGGACTGAGCCCAAGTAACACAGGAACAAGTGTGGATTGTGCTGACGCCACTTCAGAGCTGTCACTGGCGGGGTTGGAGGCCAGGGGAAATACTAGAGACAGTGGAGCCGGAGGCCATAGTGGAGCACGGTTACAATCAGTTGTAGTCTACTACCTCTATAAAATGTGCTGCAAGTTGGCCTCAGCCAGCTCCATGCCTCATCCTGGGCTCCAACAACGTCAGTTGGTGTTCAGAAATGCCGTCTTCACAGAGAAAAACACACTAGCTCCTGTGTTAGTGGGGTTCAGTAATGCCAGCTGTTCCCCTGCTGTGTAGACGGCAAAGTATCCTGCTGCCTCCACATGCCAACACCATCAGGCCTCAGCCTGCTCCAGGCCTCATCCTGGGCTCCAACAACGTCAGTTGGTGTTCAGAAGTGCCGTCTTCATAGAGAAAAACACACTAGCTCCTGTGTTAGTGGGGTTCAGTAATGCCAGCTGTTCCCCTGCTGTATAGACGGCAAAGTCTCCTGCTGCCTCCACATGCCAAAAAAACAGCAGGCCTCAGCCAGCTCCATGCCTCATCCTGGGCTCCAACAATGCCAGTTGGTGTTCAGAAGTGCCGTCTTCACAGAGAAAAACACACTAGCTCCTGTGTTAGTGCGGTTCAGTAATGCCAGCTGTTCCCCTGCTGTGTAGACGGCAAAGTCTCCTGCTGCCTCCACATGCCAAAAAACAGCAGGCCTCAGCCTGCTCCATGCCTCATCCTGGGCTCCAACAACGCCAGTTGGTGTTCAGAAATGCCGTCTTCACAGAGAAAAACACTCTAGCTCCAGTGTCAGTGGGGTTCAGTAATGCCTGCTGTTCCCCTGCTGTGTAGACGGCAATGTCTCCTGCTCCATACACATGCCAACACGATCAGGCCTCAGCCTGCTCCATGCCTCATCCTGGGCTCCAACAACGCCAGTTGGTGTTCATAAGTGCCGTCTCTGCAGAGAAAAACACTCTAGCTCCTGTGTCAGTGGGGTTCAGTAATGCCAGCTGTTCCCCTGCTGTGTGGATGGCAATGTCTCCTGCTCCATACACATGCCAACACCATCAGGCCTCAGCCTGCTCCATGCCTCATCCTGGGCTCCAACAACGCCAGTTGGTGTTCAGAAGTGCCGTCTCCGCAGAGAAAAACACACTAGCTCCTGTGTTAGTGGGGTTCAGTAACATCAGCTGTTCCCCTGCTGTGTGGACGGCAAAGTCTCCTGCTGCCTCCACATGCAAACTACTGCAGATTTGTAACTTTGGTCAACTTAGGCCTCTTGCTCCACTGTCTCTAGTATTTCCCCTGGCCAACTACCACGCCAGTTACAGCTGTGAAGTGGCGTCTGCACAATCCACACTTGTTCCTGAGTTACTGTGGCTCAGTCCCGTCAGTTGATCCCCTGATGTGTGTCCGGCAAGGTCTCTTGCTCTGTCCACATTCACATTACTAGTAGTGTGAATGAGGACTGAGCAGGAGAGCTTGCCAGACACACATCAGGGGATCAACAGACAGGACTGAGCCACAGTTACACAGGAACAAGTGTGGATTGTGCAGACGCCACTTCACAGCTGTAACTGGCGGGGTTGTTGGCCTGGGGAAATACTAGAGACAGTGGAGCCGGAGGCCATAGTGGAGCACGGCGACAATCAGTAGTAGTCTACAACCTCTATAAAACCAGCTGCAAGTTGTCCTCCGCCTGCTGCATGCTTCATCCTGGGCTACAACACAGCCAGTTGTAGCCTGGAAGTGCCGTCCGCACAGATAGAAACACTCGCTCCTGTGTTAGTGGGGTTCAGTAATGCCAGCTGGTCCCCTGCTGTGTGGACGGCAAAGTCACCAGCTGCCTCCAAACTCACACTAAAACGCTTTTTCTCCTCGCTCCAAGTAGGCCTCAGCCTGCTCGGAGCACTGATCCTGGTCTACAACGCAGTCAGTTGTAGCCTGGAAGTGCCATCCGCACAGATAGAAACACTCGCTCCTGTGTTAGTGGGGTTCAGTAATGCCAGCTGTTCCCCTGCTGTCTGGATGGCAAAGTCTCCAGCTGCCTCCAAACTCACACTACAACGCTTTTTCTCCTCGCTCCAAGTAGGCCTCAGCCTGCTCGGAGCATTGATCCTGGGCTACAACACAGCCAGTTGTAGCCTGGAAGTGCCGTCCGCACAGATAGAAACACTCGCTCCTGTGTTAGTGGAGTTCAGTAATGCCAGCTGCTCCCCTGCTGTGTGGACGGCAAAGTCTCCTGCTCCATCCACATTCAAACTACAACTGATTTTTAACCATGCTCCACTTAGGCCTCTGGCTCCACTGTCTCTAGTATTTCCCCTGGCCTCCAACCCCGCGAGTGACAGCTCCGAAGTGGCGTCAGCACAATCCACACTTGTTCCTGTGTTACTTGGCCTCAGTCACGTCAGTTGATCCCCTGATGTGTGTCCGGCAAGGTCTCCTGCTCTGTCCACATTCCCATTACTAGTAGTGTGAATGAGGACAGAGCAGGAGACCTTGCCGGACACACATTGGGGGATCAACTGACGGGACTGAGGCCAGGTAACACAGGAACAAGTGTGGATTGTGCTGACGCCACTTCAGAGCTGTCACTCGCGTGGTTGGAGGCCAGGGGAAATACTAGAGACAGTGGAGCCAGAGGCCTAAGTGGAGCACGGTTACAATCAGTAGTAGTCTGCAACCTCTATAAAACATGCTGGAAGTTGGCCTCAGCCAACTCCATGCCTCATCCTGGGCTCCAACAATGCCAGTTGGTGTTCAGAAGTGCTGTCTTAACAGAGAAACACACACTAGCTCCTGTGTTAGTGGGGTTCAGTAATGCCAGCTGTTCCCCTGCTGTGCGGATGGCAAAGTCTCCTGCTGCCTCCAACATCACACAACATGTTATTTTCCACTTGCTCCATGTAGGCCTCAGCCTGCTCGGAGCATTGATCCTGGGCTTTAACACAGCCAGTTGTAGCTTGGAAGTGCCGTCCGCACAGATAGAAGCACTCGCTCCATTTGTCTGTGGGGTTCAATAACGCCAGCTGTTCCCCTGCTGTGCGGATGGCAAAGTCTCCTGCTGCCTCCAACATCACACTACTACTGACTTTTAACCGTGGTCCACTTAGGCCTCTGGCTGTACTGTCTCTAGTATTTCCCCTGGCCTCCAACCCCGCCAGTCGCTGCTCTGATGTGCCGTCTGCACAATCCACACTTGTTCCTGTGTTACTGGGGCTCAGTCACGTCAGTTGATCCCCTGTGGTGTGTCCAGCAATGTCTCCTGCTCTGTTCCCATTCCCATTAATAGTTGTGGGAATGTGGACAGAGCAGGACACCTTGCCAGACACACATCAGGGGACCAACTGACTTGACTGAGCCCCAGTAACTCAGGAACAAGTGTGGATTTTGCAGACAACTCTGCAGAGCAGCAACTGCCGTGGTTGGAGGCCAGGGGAAATACTAGAGACAGTAGAGCCAGAGGCCAAAGTGGATCACGGTTACAATCAGTAGTTGTGTACAAACAATATAAAACTCGCTCCAAGTTGGCCTCAGCCTGCTGCCTGATTGACCCCTGGGCTTCAACATCGCATGTTGCTGCTCAGAAGTGTGTTTGCCACGGGTACTCCCTCCTGCCCAGCCGGGTTCCAGCAACGTCAGCTGTTTCTCGGCAGAGCCTTTGGCCTAGGTGCCTCCTTGTCGGTATCTGAGTTCCAGCAACGTCTGCTGGTCCTTGGTAGTGCTTTTTAGCACAGGTACCTCCTGCTTAGTAACCGTGTTCCAGCAACGTCAGCTGGTCCACGGTTGTGCCATTGACTCTTGTTCCTTTTGCTGCCCCTCCGGGTTCCAGCACCGTCAGCTGGTTCTCGGCAGTGTCTTTGGCACGGGTACTCCCTCCTGACCAGCCTGGTTACAGCACGCGTGCTGTTTCCGGGTAGTGTCGACGTCACTTTGCCACTGATATGTTGTCCTGTCGTGTTGCGGTCGGGTTAGCCGAGTCTATGGTGCCTGCAGTTTCAGTGCTTCCTATGTGGGCTGCGGGTTCTGGTAACAAAGGCTGGGTCCATAGTGTCAATAGGACAAGCACTCCCTGTAGGACTGTGGGTTTCGGTAACTGCGGCCGGCTCGCAGCCTTGCAACTTTGTTTTTCATGGGTACCTTCTGTTACCTATCCAGGTTCCAGCACCGTCAGCTGGTTCTCGGCAGTGCCTTTGGCCTAGGTTCCTCCTTCTTGGTATCCGAGTTCCAGCAACATCTGCTGGTCCTTGGTAGTGCTTTGGAGCACAGGTACCTCCTGCTTAGTAACTGTCAGCTGGTCCACGGTTGTGCCATTGGCTGTTGTTCCTTCTGCTGCCCCTCTGGGTTCCAGCACCGTCAGCTGGTTCTCGGTAGTTCCATTGACTCTTGTAGCTAATGCTACCCATCCGGGTTCCAGCACCGTCAGCTGGTTCTCGAAAGTGTCTTTGGCATGGGCACTCCCTCCTGCCCAGCCTGGTTCCAGCACGCCTGCTGTTACCGGGTAGTGTCAACGTCACTTTGCCACCAATACGTTGTCCTGTCGTGTTGCGGTTGGGTTAGCCGAGTCTATGGTGCCTGCAGTTTCAGTGCTTCCTATGTGGACTGCGGGTTCTGGTAACAAAGGCTGGTTCCATAGTGCCAATAGGAAAAGCACTCCCTGTAGGACTGTGGGTTTCGGTAACTGTGGCCTGCTCGCGGACGCGACACTTTGTTAATCATGGGTACCTTCTGCTACCCATCCGGGTTCCAGCAACATCAGCTGATTCCCGGCAGAGCCTTTGGTCTAGGTGCCTCCTTGTCGGTATCCGAGTTCCACCAACGTCTGCTGGTCCTTGGTAGTGCTTTGGAGCACAGGTACCTCCTGCTTAGTAACCGAGTTCCAGCACCATCAGCTGTTCCACGGTTGTCCCATTGGCTCTTGTTCCTTCTGCTGCCCCTCCGGGTTCCAGCACCGTCAGCTGGTCCTCGCTAGTTTCATTTGCTCTTGCAGCTTCTGCTGCCCATCTGGATTCCTGCACCGTCAGCTGGTTCTCGGCAGTGCCTTTGGCCTAGGTGCCTCCTTGTCGGTATCCGAGTTCCACCAACGTCTGCTGGTCCTTCGTGGTGCTTTGGAGCACAGGTACCTCCTGCTTAATAACCGTGTTCCAGCACCGTCAGCTGGTCCACGGTTGTGCCATTGGCTCTTGTTCATTCTGCTGCCACTCCGGGTTCCAGTACCATCAGCTGGTTCTCGCCAGTTCCTCAGCCTTCTTGTAACCTGCTACTTTTCAAAGTTCAAGCTTGTGGAAATGGTTTTTGATTCTCACTCTGGATCTCCCTGACAATGACCGTGAAGACGACGACCCTGAAGACCACACAGTAGAATACCTAAAAGATGACCCTGAAGAAGATGACAAGAGGACAAAGAACAGGAAGACAACCACCAAGATGCAGAACAACAAGAGACAGAAGACCAAGAAGCATAATAACCAAAAGCAGAAGAACATTAAGCATAAGACTAAAAATCTGAGCAAATGAGATTATCAAATTTATAAGCAGAAGAAGACTAAGCAGTGTATGGGGGTGAGACCGTTCCTCCTCGTGGTGCCCCTGGAAAAGGCCTGCTGCTGCAGGCCAAACTGAACGCGGACAAATCCTGGTGTAAATCTTTTGTGACAGGCTGAACGGAAGGTGTAATCTTCAAACTTTTAGAGATAACAACTAGAGGAATGCCTGACACAAATAAGAATATGATGAAGAAGAATAGTAAGAAGAATAGGAAGAAGAAGAAGAAGAATAGGAAGAAGAAGAAGAAGAGGAAGAATAGGAAGAAGAATAGGAAGAAGAAGAATAGGAAGAAGAAGAAGAATAGGAAGAAGAAGAATAGGAAGAAGAAGAAGAAGAGGAAGATACTGCTGCTGCTGCTGCTGCTGAAGATGATTAAAGAGAAAGTGTGGGAGAAGTAAAAAAGAAGGTGAAGAGCATGGAAGTAGTGAAACACACATATCTGACAAAAAATTAAAGACTTTAACATAGTCAATATCTTTGTAACTACAAATTTCTTTAAAAAACAAAACAAATTCCTGCTATTCCATTTCATTGGACTAAACCTCTATGGCTTTAATGTCTCCTACACCTCCCACAATACATTCTACATTATTATTAGTTGTTTTTCTCCATGTAGAATTAACCAACCGGGAAAGAAAGGGTTTTTCTTAATTCCGATATTTCTGCTCCATTGACTTGAATGGGACTTCCAGGATCGGAATCGGCGATACCCGATACTTTTTTTAGATCGGCCGATCCATTCCAATACGATATTTTTCAGTATCGGGTGGTATCGTTCAACATTAGAGATGATGCCTCAAGCAGGGGACAGCATTTCTTGGCCAGTTGGGAGTCTGCAGCACATGGTTGATTTCATGCTGCAGTGGCCGCCGCATCGCCGACATTCTCAACACGGCTGATTATTGGGTGTACACCCTCCTAGATCCTCGCTACCGGGACAACTTACAAAGCCTCATAACACCGTTGAACCGGGAGCGTAAAATGCGGGAGTTAAAATACACACTGGTGCATTCCATCATGTTCTCCATTCCACCCGAGAGCAGTGCTGCTAGTGCTTTACAAAGCAGCTTTGTGTGTCGAGGCAGTGGAGGAAGCTCTGCACAAAGAGGGAGCAGAGGCAGCGCCTCAGCACAAGGCAAGACCACTATGGCCCAAATGTGGCAAATTTTTGTGTGCCCGACACAAATGTCTACACCATCACAGACGGCTCCAGTCAGCAGGAGGCAACGTTTCCGTCAGATGGTGACAGACTACATGTCTTGCCCTGTCAGTGTACTCCCAGACGGCTCTTCCCCCTTCAAGTTTTGGGTCTCTAAGCTGGATACATGGCCAGAGCTTAACCAGTATGCATTGGAGGTGCTGGCTTGCCCTGCTGCTAGTGTATTATCGGAACTCGTCTTTAGTGCCGCAGGTGGTGTACTAACAGACCGTCGCACACGACTATCCTCCGATAACGTTGACCGGCTTACTTTTCTGAAAATGAACAAGACCTGGAACTCGCTGGAATTTGCCAGTCCTCTTCCAGAATAAATGATTGGTTGGCAACAGTATCCAGGTCTCCTGTTGTGTTCATGCTTCTACCACCTGAACCGTAATCCCTGGGCTCCAACGCCACCAGTTGCTGCTCAGAAGTGCCATCTGTACAGAGAAAAACACATTCTCCAGTGTTAGTGGGGTTCAGTAACACCAGCTGCTCCCCTGCTGTGTGTCCGGCAAAGTCTCCTGCTGCCTCCACATTCAAACTACATCAGATATAAAACTTGCTCCAAGTAGTCCTCAGCCTACTCCATGATTGACCCTGGGCTCCAACACCGCCAGTTGCTGCTCAGAAGTGCCGTCTGATATAAAACTTGCTCCAATTAGGCCTCAGCCTAAACCCTGATTGAACCTGGGCTCCAACACCGCCAGTTGCTGCTCAGACGTGCCGTCTGCACAGAGAAAAACACTAGCTCCTGTGTTAGTGGGGTTCAGTAATGCCAGCTGCTCCCCTGCTGTATGTCCGGCAATATCTCCTGCTCCCTCCACATTCAAACTACATCAGATTTTACACTTGCTCCTAGTAGGCCTCAGCCTACTCCATGATTGACCCTGGGCTCCAACACTGCCAGTTGCTGCTCAGAAGTGCCGTCTGCACAGAGAAAAACACATACTCCAGTGTTAGTGGGGTTCAGTAACGCCAGCTGCTCCCCTGCTGTCTGTCCGGCAAAGTCTCCTGCTGCCTCCACATTCAAACTACATCAGATATAAAACTTGCTCCAAGTAGGCCTCAGCCTACTCCATGATTGACCCTGGGCTCCAACACCGCCAGTTGCTGCTCAGAAGTGCCGACTGCACAGAGAAAAACACATGCTCCAGTGTTAGTGGGGTTCAGTAATGCCAGCTGCTCCCCTGCTGTGTGTCCGGCAATATCTCCTGCTCCCTCCACATTCAAACTACTCAGATTTTACACTTTCTCCAAGTAGGCCTCAGCCTACTCCATGATTGACCCTTGGCTCCAACACTGCCAATTGCTGCACAGAGAAAACACATGCTCCTGTGTTAGTGGGGTTCAGTAACGCCAGCTGCTCCCCTGGTGAGTGTCCGGCAATGTCTACTGCTGCCTCCACATTCACACTACTATTGATTTCAAACTTGCTCCAATTAGGCCTCTGGCTCCACTCTGTCTCTAATATTTACCCTGGCCTCCAACACCACCAGTTGCTGCTCAGAAGTGCCGTCTGCACAATCAACACTTGTTCCTGTGTTACTGGGGTTCAGTAACGTCAGCTGATCCCCTGATGTGTGTCCGGCAATGTCTCCTGCTCTGTCCACATTCCTACTATACAAATGTGCTCACAATAGAGCTACAGCACTCAAAAAGGTGACATGACATAAATACTTGATGAAAATTTGGATATGCCAATATACAACAATGTTATTGTAACCACCGGTATGCCGGTCATTGTTTGAGAATGGGATATGGCGCTGTTATGAATGACTCTGACCACGATATGATAGTAAACCAACTTTTCTTTATAACTTGTGCAAAGGATAACAGGATTCTACTTCTCAACAAAATATGGGCCACAACAGCCACAATACCAAGAATACAAATTATGCAGCCTGAGAGATCCCAAGTGCCAGCTTCGTGAAAAGGAGCAAGACTACCCCAAAACTATGCCAATCACTTCCTTATGCAGAACAGTTCCTATCCGGGGTTCTTCTGTGACCATGACTCGTGCTCCTCTGAGTTATACAATCTTACACCCACCTCCCACCTTAATTGCAATAAATTCTGGTTCATGACTAGTCACTTGAACTAACACCACATGTACACAGTGCACTGTCCTCTTTGCGAGCGTTTAGAATGTGCGCCCTGACAGAATATGCTCAAACAGAAAACTGGACTTGTTATTCCGATGTCCAGCCACTAGATTTAATTAGCTTTCTAGGTCACCAAATCTTCTGATACAGGTGAAGGTGAAGATTCAGATCAGTCCCAGTAGTATTTCACATAGCTCTTCTATAGCATTCATGTTTTTATCAGAGCCTCAATATACAGGAGCTCACACAATCTCCATCAGTCCATGGGTAGTCTCAGTAACAGGAATGTTCTTGGATATGCTGTGACTTCTATCTAACTCTCTCCGGTCACACATATCAGTTTACTCATGGGAGCCGCTCTCTTTGGATCACACCCTCCAATTTGGATCACTTCAGGCTTTCAATCCTTCTGAGTCTCTCTGGCCGGGCTTCTCCTCTCAATTTACCTCACAAAAAAACAGACACTACCACTTTGCGTTTCCAGAGCTTTTTTCTCTTTTTCAAAGGTGACCTCTAGTGGCCGAGCTAAGTTATCGCAGCGTCATTTCTTATAACAGAAAACATTGAAAAGATTAACATGCTACACTCATATAAGTAAATATAATCAGCACACCAAAAAAAATTAAAACTAAATTATTATACACGTGTCATCAAAAAGAGGCATAGAAACACTGGTTGCAGTGGGTATATAATGATACTATGAAACAATTTCAGGAATGCACAAAGAATATATAATAACCTGCACACTGATCACAATCCAAAAATTAAGGTATGACCAGTATGAATGTAAGTCCTCAAGTATCAAAAACCACATAGGGATAAATACAAATGGTCATGTAGAAATAATATTCATTCCAACATATGAAAGCACTGAACACACACTACAATAGTGTGGCACAGACCAGTAAGAGGAAAATGCAGAAATAAAGGCGCATAATAAGGTGCATTTAGATAAAGGATATCCCATAGAGCATAAAGTGCATTTTTAGGCAAGAAATGTTTAATGAGGCATGAATGGACACATAGTTCCACCTAAATGAGAGATGAAATACATCAGATCTAAGATACCTCACAAAATATAAGTGGACACGGTGGTCCTGCCTAGAAAAAAGTCACATGAGGAGGGTTGAAGAAGTGCCTGAAGCATGTTGCCACTCTTAGTAGTTTCGTCAGGGGCCGGTCTGGAAACTGGATCACAAAGCTTCAAATATTGGATGTCAGACTAATATCAGATAGTAAAAGGGAAAAAGTCTTACAGCCATCGATGCATTTTTGACTCAGTTGTAGTGATGAGCGAATCTTCAAAAATTTGAGTTTTGCCGTTTCCTCAAATTTAGTCAGGAAATCTAATCTGACTGCGAATCATCCAGAGCATAATATAAATGTAATTCTTATGTTCAGCAATGGAACCACCAACAATAAGAGAACATTTGTCACCACAACTGAAGAAATTAAGATAATGAAGCCTTTGGGAAAGATCTGATTACCAGGTGGGGAATTTCAGCCATGGGGCAGGTGAGCATCTAGATGAGTATAATATTTTATTAAACCTTTTGCAGGCCACAGGAATCTTTTTCTGGATGTGACAAATTGCCTTTAAATGTTGAAAAGAAAAGTAAATGTATGACTGAAGGTAAAGCGAGTCTGATTTATATCTATATTTTAGAAGTGACCAATTATGCACAATGTATAGAATATGATACTGCACATCAATAAATGTGTAGAACATTGACCCATATATCTTTATTCTTACATGTCCTCTGTGTGCAATTTGTTCCACCACAGCTAGCCTCCATAGAGTATATCTAGGGCAAATGTCACAACTTACAAACCATTTCCTTCACGTAATTGCTCAATTTTCATAGCTTACAACATACCACAGGTGAACAGTTAGGCTATGTCCCCTTGAGCAACTCATCATAGATATTTGCCAACTCATCTACTTCGAAATGACCCAAGAGAGACCCTATGAAACTGGGAATTATTGAGACCTGTCTAATGCATAACACATAAAGTGATAAAAAACACAATTCCTTATCATGTATGAGGAAGTGCAGCAGGATGTTATATAACACAGTGAGATATTGTTACCTTCATGTGAAAGGAAAACCAAACATTTAAGAAGTGAAAATGTTCTATATGAAGAATAAGCTATATAATCTATAGAAAGGTCAGAAAATTCAAATCACATAGCATGAGCTTTATTTTATACATTCTTAGCATGAATCTTTGTATTATATACATGGGTGTAACTGAATAGGATGCAAAGGCGCATGTCCAACCAAAACTCTGGATCTTGAGGGGCCAATCATGTATTTATGCTCATTGGACAGGATACAAGGAAAGACATGTTATAGATTTTGGATTTAATGGGAACGTGTAATCTGATTTATGCTGCTCAAACCACAGGCAGCATGAATTGGAGTTTGGCTGCATAACTGTAGACATGTATGCTGCACGGTGACTCAGTGGTTAGCATTTTGTAGCCTTGTAGCGCTGGGATCCTAGGTTCAAGACCCATCAAGGACATCTGCAAGGAGTCTGTATGTTCTCCCCAAGTTTGCGTGGGTTTCCTCCTGGTATTCCAGTTTCTTCCCACACTATAAAAATATACTGATAGGGAATTAAGAATGTGAGCCGTGAAGTGGACAGTGATGTTGATGTCTGTAAAGCACTGTGGAATTAATGGCACTATATAAGTGAGTAAAATAAATATATGATTTACTCTGAACACTGCAGAGTTTCAAAGTAACCGTTATTTGAAATGCCAACTAAGGCCCCAATTCATTACGATTGGCATTGGGCACGCCAGTCCTAAAGAAGGGCTCGCTGGAGTACCACTGGCCAAATTTATTAAGATGTGCATGCCACTTTATGAAATCAGAGCATCTTCTCAGTGGTGCACGTCTCGCAAGGAATTCCACTCCAGATGAGTGGGATTTACACTAAAAGACATATCTGCATTTTTTATGAATGGATGAATCCACGCCCCATCCAGCCCCAACTCCTCCCTACCTTCATATATTTTGGCGGAACTGCTTTATACTGATGTAATGCTAACATTTTGCAACTTTTAATAGAATTTTATGCCAGTTTTGGGGTGAAAACACTTTGATGAATTGCCCCCAAAGTGTCTCAGATGACTAGTCTAAGATCGGTTCCTTGCGAATTCTCCGCACTTCACTCCTCATCTGACTTTTCAAACTATGATTACCCTGAAATATCACAGTTTCTGATTCATGCTTGATGTGATTCAGACTGCATGGATTAGATGAAAAGTTACTTTTTAAACTTACACATCACATTCATTAAATGATAATATTTCCATTATATATAATACTGTTTATAATGCTTCACTATAACATTATATAATCAGTGATCAAAAAGAATATCCACATTACATTATCATTACCAGGGTCCAGAAAAATTTACTCTAGGTTAATACTATAATATATACAATCATAAACAAAAAGCTCCAAGCTATGAAAAACATCTGACCGAAAGAGATATGCGAATCCCCTGCCTTATGTCTAAATGCAAATATAGTATTTTTGAGCCAAGGTTCTGAGAAGGTTGTAAAGAGTGAAAGTTAATTTATAATCCAGTTATACAAGAAGGGAAAAGAACTGTAGAAATATAGGCCTGCTTGTAGAACTTGAACATGAGAAACCATGCAGTAATTACTCATGTTAACGTAAAGCTGCATCTTCTAATTTCTACCTGCCTTATAATAAGTAATTCACTGTCTAATTCAATTGGAGTAATATATAGAATTTTAAAACATAGCTTTTAATACTTAATTTAAAAGAGATTATACACTAATTACACCACTAATCTAAATTTCTCTCCCAGTACCTAGAATATGGCCACTTGTTGCTGCGATCCTATAATATCATCAAGCAGCATATGCAAATATTGTGAATAATCAGTTATATATTATATTAGTATTTAGACCTCAATTGTGAGCGTCAAAAATCAATGACCCATATCACACTAGTGACCACAAATTACCCAAAAATTCACATATTTAAATGTCTATTGAGGATTTCAATGTCATACTGATTAAATCATTAGGAATCTAGATCACAGTTGTCATTTAAGATATTGATAACCACTATAATTCTTATCCAACATTCATAAATGTGGTCCAAGATCAATAACTAAAACAGTAGCAGGGGTATCCACATGGTTGTTTATGGGATAGCAACCACTACTGCCTCATGTACAGAGGCATATCTAGGGGGGCAGCTGGGGAACATGCCCCTGGGGCAGCTGGCAGGGGGTGCAGTCGAGCTGCCTAATAAGGCGGTCTGAAGTGTCTTCCCCGGCGGCCTCACTTTTCTGCCATAGGACTGAGTGTCGGCAGTTCTCTGAGCCAGCTGTCAAGTTGACAGCTTGCTCACAGAATGTGCAGCACACCAGCTCCTAGTGATCAATTGTACTCACTTCTTTCAAGAGCCAGGTCAGGGCAACGTCAGCAGCGTGATCAGGTCATGTGATCACACTCAACCCAAATTCGTACTAACATAAATATACAGCCGAATGAAGAGATCCATTAACAATACAAATCTTTATTAGTATCATGATAAAAACAATGTTTAAAAATCAGAAAAATTCAGGAAGAAGATAGAAGCAGAGTACCCAGTAGGGGGGTTTAATCTGTACATCCTGTGTAAAGGGTGTGGTAAATATTGAACACATAGTATCAAAGATGTAAAATAACTTATTTTATATATCATATATTATATAAAAGGTGGTAACCACACTAGCAAGGAATATGGCCAAGAAACAGAAATAGGATACTGAACAGATGTGAACAGATACAGATACAGTAGATATACTGTATATGATGGAGCTATAGGTTATTAATGTTCTGTAGCTATCAGGATAAAGAAAGAAACCCCTATATAGGGAAATGCAGCTTACAAGACTATAGACTAGATTATAACAGACTATGCAAGTTAAGTAAATGCTAAGTATTAGCTGGAAAAACTGTTACCTAAGTAAAAGGCCAGAAGGTATTACCTGCAGGACGGACCAGACTTTCCTCTCTCACCCCAACACACATTTCGCAATTCAGTTTCTTCTGTGGGCATTAAGGCCCCTATAGTCAATGCAGGGTCACAGAGAGCCGTCCCTTTTCTTCATAAAGAAAACCCAGCTCTAGTCGGAGAGGAGTATTTCTGGATAAGTACCCTAGCAAGGTTTTCTTCTGTATACTCGGACATGGCACAAGTCTCTGCCTGGGACAGGGGATAGATTCAGCCTCTTGTAGGTCGAGTGCCAGACAGGAGGTCAATCGGGCAGTCATAGTTGGCAAGGTCTCAGCCTCTTTCTTGTCAAAGATGTCTGCATATGTCGAATATGCTGCAGGCAGACCAGGCAAATTAGTGGGAGAAGTAGAAGACCAGACAAGATGAATGGGAGCAAGGCACTTTTCGTGACAACCTGAACCCCAACGGAGCACTTCTACAGACCGCCAGTCCAAAACAGATTCGTGTTTTTGCAGCCATGCGAGATCTAGAAGCAGAAGATAAGAGATACGAGACAGCACGTGAAGAGAAACACCAATGGATCCGAGAGACATAGGATCGAGATCTTATACCACTCGACCACAGCCTGTTGAATTGTTGGACAAAATTGCCCGCCGAGCCAGAGTCCAGGTGGGCCAACTCAACAAAATACCTTTTGCCGCAGGAGACTGATATAGTCAGGGTCAGCAATGGGGAGGAAGAAGTCTTGCCCAGAGTAGCTTCTCCTACCAACCCTAGGCACTGGCATTTCCAGGTCTCTCGGAGCAGGAACAAATAAAGTGTTTGGAGATGCAACAGTAGAAGCATGTTCCTTCAGCACAACAAACCTCTTGGCACTTGGCTAGCTTCACCTCGTCAATCTGCAAGGGTTCAAGGAAAGAAGTCGCAGCAGGAACTTAATGGTTGGTCATTGAAAGGTATTAGCCAAGCTAATCTCTTCTTGCTGTTCACCTCTTTGGTTCACTTCTGGAACCTAATGTCAATTTGGTTAGCCAGGGAAACCAGATCATCCAGAGCGATGGTTAGCTCCCCACCACCCCGTGTTCATCCTTGATTCACCTGGAGAGACCTTGCCAGAAGGTTGCCACCAAAGGCTCATTGTTCCAAGTGAGTTCAGAAAACAAGGTACGAAAACAAACTGCATACTGGCCCACGGAGAGGATACCTTGGCGTAACCGGAGCAGAGTAGAAGCTGCAGAAGAAACACGTCCTTGCTTGTCAAAGACCTTACAAGAAGGACTGTAGGTTCGACACTAATGGACGCCATTTCTCACACAGGTGATTGTGCCATGCTAGGGCCTCACCAGATACAGTAGATGTGACATGATGAAGGCCACTTTGGATTGGTCCGAGGTGAACCGATAATCTACGAGTTCGAATTGCAGCTTGCACTGGTTAATGAACACCCGACACAGAACGGGATCTCTACCAAAGTGTGGAGGAGCCAACAGACAAGGTCCAGAACCTAGTGCATAACTGGCAGCCTGGTGGGTCACCATTGTGGTAACTGCCACCTGCATGGATGTGGAAGTGGCCGTTACTGCCAGCATGTTTAGACGGGTATTCACAGTCCGTAGATAAGATAGAATCTTATCCTGCTGAGCCTTCTGGTGGGAGACCTCCTGGTATAGGTCCGAGATGGAAGACACCTGGAAGCCAGCAGGGACACTTTAGATGAACACATACGGCCCCTTTAAGAAAGAGGAAGTTTGTGCGTGCATGGCCTAAGCACAGTGCCTGGGGACCTGCTTGCAGTGTACACCCTCCGGGCAGAAGTGGACCTGAAAGGATCAGGGGTGAGCCGCGGCTGGTGTCTCTGCAGGGAGAGAGGGATTGCAGGCAGAAACGTAGGCACTACATAGTGTAATGGGGCTGGGAGAAATTTACTGTGGTGGGAGAGATTTAATGTAACCGGCGGATGATTTGAGGGCACAAGTTTGGGGAGCAAGGAAGGGACAGGTAGAGACACAATTTGGGGAGCAGGAGAAATTTGAACACAATGTGAGGAGATGGGGGATGTATGAGGAAATAGTATAGGGGCAGACACAGTATATGGAGGGAGGGGAAAATGTATGCAGACACAGTATGTGGAGCAAGGGTGATGGGAGGGATGTGATCACAGTATGAGGAGTCG
The DNA here is from genome assembly GCF_039654945.1 of Dendrobates tinctorius. Taxonomy (NCBI): domain Eukaryota; kingdom Metazoa; phylum Chordata; class Amphibia; order Anura; family Dendrobatidae; genus Dendrobates; species Dendrobates tinctorius. The sequence continues at coordinate 58,055,143 of NW_027361679.1, forward strand.
GGGATGTGTGAGGAGGCAGTGAGAGGGTAAATGTATGAGGAGGGAAGAGGAAACGTGTGAGGAGACTTTTGAGGGGAATAGTGAGAGGAAACAGTATGGGGTGGGAAAGTATGAATGAACACATCCCCTTGAGAAAGCTGCACCTGAGGCAGCGAAACATACGTCGCGGTCCTCATAGGGTTCTCCTCCTTTCTGTCATCTTCCTGGTAAGCCGGATTGATCTTATCCTTGTTTATATGATTTCATCATAAGTGGATGTATTACTGTAACCTGGCGATACCTTTTGATTTCTCTATGTGCATTTGAGGTCTCTTTAATGCTTTTACTATGGAGGAGTTACCCCTATTCCCATAGAGCTACTATCTGGCACCTTTTTTGATATATATTTTTCATGTGATTTTTATATGTGATAACGTATTATTATAAAATTGTGATATATTCATATATTAAAAGAAAGCACACGTCGCTTCCTTTTTCTCCTGTTCCCTTAGAATAAAGATTGAGTAGTGTGGTAGGTAGTATGGGGAAAAAGTTTGAACTCACAGCTAGGTAGGGAGAGTGTGGTGAGAGGGAACCGTATAGAGACTGGGACCTATAGGGAGGGCACAGTGTGAGAGGACAGTGTGAAGAGGGGGCTCAGTATGTAAAGGAGAGGCCAGAGCACAGTAGAGGGCAGGTACCATAAGAGGGACAGCGTGGGTCATATTTTGTGCAGAAAATATAATCAGGGGCAATTATTTATTTAGGGGTTCAGCATAAGGCAGATATTTTTATTCAGGAGCATAATAATGACTGCTATTTTTAAGGGAATCATGTCGGGAGGTGTTGCAGAACTTCAGAGAAGATAGAGGTCTGCAGAGATGAACTGTGGATGTGAAGTCATCATGGGGTCTGGGCAAGATGAAAGAGAATGACTCCAGAGGTAACTTCATCTATCAGGTACCTGGATATAAATATTATTTGTGATACTGACTAATTCTCATATTTTTATTTATGTTAGGAGCATTAAAGAGATTATTCAAGTTTGTGAAGAGTCTACAGTCATTCTAAGTGACTGCAGACTTCTGAATTTTCACAGCATGCATTTCAGGATTCTCACGCCGGTGATTTGCATACATTCAGTCATGTGCTTACTAGACATGCATGGCGTCACTCAACGAAAATGAATTGAGCGTGGCCAGACACATCTAGTATGTGTATATAATTACATACTTTACTTGTGTAAGGGAGAATCCTAAAAGTGTGCAGTGCATGCGCTTTGAGAATTCAGAAGCCTGCAGCCACCTATAGTGACATCAGACATTCATCTCAATTCATACAATAGAAAGGATTAGTAGACCCATTTCATATTAAAATACTGACATATGGAGGTACCCACTAGAAAATTGTTTTGGATTGTTACCACCACTGAAATAGTTAGAAGAGTAATTATACATATGTTGCTAACAAGATTCAGAATGCCATATCTTACCCTGTCATTCAGTGGGGGGTGAAATTCATCTTTCTGTACACCTGTTGCACAGTAAAAAAAAATCTGTAGATAAACATGATACAGCCAGCCATATCCTAGCTTGTCAGTTAGGCCGGGGTCACACTGGCGAGGAATACGGCCGAGTGAGAGGCGCTAAAAGCACGCATTAGACACGGACAAATGATTCTCTATGGGGTCCCTCGCACCAGGCGTATATTTCTCATCCGTATTCTACGCTCCGTGCCAATCGCAGCATGCTGCGATTGTCAGCGTACTACACCCGCAGGTCTTTTGGCTGGTGACAGGAAATGGGCCAATTCATCATCAGGAAGCCTAGACATGCAAATGAGCTCAAAAAGCGCTCCAGACATCCAGGAAGTACGCCTCCATGGAGTACAGCAGCAGCATGGTGTCCACTTACATAAATGTGGAGATGTTAATAGTCCTGGTGCAGGAGCGTCCCGAAATCTGGGACCAACGCGATGCCAATTATTCAAACCGGGCAAGAAAGGAGGCGTCATGGAGGCGCATCTGTCGCCAGATGTACCATGACTTTGGTGACCGACCACGTGAGGAGCAGCATAAAATTCGTAAGTACAAGGCAAAACATGAGTAACCTTAGCGCACAACAAAAAAGGAATATAGAATCAGCACCCCCCTTCCTGTGCATGTACTTTTTGTCTCATGAGGCCGTTAGATTTGGATGTGACACGTGGATTCACACAGCCATAATTTGGGTTTAGGCCACAAGCGCCTCATCCTCCTAGACAAACCAATTATTAAGTGTAGCTAAAGAGACCCTGTGTATCTGCCCAATTAGATATGCCTCCATGGGTAGAAAGCACACCCCAGAAGGCCCCATGCCTAGACTACTGATAGCAAATGTGACCTATCAAATATGTGAATTTGACAATATTTCCTGTCACATTGCAGTGGAAGATGTGATGAAACGCTGGCGAAGCATCCGGGACCAATACCGCCGGGAACGCCAGCAGCGGTCCAGGAGTCGGGATGCGGGATACGTCAAAAGGAAATATATCTATTACGACCGGCTCTCCTTCCTCGCCCCAATTCTGGATCTGAGACCGTAAGTACATACCTCACACCACATTACACAAATACTTTACAGGGCCAAAAATATTGATGTATTTTTGCCTCTGTTCTATTTCATAACAGAACTCAATCCAACCTTACGGATCGAGGAACGGCCTCAGAGACAGAGCCCATAATTGATCCTGTAGGGGATGAGGTGGCTGGCCCATCTTCTCCCCCTACAAGAAGCATGGCAGAAGATGAGTCATCACAGGAGAACCCATTGGCTGCCCAACACACAACACCACCAGGACTGTCTGCTGCTGCCCCATCACCCATCCTGGAAGAGCCGGGCAACTTGAGCAGCAGCCCAACTGGCCATATCAGGGGATCCCCACAGGCTGCTGTTACATCCCGGCGAGCCCAAAGAAGGCGCCAGGTCACTGTTCAAGAGAGCAAGACCAATGTGGACACAGGAGTGCTAAATTATTAATCTCGAGTAACTACAGATGATGGGGAGGAGGCCTACTCACGTAGCCTGACCCTTTATCTCCGTGCCCTTACCCGTGAGGTCAGGCTCCATATTAGGGGATGTTTTCAGATCCTGCTTGATGCAAGCACCCCCCTCCCAATACCCCATATGAGCTTTTCGAATATCTGGAGAGGTGGCAGCTTTCCCCAGAAATCTAATGCGCATGAGACCATCCACACAGATGCTTGCTCAAGCAGGGTCCGAACATCCTCTAGTACGTGGGCCTACACCTCACCCCCTTCCTCCCCCTACCCAACCTTCCCAACACCAGCAACAGATTTCTGGCTCTAGCCATTCCCACCAATATGGCCACTTAGTCCCACCCAGTGTTGGAGGCTGGTCCCAACCTGGTTGGGGGCCGACATGGCTATATTGGTGGGTATGAGCCACGGGCCTACCCGCCCCAACAAGATTCCCCTCAGCAGTATTACTATGGCCACTACCCCCAACAATCACAGGAGGAAGGTCACTACCAACAGCATGGGCAACAGTATGCACCCACACAGGGCGATGTTGCTCAAAGTAGTCAGCAGCAAGCACAGGCTGCTCCTCCGCCTTCTCCTTCCCCAACATTCCACAATTTATAAGTGGCTTAAAACATGGACTTAGTAAACCCATACTGTATATGACTGTTGTTAATTGTTTTGATGGGAGGAGATGTCCAGTGTGTTTGAACTGGTGTTTAAAAGCCCAAGGCAAAGTCAACAAGAGGTTTTATCCAGCAGCAACATGAGCTAAAACAGATAATAACATTTCTTATGACGGTTTTCAAATCATATGATTAAGACACCATGACAGGCAAGGCTACCTTATGTGTTTCTGATACATATTACATGTTTGTAAAAAATACAATATTTCACGGGGCTATACTGGCAAAGTCAAAGGATCAAAATAGAGTACTCACTTGAAAATGCATAGAAAAGGCATGCTGTCCATATTCTCTTAGTCCAATTTAGGCCAGCTAACTATATTCCAAAATCAAGGCAAACAGCCTCAAGACCATCACGCTCTCTCTATGTATTATCAAGTCAGTCTTCTATTTTGATCCTTTGACTTTCCCAGTATAGTGCGGTGAAATATTGTGTTTATTACAGACATGTAATATGTGTCAGAAACGCGTAAGGTAGCCTTGCCTGTCATGGTGGCTTATTAATATGGTTTGAAAACATCTATAATAATAAATGCCCTAACCAGCTTCCGGTTGTAACAACTTCCGTCCAGTTGTAACCGGTGACGTCACCACACACACACGCACATGTTAACCCTCAACACACCACACCGCCTCAACACACACTCCTCTCACCTTTCACCTCCACTCATGTCCACTCACTCTTTCACTCCACATACGTTCCTTTCTCTCACTCCGTTTCTCATACTCACACCGTCATCGTCGCTGCCCCGACATCTTCCTCCGCCGCCGCGATCCAGGATCCAGACGTTCTCCAGGCCGCCGACATGTTCTTGCGGGACACCATCTTGGATGTCGTGAAATCCCGCGAGATTCAAGATGGCGTCGCCGCAACAATATGTTGCTGGCATGGACGACATCGGGATCCAAAAAGATGGCGTCGGCGAAATCTCGCGAGATTACACCGACGCCATTTTGGATCCCGATGTCGCCCATGCCAGCGACATGTTGTTGCGGCGACGCCATCTTGAATATCGCGGGACTTCACGACATCCAAGATGGCGTCCCGCAAGAATATGTCGCTGGCGTGGGCGACATCGGGATCCAAAATGGCGTCGGCGTAATCTCGCGAGATTTCGCCGACGCCATCTTTTTGGATCCCGATGTCGTCCACGCCAGCGACATGTTGTTGCGGCGACGCTATCTTGAATATCGCGGGATTTCACAAAATCCAAGATGGCGTCCCGCAAGAACATGTCGGCGGCCTGGAGAACGTCTGGATTCTGGATCGCGGCGGCGGAGGAAGATGTCGGGGCAGCGACGATGACGGTGTGAGTATGAGAAACGGAGTGAGAGAAAGGAACGTATGTGGAGTGAAAGAGTGAGTGGACATGAGTGGAGGTGAAAGGTGAGAGGAGTGTGTGTTGAGGCGGTGTGGTGTGTTGAGGGTTAACATGGCAAGAGGTGTTAACGACGTCGGCAAAATCTCGCGAGATTTCGCCGACGCCATCTTGCATTCGTGAAATTGCGTCATTTACCTCACGCCGACTTGCTGTGCGGACGCTTGGCATTGCCTGTACCACCATAACTACTGCTGCCTTGGTCCTATGCCTGTTTACTGCCGGTGTCTAATTACAGGGCCAATTTGCCTGTACTGCCATAACTATTGCTACCTTGCTACTCTGCCGGTGTCTAATTACAGGACCAATTTGCCTATACCGCCATAACTACTGCCTTTGTCCTCTGCCAGTGTCTAATTACAGGACTAATTTGCCTCTATCGCCATAACTACTGCTGCTTTGGTCATCTGCCTGTTTACTGCCGGTGTCTAATTACAGGGCCAATTTGCCTCTACCGCCATAAGTACTGCTGCCTTGCTCCTCTGACTGTTTAATGCCGGTGTCTAATTACAGGGCCAATTTGCCTCTACCGCCATAACTACTGCTGCCTTGCTCCTCTGCCGGTGTCTAATTACAAGGCCAATTTGCCTCTACCGCCATAACTACTGCTGCCTTGCTCCTCTGCCGGTGTCTAATTACAGGGCTAATTTGCCTCTACCGCCATAACTACTGCTGCCTTGCTCCTCTGCCGGTGTCTAATTACAGGATCAATTTGCCTCTACCGCCATAACTACTGCTGCCTTGCTCCTCTGCCGGTGTCTAATTACAGGATCAATTTGCCTCTACCGCCATAACTACTGCTGCCTTGCTCCTCTGCCGGTGTCTAATTACAGGGCTAATTTGCCTCTACCGCCATAACTACTGCTGCCTTGCTCCTCTGCCGGTGTCTAATTACAGGATCAATTTGCCTCTACCGCCATAACTACTGCTGCCTTGCTCCTCTGCCGGTGTCTAATTACAAGGCCAATTTGCCTCTACCGCCATAACTACTGCTGCCTTGCTCCTCTGCCGGTGTCTAATTACAGGGCTAATTTGCCTCTACCGCCATAACTACTGCTGCCTTGCTCCTCTGCCGGTGTCTAATTACAGGATCAATTTGCCTCTACCGCCATATCTACTGCTGCCTTGCTCCTCTGCCGGTGTCTAATTACAGGATCAATTTGCCTCTACCGCCATAACTACTGCTGCCTTGCTCCTCTGCCGGTGTCTAATTACAGGGCTAATTTGCCTCTACCGCCATAACTACTGCTGCCTTGCTCCTCTGCCGGTGTCTAATTACAGGATCAATTTGCCTCTACCGCCATAACTACTGCTGCCTTGCTCCTCTGCCGGTGTCTAATTACAGGATCAATTTGCCTCTACCACCATAACTACTGCTGCCTTTGTCCTCTGCCAGTGTCTAATTACAGGATCAATTTGCCTCTACCGCCATAACTACTGCTGCCTTGCTCCTCTGCCGGTGTCTAATTACAGGGCTAATTTGCCTCTACCGCCATAACTACTGCTGCCTTGCTCCTCTGCCGGTGTCTAATTACAGGATCAATTTGCCTCTACCGCCATAACTACTGCTGCCTTGCTCCTCTGCCGGTGTCTAATTACAGGATCAATTTGCCTCTACCACCATAACTACTGCTGCCTTTGTCCTCTGCCAGTGTCTAATTACAGGATCAATTTGCCTCTACCGCCATAACTACTGCTGCCTTTGTCCTCTGCCAGCGTCTAATTACAGGATCAATTTGCCTATACCGCCATAACTACTGCTGCCTTGCTCCTCTGCCGGTGTCTAATTACAGGGCCAATTTGCCTCTACCGCCATAACTACTGCTGCCTTTGTCCTCTGCCAGTGTCTAATTACAGGATCAATTTGCCTCTACCGCCATAACTACTGCTGCCTTTGTCCTCTGCCAGTGTCTAATTACAGGATCAATTTGCCTCTACCGCCATAATTACTGCTGCCTTTGTCCTCTGCCAGTGTCTAATTACAGGACCAATTTGCCTCTACCGCCATAACTACTGCTGCCTTGCTCCTCTGACTGTTCACTGCCTGTGTCTAATTACAGGGCCAATTTGCCTCTACCGCCATAACTACTGCTGCCTTTGTCCTCTGCCAGTGTCTAATTACAGGATCAATTTGCCTATACCGCCATAACTACTGCTGCCTTGCTCCTCTGCCGGTGTCTAATTACAGGGCCAATTTGCCTCTACCGCCATAAGTACTGCTGCCTTGCTCCTCTGACTGTTCACTGCCTGTGTCTAATTACAGGGCCAATTTGCCTCTACCGCCATAACTACTGCTGCCTTGCTCCTCTGCCGGTGCCTAATTACTGGGCCAATTTGCCTCTACCGCCATAACTACTGCTGCCTTGCTCCTCTGCCGGTGTCTAATTACAGGGCCAATTTGCCTCTACCGCCATAACTACTGCTGCCTTGCTCCTCTGCCGGTGTCTAACTACAGGGCCAATTTGCCACTACCACTTCATAACTACTGCTGGGCAATTACAGGGTCAATTAGTAACTGTTTACTCTACAATACTCCAGGACGCCTTCTTCACTGCCAGATAACTGCCAAATAGACTCCTTTACCTGTGCCAACATGAGTCATAACAAAAAGTATGCCAATGCCAGTGAAAGGAAAGCAGCTTTAGCACTACGACAAAAACAACGCCGTGCTAATGAGACTCCTGAGGAAAAACAGCATCGACTTGACAAGATTAAGGCTTATAAACGCCGTCGTCTCACACACGAATCCCCTAACTCTAAATCTATTACATTGGCTGAAGAAGCCTCTACACGCCATCACCGCCAACAACAGACGGCTTCTTCCTCATCATTATTAGTAGACTCACAACAGGATGCTTCCACATCAGCATGTGGAACAAGTTACTACTACACTTCATCCTATATGCCGTTCACTGACATAACTAATCAGCAATCTGTTTCTTCCCTATCAATACCACCATTAGTCAATACCAACGCACAGTTTCTTCACATACAAGCTGCAGATAGCCCGCAGAAAGTGCAACCAAGACAAATATACATTGGTCTCAAAACTAGGCGCACCCCATCGGTTGGACATGCACTTCTACTACAACCTCACATTTTCACTAATGATGAAAATAGTATTACCGAACACAGCTGTGGTGACATGACCCATGTATGTGAGCATTGCGAAGCTTTGCATTTTGTAGCAGAGATACCTTCTGATAACAACTTTACGCTCTGCTGTCAGAAGGGTAAAGTCCATGTACCCATACTACAATATCCTGATGTCTTTACACGTTTGCTGAAAGGGCAAAGTGGATTTAGCAAAAATTTCATGGATAATATTCGAAGTATTAACAGTTCCTTTGCTTTTGCCTCCATGGGTGCAAATATTTCACCACCTCCTGGATATGGCCCATACTGTTTCCGCATACATGGCCAGATCTACCATAGAACTGAAACACTACATCCCTCAGATGACCAGCAACGCGCATTTGCCCAACTTTACATTCTCGATACCACTACCGCAAACGAACAACGCTTACGATGTAAAGAAAATCCAAAATGTCATCCTACATTGATGAACATTATTGCCCTTCAAATCCAAACTATTAATCCTTTTGTGGAAGCTTATCAAATGTTACGTGATGTGGAAGAACAAGAAAAAATTAAATCTCTACAAAACAGAACTGTCATGCCAAACATCACTATGGCTATTAAACAAGATCGTACTCAAGACCCTCGACGCTACAATAATCCCACTGTCAGTGAAGTAGCAGTCGTGTTTCAAAATGACAATGGTGAGCCACTAATGTCCACTCGCAGGATTTCAGAATACTCAAGATGGCATGGCCGCAAGAACATGTCGCCGGCGTGGACAATGTCGGGATCCAGGATGGCGCCGGCGGAAGAAGATGTCGGGGATCGTGGAGCAGCGACGATGACGGTGTGAGTATGAGAGACGGAGTGAGAGAAAGGGTCGTATGTGGAGTGAAAGAGTGAATGGACGTGAGTGGAGATGGTGAAAGGTGAGAGGAGTGTGTGTTGAGGCGGTGTGGTGTGTTGAGGAGGTGTGTGTATTGAGGGTTAACATGGCAAGAGGTGTGTCACTATCCTCTCGATGCGATAGCATCGGGTCTTAATCTACTATAATAAATGCGCTAAGCAGCTTCGGGTTGTAACAACTTCCGTCCAGTTGTAACTGGTGACGTCACAGCACACCTCTTGCCATGTTAACCCTCAACACACCACTCCTCAACATACACTCCTCTCACTATCTCCACTAATGTCCACTCGCAGGATTTCAGAATACTCAAGATGGCATGGCCGCAAGAACATGTCGCCGGCGTGGACAACGTCGGGATCCAGGATGGCGCCGGCGGAAGAAGATGTCGGGGATCATGGAGCAGCGACGATGACAGTGTGAGTATGAGAGACGGAGTGAGAGAAAGGGTCGTATGTGGCGTGAAAGAGTGAGTGGATGTGAGTGGAGATGGTGAAAGGTGAGAGGAGTGTGTGTTGAGGAGGTGTGGGTGTATTGAGGGTTAACATGGCAAGAGGTGTGTCACTATCCTCTCGATGCGATAGCATCGGGCCTTAATCTAGTTCCTAATAAATGTTAGTATTATCTTGTGTAGCTCATTTTGATGATGGATAACTCCTCTTTTTTACTTTGGATTCCAAATGTGTACAGTTGCAATGTGCACTATGCACTATGTATGTTGTAGGATATGTTAGTAATTTTGTTTGATCAACAATGTTGAAATATGCCAAAAGCCCAATTTGGGCCATTGCCCAAGTTTTTCATAGGGCAAGAATATGTTTGCCTTACAAACTTAAAAAAAAACACAAAAAAGGCAAAAGTAAGAATCGGCCAACTACACTTTACGTCTCTTTCTTAATTGTCCAAACCCATATCAAAATACGCGTACCAAATCAAAGCAACAGTCAGAGATTCAGAAGGGGTAGAAATATATGTATTTTGACACACATCAAACCAACATTGCCAACATAGATCCAGCATGCTCTTGCCAAGAAGGTTCCCCCTGAGGTGCCATAAAGTAATTAGTGAAATGATCACGCACATTGAGGCCAGAGATCGGTCTACGTTGATGGTTGATAGGTGGTCTCACCATACACACATTGTCTGGCCTACGCACAACACCAGCAGAGGAGGAACAATCATGTATCCTGGTTAAGTTATGAAGTACCACACAGGCTTTCACTACTTCATTAACATTTTGTTCACTCAGCTGAATGGCAGACTGGCAGCCACCATTTTGCACAAAGAATGCCAAAGGAACACTCCACCAGTCGCCAAGCACGTGATAGGCGCAAGTTACATATCCTGCGCCTGTGGTGAAGGTTGCGCCGGGGATATGGCCTCATGACATTGCGCGTTAACTGAAAGGCATCATCTGCCACAAGAACATAAGGGACAGATTCTTGAGTGGAGCCTGGTAGCTGTCGTGGTGGTGGTAGATCAAAATGGTTGGTGCGTAGCCGCCGAGCCATAATGGAAGTATTGAAGACTCTAGAGTCTCCCGTCCTTCCATAGGCCCCAATGTCAACAATTATAAACTTGTATTGAGGGTCGGCCAGAGCCAACAATACAACAGAAAAGTATTGTTTATAATCGAAGAATTGGGAGCCAGAGTTCGGCGGATTACGCCCCCGTATGTTTGCCATCAAGGGCCCCAATACCATTTGGAAACTGGCATTCTTCCTCAAAGTCCCTTGATATCCTCAACCAGTCTTCCATCCTGACCTCGGGCATGACGACTTGATATAATCTTGTCCATATTTCAATAAATATTGACCTGACTATGCCAGAACACAAACATCTTGCTTTGCACAATGAGTAAGTGATATTCAGTCCATATTCCACCCAAGATGTGTGTTTGTAAGTTGAAACATATGTGGACTAAGATGAGGGCCTAAAACTTACTCCATGAAGGCAAAAATTCAAACTTTGCCCAACACATCATGAACATAGAGAATGTGGTTGTGTAGTACATACCGTATTGTGAGTACTAGTCGCTCCTCTGCAGATATAGCTTTGCGCATCCTTGTATCCTGAAAGGTTATCCAAGGGCGCAGTGTCTCCAAGAGTGTAGCAAATGTTGCAAGGCTCATGCGACAGTATTGGTAGAATTTGACAGGATGCTCCCACAGAGAATAATAGAGGCGGTGAAAATTACCTCTTGTGATTCGTTGCCTCAAAAGTGGATGTACCCACATGCGTCTCCTCCTCCGCGGATCCACTATCACTGGGTATGGTTGGCCAAAGCACCATGACAAAAGCCAGTTGAAGAGAACCTGCTCAGTTGTGGTGAAAGTCAGACTGTCTGACATGCTGCACATACCACAGCAACACACCTAGTGAAGGCAAGGTGACAAATGGACAGAATGGAGGCTGCCACCTGTTCCTGAGCCAATAAATACAGTGCAGGCTAATGTTTTAAATAGTTAGTAGGCCTCAAAACCGTTAAATGTCCATTTTGCAAGGCTGCGGGAAAATCTCGCCATACGGATTACATACGGATGCTGACATGCGCAAAATACGCGACCGCACCTGGCTTACAGATGACCTACGGAGCACTATTTAGGGGTCATTCATCCGTATTACGCATGTAAACTACGGACCGCATTTTGCGCAGGTTAGTGTGACTCCAGCCTTAGAAGTGGTGAAATTCATCTTTCTGCACAGCTGTTGCACAGTAAAATATATATATATATATATATATATATATTTCTGTTGCTAAAGGTGATACAGCACACCATATCCCATCTAGTCATTTAGTGGTGGTGAAACTGTTCTGTGATTTGACCAGTTCCACAGTAAAAAAAATGTTTAGTGGTGGTGGAATTCAGCTCCTTGCAGAGCTCATGCAGATTGAAAAAAAATATTTTTTTCTGTTACAGTTGTGATCCAGTACGACGCATCCCACATTGTCATTTAGTGGCGGTGAAACTGTTCTGTTATTTATGCTGTTGCACATTAAAAACAATTTTTTTGGCAGTTGCTAACGTGATACAACCTGCCATATCCCATCTTGTCAATTAGTGGCAGTGAAATTTGACCTGTTGTACAGTAAAAAAATGTTTTTGGCAGTTGCTAACGGGATTCACTATGCCATATCTCACTTTGTCATTTAGTTGTGATGAAATTCTGCTGTCTGCAGATTAAAAAAAATAAATATTTTTTTCTGTTACAAATGTGATACAGCACGCCATATCCCAGATTGTCATTTAGTGGCAGTGAAATTGTTCTTTATTTTTACCTGTTGCACAGTAAAAAAATATATTTTTAGCAGTTGATAATGATATTCAGCATGCCATATTACACCTTGACATTTAATGGCGGTGAAATTCAGCTGTTTACAGAGCTCATGCGGATTGAAGAAACTTTTTTTTCGGTTACAAACATCACACAGCACGCCATATCACTTCTTGTCATATAGTGGTGGTGAAATTCAGCTGCCTGCAGAGCTCATGCAAATTTAAAAAAAAATTCTGTTACAATCGTGATTCAGCACGCCATATTTCACCTTGTTATTTATTGGCGGTGAAATTCAGCTTTGTGGAGCGGTTTTACAGTAAATAAAAAATATTTTTTGCTGTTGCTAATGTGATTCAGCATGGCGTATCTCACCTTGTCATTTAGTGGTGGTGAAATTCAGCTTTGTGCAGAGCTCTTGCAGAGTAAAAATAACACACCTGCACCTCCACCCACCCAAGTACTATTTGATACAGACTCCATGCCCAGCTCCTAGTGCATGACCAGGCACATTTAAAGTGACTACGGTGTCACTTCTATTATCACCCTGAATGCGATTAACTACTATACTGCAGGCTGTTACTGATGAAGGCCAGTGAGGCCAAAACGTCTATTATTTTCTGGCTGCATTAAATAATCCAAAAAATATTCTAGAAGTTGAGTGCCAAGTTTTCTTTAATATTCATGTATGGTGTGGGACCCTACTTGAGCACCTTCTGCATGCGGTGTTTTTACATTTACCCCTGAAGGCAAATTTTTTTGCCCTTGCACTGCTGTTTGCACACTGAATAGCACGCATGGTACTGCACAACTGAGATGCAGCCAGCACCGCTGTCTTCTGTGGTGACTGTCAAGCTAAATCTTTGGCTTTAACCTCAGGCCAATTTTTTTGCCCTTGCGGTGCTGTTTGCACACCGAATAGCACGCACGGTACTGCACAACTGAGACGCAGCCAGCACCGCTGTTTTCTGTGGTGACTGTTGAGCTAAATCTTCTGCTTTAACCTCAGGCCAATTTTTTTGCCCTTGCTCTGCTGTTTGTATAACACAAAGCAGTACTAGGCTGTAGTGCTACCTTCCACAAAGCAAGAATTGCTCCTAGTTCCCCAATAGCTGCATCTGAACATCTGCAACTATGTAACAAAAACCCCAAATTTCCAAAAAGCCTGTTGTGAAGGGACAGGGACATGGACGTGGATGTGGGTGTGGGGTTGTCAGTGGTGCCCAACAATGCACTTAGTCTGGGAGACAGAAGAAGGTTGATGCATCTATGTTACTGGCTAAAATTCCCGGTCTGGAATGTAAACGTGTCTGGAAGCCAGAAGAGCAAGAGTAGATATTGTCTTGGATGGCAGCTAAGGGCTCAACGAAATATTCTAGCAGAACCCAATCTTCCATGACCACACAGTCTACTGTCGATACACAGAACACTGAGTCATCCAATTCTCAACCTGTTTCTAATTCCTCCCCCCAGGCAGTCACAGAAAACATTTGACCCCAAGCTTGGCCACTCCAATGATCTTTTTGGCACATATGATCCTTTGGTTGCCTCTGGCCTCTCAACAAGCAATCATGATTCTATGATTCTATGAAGAGGAACGTGAGGAGGTATCTTCTGTTCATGGCCAAATATTTGAAAACCCAGATGAAAGCCACTTTCAGCCACGTGATATACCGGCTCAAGAGGTGGAGGCTGATGATGATGAGACACAGTTGCCATCTGGCCAGCCGACAATATCAACACGGAAGGAGGATGACAAGGTGGTTGATGATGAGTCCACTGAACCAACATGGACCATTGGTACACATAGCAAGCACAGCAGCACAGAGGAAGAAGGTGGATCCGTAGCACCAACAAAGGTACCAAGAACTACTGGTTTGAGTAGAGTGTGAAGTGTGTCAACTGTTCCCAAGAGCAATCCCTCTGTGACCCAAATCAAGGCCAGGGGGCGTTCATCCTCTGTCTGGAATTTTTTTCGGATAGTCCTTCTGAACCAAACATTGTCATCTGTGGCAATTGCCATATGAAGCTGAGCAGAGACCAGGGCAAATGCAACCAAAGCATCACCAGTATGTGGTGGGTGGAACAACAGGGTACCAAATAAGTGTCTGCGGGTCAAACCTCTGCAGAAACACTTTGTCTATGCCTGCACTTTGGGCACTGGAAGTAATGCGCTAGAAGTCCTAGCTTCATAATTGTCTGGACCTTGAGGCCTCCTTCCTGCATCAACCATGAGACAGCCCCTTGGGCTGATTTTTTGAGACAATATATCTATGCCTGCACATTGGGCACTGGAATTACTGTGCTAGTAGTCCAACTTCATAACTGTCTGACCCATGAGGCCTACTTCCTGCATCAATCATGATACAGCCCCTTGGGCTAATTTTTGGAAACACTATGTCTATGCCTGCACATTGGGCACTGGAACTACTGTGCTAGTAGCCCTAGCCTCACAATTGTCTGGCCCTTGAGGCCTCCTTCCTGCATCAACCATGATATAGCCCCTTGGACTAATTTTTGGAAACAATATGTCTATGCCTGCACATTCGGCACTGGAATTACTGTGCTAGTAGTCCCAGCTTTATAATTGTCTGACCCTTGAGGCCTCCTTCCTGCATCGACCATGATACAGCCCCTTGGGAAAATTTTTGGAAATGCTATGTGTATGCCTGCACATTGGGCACTGGAATTACCGTGCTAGTAGTCGTAGCTTCATAATTGTCTGGCTCTTGAGGCCTCCTTCCTGCATCGACCATGATACAGCCCCTTGGGCTAATTTTTGGAAGCACTATGTCTATGCCTGCACATTGGGCACTGAAACTACCATGCTAGTGGTCGTAGCTTCATAAATGTCTGGTCCTTGAGGTCTCCTTCCTGCGTCAGCCATGATACAGCCCCTAGGGCTAGTTTTTTGGAGACACTATGCCTGCATATTGTGCAGTCTCAGTGGAACAGCAAGGACAGTAGTCCAACCTTTATAATTGTGAAGCCCTTGTGATGATGATGGGTGGCTTCTTCCTGCATTAACCAACACACTGCTTTTCACTGCCTGCTTTTAATCAATCATGCACCCATTTCAGCCTTTTCCTCAGGACCACAGACCGCTTTGTAGGGTTCAGTAGAAAATTGCTCGCATTACCCATTGACTTGCATTGGACTCGCTACTCATTGCGAATATTCGAGTATTAGGACCTACTCGTTACAAGTATAGCGAGTCCGAATATTTGACTACTCGCTCATCCCTATGTATCAGTCATGCAGAAAATCACATATTTAGTGGTTGTTCCTAGTATCATCTACAATAATATAACAGATGCAGGCCTATGCATATACATATAGAATTATACTGTTTGTAATAGTACCTACAAAAGCACATCTGATGTAAAGTTGCACCTATATATCTATTGAAGAGTATATCAGAGCAGGTAATTACCCATAGCAAAGTCCAACACCATACTGTCTATATACCACAATAAATGTTACGCATCACTTGCTTCCTCAGAGGGCATGGTTATACCACATGTTTTTATATCCAGCCCTTAAGATCACATGTTCGTTTGTGACCAGTGCCCTCCCTTTTCTTCCCTTCTTTTGAACACCTCACTGTCAGAATTTACCATCGCTTCTCCCTGCGAGTGGAGGTTGTGTATCATCCTCCGGGCACATCCCATCAGTTCCCGGATCACTCTGCCACCTGATTTCCAAACTGTCTATCCTGTATGAGAGGATAATGACATGGCATGCTTCCTCACCTGATCTAAACTCTACTGAGGACTTGTGGGCTCTTTTTAACCCCTTTACCCCCAAGGTTGGTTTGCACGTTCATGACCGGGCCAATTTTTACAATTCTGGCCACTGTCCATTTATGAGGTCATAACTCTGGAAGGCTTCCATGGATCCTGGTGATTCTGACACTGTTTTCTTGTGACATATTGCACTTCATGTTAGTGGTAAAATTTCATTGATATGACTTGCGTTTATTTGTGAAAAAAACGGAATTTGGTGAAAATTTTGAAAATTTCACAATTTTCCAACTTTGAATTTTTATGCCCTTAAATCACAGAGATATGGCACACAAAAAACTTAATAACATTTCCCACATGTTTACTTTACATCAGCACAATTTTGTAACCAACATTTTTTTTGCTAGGAAGTTATAAGGGTTAAATTTGACCACCATTTTATTTTTACAGACCACATCACATTTGAAATCACTTTGAGGGGTCTATATGATAGAAAATACTCAAAAATGACACCATTCTAAAAACTGCACCCGTCAAGGTGCTAAAAACCACATTCAAGAAGTTTATTAACCCTTCAGGTGCTTCACAGGAATTTTTTGAATGTTTAAAAAAAATGAACATTTAACTTTTTCACAAAATAAATATTTAGGTCTAAAATTTTTTATTTTACTAAGGGTAACAGGAGAAATTGGACTGGAAAAGTTATTGTGCAATTTGTCCTGAGTATGCTGATACCTGATATGTGGGGGGGGACCACTTTCGGCGCATGGCAGAGCTCAGAAGGGAAGGAGCGCCGTTTGACTTTTTCAATGCAAAATTGGCTGGAATTCAGATTGGACACCATGTCACGTTTGGAGAGCCCCTGATGTGCCTAAACAGTGGAAACCCCCCACAAGTGACCCCATTTTGTAAACTAGACTCCCCAAGGACCTTATCTAGATATGTGGTGAGAACTTTGAACCCCCAAGGGCTTCACAGAAGTTTATAATGTACAGCCATACAATTAAAAAAATCATATTTTTTCCACAAAAATGATCTTTTCACCCCCAATTTTTATTTTCCCAAAGGTAACAGGACCCCAAAAGTTATTGTCCTGAGTACGCTGATACCCCATATGTGAGTGTAAATGACTATTTGGGTGCATGGCAGAGCTCAGAAGGGAAGAAGCGCCATTTAACTTTTTTGGCTGGAATTGAAATCAGACGCCATGTCGCGTTTGGAAAGCCCCTGATGTGCCAAAACAGTGGAAACCCCCTAATTCTAACTCCAACCCTAACCCCAACACACCCCTAACCCTAATCTCAGCTCTAACCCTAACCCTAGCCCTAACCCTAGCCTTAATGGGAAAATGGAAGTAAATACATTTATTATTTTATTTTATTATTTTTCCCTAACTAAGGGGGTAATACAGGGGGGTTTGATTTACTATTTATAGCAGGTTTTATGTTTGGCAGCTGTTGCATGCTAAAATACGCTTTTTATTGTATTATTTTTTGCGGGACGAGTTGACGTTTTTATTGGTACCATTTTCGGGCACGTGACATTTTTTGATCGCTTTTTATTCCGATTTTTGGGACGCAGAATGAACCAAAACCAGCATTTCAAGAATTTCTTTTGTGGGGTGCGTTTACACTGTTCCGCGTGTGGTAAAATTGATAAAGCAGTTTTATTTTTCGGGTCAGTATGATTACAGCGATACCTCACTTATGTCTTTTTTTTATGTTTTGATGCTTTTATGCAATGAAAACTATTTTATATAAAAAATAATTATTTTGCTTTATTCTGCGAACTATAACGTTTTTATTTTTTCGTTGATGATGCTGTATGGCAGCTCGTTTTTTGCAGGACAAGATGACGTTTTCAGCGGTGCCATGGATATTTATATCCGTCTTTTTGATTGCGCGTTATTGCACTTTTTGTTCGGTGGTATGATGATAAAGAATTGTTTTTTGCTTCATTTTTTCTTTAAAGGGTTAACTTAAGGAGTTAACTAGTGGGACAGTCTTATAGGGCGGGTCGTTACAGACACGGCGATACTAAGTTTGTGTACTTTTATTATTTTGTTTCTTTTTATTTCCAAAAAAATGAATTTATTGAGGAATATTTTTTTTTTTATTTATTTAGCGATTTTTTTATAAATTATTTTTACACTTTTTTTTAACTTTATTACATTGACCCAGGGGGGACATCACTATAAGATGTCAGATCGCCGATCTGACAGTTTAGACAACACTCTGTCAGATCAGCGATCTGACAGGCGCTGCACAAGGCTTCCTCATGCCTGCTTTCAGCAGGCAGTGAGGAAGCTGGCTCCCTGCAGGCCTCCGAAGTACCCCGTGGCCATATTGGATCATGGGGCCTGCAGGGAGGAGGACCCTTGGAGCAGCACAGCACATCGCGAGCTCCGGGGGTCGCAGGGAAGCACGAAGGGAGCCCCCTCCCTGCGTGCTTCTCTCCTATGCCCCCGGTACACTGCAATCATGTTTGATCGCAGTGTGCCAGGGGTTAATGTGTCGGGGGTGGTCCGTGACCACCCCTGACACATAGTGCCGAGTGTCAGCTGTGATAATCAGCTGACACCCGGCCATGATGAGCCACGCTCCCCCTCGGGGGCGCCACTGATCGCTATGATGTCCTATCCCGTCCTTGGGAATTAAGTGCCAGGGAACATGGATGGGATAGTACGTCAAGGGTTAAACAGCAGATTTCTGATCAGTGTCTAGGAGACTGTGGTTGGTGCAACCCAAAAAGTTGATCATCAACAAATTAAGAAATTGGAAGATTCCATGGATGGAAGACTTATAACTGTTATGGAAAAGAAGGGGGGCTATATTGGTCATTGATATATTTTTTAAAATATCACAAATGTATTTTTGTACATTTTGAGCTGTTTAGTTATTATTATCATGATAACAGATGAAACATTTGAGAAGGGAAAATTTACATTTTTCATTAAGTTCTATAATAATTCTGCAGACTAATAGTTTTCCCATATCTATGCCCTCAGAGATTCTCCTAAGAAAGGCAAGACCTCTCTTTTACTTTCTTAGAGTTTCAGGTTTTAGGTTTATCATTCTTTTGGATTGACAGACAGCTCTGTAGTTGTTCAATAATCAAATGTTTTATCAAAAAATACAAAACATCTAGTAATTGTGCACACAGTGTCTATTGTATTAAACTCTTGTTATGTAATATTAATACATTTTAGTCCTACAATTATTAGTAGGCATAAAACATGAATGCATTTATTTACATCTGGATGTGACTTTCACATACTAACTTTCATTCTGAGTTAATCAAATTCAGCACATCGTAACTCCTTATGACAAGCTGTTGGATGCAAATATACAAGTGAAACGTACGACTGATTCTTTATTTAAAACGTGATTATGTTGTCACAGCATGTGTTCTTGAAATATTGAAATCAGCAGCTGAAACATGTACGGGCTGTTTACTCATTCGCATTTAACAAGCTTACGCTTTCTGTAAGACCCATTTTACTTGGTAGCAGTCAAGGCAGGCAGTATATAACTGTCAAATTCTTTAACCTATTTCTGACATCGGCCACAATAATCCACGCAAGTGACCAGGGCCTATTTGATGAGAGAAGAATTATTACGTCCGCACATTCACACAAGGGTGGTGTGCGGTGATCACCACCGGGTGTCAGCTGATTCTGACAGCTGACATCCAACATTAAGTGCCAGGAGTGGTCACTCACTGCTCCCAGCACCTTAACCTCCAAAATGCTGTGATCGAACACTATCACAGCCTTCCGGGAGCCGGCAGAGGGCTGACAGTCCCACAGCCTTTGTATTGGAGACCCCGCGTCGTGACGCAGAGTCCCGATTGTTGTCATGATGACCGGATGTCGCCATGACGACATCTGGGTCACCAGAGCTAGGAAACTTGCTGATCAAGTGCAGTGCATGATCAGCAACTTTTTCTGTCGGTGCACAGCCGACAGTTTGTACTGCTGCATCCCCATAGAAGTGATCAGCCTGCAAAAAATGATAGTTCCATAGTAGGCCAAAGTAAAAAATTTTAAAAAAAGTAAAAAAAAAGATTAAAATTTAAAATAATTGTAAATTTTAAAAAAATATATGTATAATAATTAAAAAAAAATCAAAAGTTATTGCATCATTAAAAAATATTTGTATAAAAAAAGCAATAAAAGTACACATATTTGGTATTGCCACATAGTATGTTATAGGGTTAGATAGTACTTAGGGTATAGGATAATATTAGTAGCAAATAAGATTATGTAAGCTGAAAAATAGTATATGTCTTTGAAAAATCTTGTATGTAACATTAAAAGCAGTAGTGCCTCTCATCATGGGAAGATGTTTTATATATTGTTAACTGCTGGCAGTATTGTTAAAATTTTTGTATGTTCCAGCAACATCTTGTTTTGCTTTGCTTCAGCCTGCGGATGTGCTGTTTTTAACGGGGGGTATGTGGTGCCCCTGAGGATTCAATCACCACAGAGGTTCTGCACCTTAACCAGAGGTGTGGTATCCCACTTCCCAGGTAAGGTGGAGGCACCTGACCGCACTGTTACACCTGAAACCAACACACACCCTAGAGTAGCAGGCAGCGTCGGACTGGAACACCTTGGGCCCACCAGAGAAAATCATTCTTGGGGCCCACTATGTAGCTGCATAGAGTTAAATACCAGACCACCAATTATGCAGTAAAACACGCTAATATCCGGGTATAATATAAGGTTGTACATGTCTTAATTATGTAGCAGGAGTTGGGGTAGCCCCCTCATAGAATATAAAGCAGCCCCCTCACATAGTATAATGCAGCCATCTCATAGAATATAATGCAGCCATCTCATAGAATATAATACTGCCCCCCTCATAGGGTATAATACTGCCCCCCTCATAGGGAATAATGCACCCCCTCATAGGGTATAATGCACCCCTTCATAGGGTATAATGCACCCCCTCATAGGGTATAATACTGCCCCCCTCATAGGGTATAATACTGCCCCCCTCATAGGGTATAATACTGCCCCCCTCATAGGGAATAATGCACCCCCTCATAGGGAATAATGCACCCCCTCATAGGGTATAATGCTGCCCCCTCATAGGGTATAATACTGCCCCCCTCATAGGGTATAATACTGCCCCCCTCATAGGGTATAATACTGCCCCCCTCATAGGGAATAATGCACCCCCTCATAGGGTATAATACTGCCCCCCTCATAGGGAATAATGCACCCCCTCATAGGGTATAATGCTGCCCCCTCATAGGGTATAATGCTGCCCCCTCATAGGGTATAATACTGCCCCCCTCATAGGGAATAATGCACCCCCTCATAGGGTATAATGCTGCCCCCTCATAGGGTATAATACTGCCCCCCTCATAGGGTATAATACTGCCCCCCTCATAGGGTATAATACTGCCCCCCTCATAGGGTCTAATGCACCCCCTCATAGGGAATAATGCTGCCCTCCTCATAGGGTATAATGCTGCCTCCTCATAGGATATAATGCTGCCCCCTCATAGGGTATAATACTGCCCCCCTCATAGGGAATAATGCACCCCCTCATAGGGTATAATGCTATATAGATATATAGATATAGAGTTAGATAGATATAGATAGAAAGATAGATGTAGAAATAGATAGATATAGAGATAGTAGATAATGGATAGAAAGTAGATAATGGATAGATATAGATAGATTGATAGAGAGAGATAGATAGAGATAGATATAAAGATAGATATAGAAAGAAATATAGATAGATAGATAGATCGATAGGTAGATAGATATAGAGATAGATAGAAAATAGATAATGGATAGATAGATAAATAGATAGATATAGAGATAGATAGCTATAGATAGAAAGATATAGAGATAGATAGATATATAGATAGAGATAGATAATAGATAGAGATAGATAATAGATAGAGATATACAGATATAATAATAATAATAATAATAATAATAATAACAATAATAATAATCTAGACATAGATATATAGATAGATGGCTATAAATAAAAATAGATATAGAGATATATAGAGATAGATAGATATAGAGATAATAGATATAGAGATAGATAGAGATAGATATAGAAAGATAGATATAGAGATAGATATAGAGATAATAGCTAGATATAGAGATAGATAGATATAGAGTTAGAAAGATAGATATAGAGAGATATAGAGATAGATAGAGATAGCTAGATAGATAGATGGATAGATAGATATACACTCACTGGCCACTTTATTAGGTACACCTGTCCAACTGTGTGTTAAGACTTAATTTCTAATCAGCCAATCACATGGCGGCAACTCAGTGCATTTAGGCATGTAGACATGGTCAAGACAATCTCCTGCAGTTCAAACCGAGCATCAGTATGGGGAAGAAAGGTGATTTGAGTGCCTTTGAACGTGGCATGATTGTTGGTGCCAGAAGGGCTGGTCTGAGAATTTCAGAAACTGCTGATCTACTGGGATTTTCACGCACAACCATCTCTAGGGTTTACAGAGAATGGTCCGAAAAAGAAAAAAAATCCAGTGAGCGGCAGTTCTGTGGCCGGAAATGCCATGTTGATGCCAGAGGTCAGAGGAGAATGGGCAGACTGGTTCGAGCTGATAGAAAGGCAACAGTGACTCAAATTGCCACCCGTTACAACCAAGGTAGGCAGAAGAGCATCTCTGAACGCACAGTGCGTCGAACTTTGAGGCAGATGGGCTACAGCAGCAGAAGACCACACTGGGTACCACTCCTCTCAGCTAAGAACAGGAAACTGAGGCTACAATTTGCACAAGCTCATCGAAATTGGACAGTAGAAGATTGGAAAAACGTTGCCTGGTCTGATGAGTCTCGATTTCTGCTGCGACATTCGGATGGTAGGGTCAGAATTTGGCGTAAACAACATGAAAGCATGGATCCATCCTGCCTTGTATCAACGGTTCAGGCTGGTGGTGGTGGTGTCATGGTGTGGGGAATTTTTTCTGGGCACTCTTTGGGCCCCTTGGTACCAATTGAGCATCGTTGCAACGCCACAGCCTACCTGAGTATTGTTGCTGACCATGTCCATCCCTTTATGACCACAATGTACCCAACATCTGATGGCTACTTTCAGCAGGATAATGCGCCATGTCATAAAGCTCGAATCATCTCAGATTGGTTTCTTGAACATGACAATGAGTTTACTGTACTCAAATGGCCTCCTCAGTCACCAGATCTCAATCCAATAGAGCATCTTTGGGATGTGGTGGAACGGGAGATTCGCATCAGGGATGTGCAGCCGACAAATCTGCGCCAACTGTGTGATGCCATCATGTCAATATGGTCCAAAATCTCTGAGGAATGCTTCCAGCACCTTGTTGAATCTCTGCCACGAAGAATTGAGGCAGTTCTGAAGGCAAAAGGGGGTCCAACCCCTTACTAGCATGGTGTACCTAATAAAGTGGCCAGTGAGTGTAGATAATAGATAGATATAATAGATAGATATAGAGATAGATATAGAGATAGATGGATAGATCAATAGATAGATAAAGAGAGAGATAGAGATATAGATTGATAGATAATGAGATATAGAGATAGATATAGAGATATAGTGTTAGATAGAAAGATAGATATAGAGATAGATATATATAGAGATAGATATGGATATAGAGATAACAGATATAGTGATAGAGAGATAGATAGATATAGAGATAATATATAGATAGATAGATATAGAGATAATATATAGATAGCTATAGAGAGAGAGATATAGAGATAGATATAGAGAGAAACAGATATATATATATATATAGAGATAGATATAGAGATAGATAGGTAGATAGATATAGAGATAATAGATATAGAGATAGATAGATAGAGATAGAGAGAGCGGTAGATAGAGAGAGAGATAGATATAGAGAGAGATAGATACAGAGATCGATAAATAGATAGAGAGATAGATATAGATATAGATAATAGATAGAGATAGATAAAGATAGCTAATAAATATAGAGATAACAGATAGATATAGAGATAGAGTAAGACAGAAAGATTATAGAGATAGGTAGATATAGATAATAGAGATAGCTAGATAGATAGACATAATAGATAGATATAGATAGATAGATATAGATAGAAAGATAGATATAGAGATAGATGTAGAGATAGAAAGATAGATATAGAGATAGAGCGATAGATAGAGATAGATATAGATAATAGATAGAGATAAATAGATAGATATAGATAGATATAGAGATAGAAAGATAGATAGATATACAGAGAGATAGATATAGAGATAGAGATAAATAGATAGATATAGAGAGATATAGAGAGAAAAAGATATAGAGATAATATATATATAGAGATAGATAGATATAGATATAGAGAGATAGATACAGAGAAAAGATATAGAGATAAATAGATAAAGATAGATAGATATATAGATATAGAGATAGAAAAATAGATATAGAGATAGAGCGATAGATATACAGAGAGATAGAGATAGATAGAGATATATAGATAGATAGCTATAGAGATATAGAGATAGATATAGAGAGAAATAGAGATAGATATAGAGATAGATAGAGATAGATATATAGATATAAAGATAGATATAGAGATAGATATAGAGATAGAGCGATAGATAGCGAGAGATATAGATATAGAGATAGATACAGAGAAAAGATATAGAGATAGATAACAGATAGATAACTAGATGTGTATTTCCTGAAGGAAGTACAGACAGTGGTTTGAAATGGTGCCTGGGCTGCCCCTTTAAGAGAGACTTGCTTGATGCCCCTGAAAGACTTTCAACTCAGGATCCGTTTTACCTGTGAGTGCCTCTCAGGGGCCACTTTGGCCTCAGGGTCTGATTTAGTGGGTGGGGCCCCTCAGGGTCCGATTTGGTGGGCGGGGCCCCTCAGGGTCTGATTTTGTGGCCGGGTCCCCTCAGGGTCTGGATTTGTGGGTGGGGCCCCTCAGGGTCCGATTTTGTGGGTGGGGCCCCTCAGAGTCTGATTTTGTGGCTGGGGCCCCTCAGGGTCTGATTTTGTGGCTGGGGCCCCTCAGGGTCCGATTTTGAGGGTGGGGCCCCTCAGGGTCTAATTTGGTGGGCGGGGTCCCTCAGGGTCTGATTTTGTGGGTTGGGCCCCTCAGGGTCCGATTTTGTGGCCGGGGCCCCTCAGGGTCCGATTTTGTGTCGGGGGCCCCTCAGGGTCCGATTTTGTGGCTGGTGCCTCTCAGGGTCCGATTTTGTGGTTGGGGCCCCTCAGGGTCCGATTTTGCGGCCGGAGCCTCTCAGGGTCCGATTTTGTGGTTGGGGCCCCTCAGGATCTGATTTTGTGGCCGGGGTCCCTCAGGGTCCGATTTTGTGGCCGGGGCCCCTGAGGGTCCAATTTTGTGGGTGGGGCCCCTCAGGGTCCGATTTTGTGGTTGGGGCCCCTCAGGGTTCAATTTTGTAGGTGGGGTCTCTCAGGGTCCGATTTTGTGGCCGGGGCCCCTAAGGGTCCGATTTTGTGGCCGAGGCCCGTCAGGGTACGATTTTGTGGCCGGGGCCCGTCAGGGTCCGATTTTGTGGCCGGGGCCCGTCAGGGTCCGATTTTGTGGTTGGGGCCCCTCAGGGTCCGATTTTGTGGGTAGGGCCCTTCAGGGTCCGATTTTGTGAGTGGGGCCAGTCAGGGTCCGATGTTGTGGCCGGATCCCCTCAGGGCCCGATTTTGTGGGTGGGGCCCCTCAGGGTCCAATTTTGTGGCCGGGGCCCCTCAGGGTCCAATTTTGTGGGTGGGGCCCCTCAGGGTACAATTAGGTGGGCGGGGCCACACTGGGTCTGATTTGGTGGGCGGGGCCACTCTGGGTCCGATATTTGGTGGGCGGGGCCACTCTGGGTCCGATTTGGTGAGCTGGGCCCCTCAGGGTCCAATTTGGTTGGCGGGGACCCTCGGGGTCCGATATGGTGGGCGGGATCCCTCGTGGTCCGATTTGGTGGGCGGGGCCCCTTGTGGTTCGATTTGGTGGGCGGGGCCCCTCGGGGTCCGATTTGGTCAGCAGGGACCCTCAAGGTCCGATTTTGTGGCCGGGGCCCCTCAGGGTCTGATTTTGTGGCCGGGTCCCCTCAGGGTCTGGATTTGTGGGTGGGGCCCCTCAGGGTCCGATTTTGTGGGTGGGACCCCTCAGAGTCCGATTTTGTGGCTGGGGCCCCTCAGGGTCTGATTTTGTGGCTGAGGCCCCTCAGGGTCCGATTTTGAGGTTGGGGCCCCTCAGGGTCTAATTTGGTGGGCGGGGTCCCTCAGGGTCTGATTTTGTGGGTTGGGCCCCTCAGGGTCCGATTTTGTGGCCGGGGCCCCTCAGGGTCCGATTTTGTGTCCGAGGCCCCTCAGGGTCCGATTTTGTGGCCGGTGCCTCTCAGGGTCCGATTTTGTGGTTGGGGCCCCTCAGAATCTGATTTTGTGGCCGGGGTCCCTCAGGGTCCGATTTTGTGGCCGGGGCCCCTGAGGGTCCAATTTTGTGGGTGGGGCCCCTCAGGGTCCGATTTTGTGGGTGGGGCCCCTCAGGATCCGATTTTGTGGTTGGGGCCCCTCAGGGTTCAATTTTGTAGGTGGGGTCTCTCAGGGTCCGATTTTGTGGCCGGGGCCCGTCAGGGTCCGATTTTGTGGCCGGGGCCCGTCAGGGTCCGATTTTGTGGCCGGGGCCCGTCAGGGTCCGATTTTGTGGTTGGGGCCCCTCAGGGTCCGATTTTGTGGGTAGGGCCCTTCAGGGTCCAATTTTGTGAGTGGGGCCAGTCAGGGTCCGATGTTGTGGCCGGATCCCCTCAGGGTCCGATTTTGTGGGTGGGGCCCCTCAGGGTCCAATTTTGTGGCCGGGGCCCCTCAGGGTCCAATTTTGTGGATGGGGCCCCTTAGGGTCCGATTTTGTGGGTGGGGCCCCTCAGGGTACAATTAGGTGGGCAGGCCACTCTGGGTCTGATTTGATGGGCGGGCCACTCTGGGTCCGATTTTGTGGCCGGGGCCCGTTAGGGTCCGATTTTGTGGCCGGGGCCCGTTAGGGTCCGATTTTGTGGTTGGGGCCCCTCAGGGTCCGATTTTGTGGGTAAGGCCCCTCAGGGTCCGATTTTGTGAGTGGGGCCAGTCAGGGTCCGATGTTGTGGCCGGATCCCCTCAGGGTCCGATTTTGTGGGTGGGGCCCCTCAGGGTCCAATTTTGTGGCCGGGGCCCCTCAGGGTCCAATTTTGTGGGTGGGGCCCCTTAGGGTCCGATTTTGTGGGTGGGGCCCCTCAGGGTACAATTAGGTGGGCGGGGCCACTCTGGGTCTAATTTGGTGGGCGGGGCCACTCTGGGTCCGATATTTGGTGGGCGGGGCCACTCTGGGTCCGATTTGGTGAGCTGGGCCCCTCAGGGTCTGATTTGGTGGGCGGGATCTATCAGAGTCCGATTTGGTGGGCGGGGCCCCTCAGGGTCCAATTTGGTTGGCGGGGACCCTCGGGGTCCGATATGGTGGGCGGGATCCCTCGGGGTCCGATTTGGTGGGCGGGGCCCCTCGGGGTCCGATTTGGTGGGCGGGGCCCCTCGGGGTCCGATTTGGTGGGTGGGGCCCCTCGGGGTCCGATTTGGTGAGCGGGGCCACTCTAGGTCTGATTTGGTGGGCGGGCCACTCTGGGTCTTTTTTGGTGGGCGGGCCACTCTGGGTCCGATTTGGTCAGCAGGGACCCTCAGGGTCCGATTTTGTGGGTGGGGCCCTCAGGGTCCGATTTTGTGGTTGGGGCCTTTCAGAATTCGATTTAGAGGGCGGGGCCCCTCAGGGTCCGATTTGGTGGGCGGGGCCCCTCAGGGTCCCATTTGGTGGGCGGGGCCCCTCAGGGTCCGATTTGGTGGGCGGGGCCACTCTGGGGGTCTGATTTGGTGGGCGGGGCCACTTTGGGTCCGATTTGGTGGACGGGGCCATTCAGGGTCCAATTTGGTGGGCGGGGACACTGAGTCTGATTTTGTGGGTTGGGCCCCTCAGGGTCCGACTTTGTGGCCGGGGCCCCTCAGGGTCCAATTTTGTGTTCGGGGCCCCTCAGGGTCCGATTTTGTAGCCGGTGCCTCTCAGGGTCCGATTTTGTGGTTGGGGCCCCTCAGGGTCCGATTTTGTGGTTGGGGCCCCTCATGGTCCGATTTTCGGGGCCGGGGCCCCTCAGGGTCCGATTTTGCGGGTGGAGCCCCTCAGGGTCGGATTTTGCGGGTGGGGCCCCTCAGGGTCCGATTTTGTGGCCGGGGCCCCTCAGGGTCCGATTTTGTGGCCGGGGCCCCTCAGGGACCGATTTTGCGGGTGGGGCCCCTTAGGGTCCGATTTTGCGGGTGGGGCCCCTCAGGGTCCGATTTTGTGGCCGGGGCCCCTTAGGGTCCGATTTTGCGGGTGGGGTCCCTCAGGGTCCGATTTTGTGGCCTGGGCCCCTCATGGTCCGATTTTGTGGCCGGGGCCCCTCAGGGACCGATTTTGAGGGTGGGGCCCCTCAGGGTCTAATTTGGTGGGTGGGGCCCCTCAGCGTCTGATTTTGTGGCTGGGGCCCCTTAGGGTCTGATTTTGTGGCTGGGGTCCCTCAGGGTCTGATTTTGTGGGTGGGGCCCCTCAGGGTCCGATTTTGTGACTGGGGCCCCTCAGGGTCCGAGTTTGTGTTTGGGGCCCCTCAGGGTCCGATTTTGTTGCTGGGGTCTCTCAGGGTCCGATTTTGTGGCTGGGGCCCCTCAGGGTCTGGATTTGTGGGTGGGGCCCATCTGGGTCCGATTTTGTGGGTGGGGCCCCTCAGGGTCCGATTTTGTGGCTGGGGCCCCTCATGGTCTGATTTTGTGGCTGTGGCCCTCAGGGTCTGATTTGATGGTGGGGCCCCTCAGGGGCTAATTTGGTGGACGGGGCCCCTCAGGGTCCGATTTTGAGGGTGGGGCCCCTCAGGGTCCGATTTTGTGGCTGGGGCCCCTCAGGGTCTGATTTTGTGGGTGGGGCCCATCAGGGTCCGATTCTGTGGGTGGGGCCCCTCAGGGTCCGATTTTGTGACCGGGGACCCTCAGGGTCCGATTTTGTGGGTGGGGCCCCTCAGGGTCCAATTTTGTGGCTGGGGCCCCTCAGGGTCCGATTTTGTGGGTGGGGCCCCTCAGCGACCGATTTTGAGGGTGGGGCCCCTCAGGGTCTAATTTGGTGGGCGGAGCCCCTCAGGGTCCGATTTTGTGGGTGGGGCCCCTCAGCGACCGATTTTGAGGGTGGGGCCCCTCAGGGTCTAATTTGGTGGGCGGGATCCCTCATGGTCTGATTTTGTGGGTGGGTCCCCTCAGGTTCTGATTTTGTGGTTGGGGCCCCTCAGGTTCTGATTTTGTGGCTGGGGTCCCTCAGGGTTTGATTTTGTGGGTGGGGCCCCTCAGGGTCCGATTTTGTGACTGGGGCCCCTCGGGGTCTGATTTTGTGGTTGGGGCCCCTCAGGGTCCAATTTTGTGGCCGGGTCCCCTCAGGGTCTGGATTTGTGGGTGGGGCCCCTCAGGGTCCGATTTTGTGGGTGGGGCCCCTCAGAGTCCGATTTTTTGGCTGGGGCCCCTCAGGGTCTGATTTTGTGGCTGGGGCCCCTCAGGGTCTAATTTGGTGGGCGGGGCCCCTCAGGGTCTGATTTTGTGGGTGGGGCCCCTCAGGGTCCGATTTCGTGACCTGGGCCCCTTAGGGTCTGATTTTGTGACTGGAGCCCCTCTGGGTTCGATTTTGTGGCCGGGGTCTCTCAGGGTCCGATTTTGTGGGTGGGGCCCCTCAGGGTCTGGTTTTGTGGGTGGGGCCCCTCAGGGTCCGATTTTGTGACCGGGGCACCTCAGGGTCTGATTTTGTGGTTGGGGCCCCTGAGGGTCCTATTTTGTGACTGGGGCCCCTCTAGGTTCGATTTTGTGGCCGGTTGTCTCTCAGGGTCCGATTTTGTGGTTGGGGCCCCTCAGGGTCTAATTTTGTGGCCGGGCCCACTCAGGGTCCGATTTTGTGGGTGGGGCCCCTTAGGGTCTGATTTTGTGGGTGGAGCCACCTGGGTCCATTTTGGTGGGCGGGGCCTCTCTGGGTCTGATTTAGTGGGCGGGGCCCCTCATAGTCCGATTTGGTGGGCGGGGCCCCTCATGGTCCGATTTGGTGGGCGGGGCCCCCTGGGTTCGATTTGGTGGGCGGGGCCCCTCTGGGTCCGATTTGGTGGGCGGGGCCCCTCTGGGTCCGATTTGGTGGGCGGGGCACCTCTGGGTCCGATTTGGTGGGCGGGGCACCTCTGGGTCCGATTTGGTGGGCGGGGTCAATCTGGGTCCGATTTGGTGGGCGGGGCTCCTCGGGGTCCGATTTGGTGGGCGGGGTCAATCTGGGTCCGATTTGGTGGGCGGGGCTCCTCAGGTTCCGATTTGGTGGGCGGGGCCCCTCGGGGTCCGATTTGATGGGCGGGGCCCCTCTGGGTCCGATTTGGTGGGCGGGGCCACTCTGGGTCCGATTTGATGGGCGGGGCCCTTTAGGGTCCGATTTGGTGGGCGGGGTCACTCTGGGTCCGATTTGGTGGGTGGGGCTTCTCAGGGTCTGATTTGGTGGGCGGGGCCCTTCAGGGTCCGATTTGGTGGGCGGGGCCACTCGGAGTCTGATTTGGTGGGCGGGGCCCCTCAGGATCCGATTTGGTGGGCTGTGCTACTCTGGGTCTGATTTTTTGAGCGGGGCCACACTGGGTCCGATTTGGAGGCCAGGGTGGCTCAGCCTCCGATTTGGAGGCCGGGGTGGTTCAGCCTCCGATTTGGAGGCCGGGGTGGCTCAACCTCCGATTTGGAGGACGGGGTCGCTCAGCTTTCAATTTGGCGCGCCGGCCCTTTAAGACTCATTTCGGTGCGCTGGCCCTTTAAGAATCACTGTGGCACGTCGGCCCTTTAAGAGCCAGGGTGGCTCACTGGGCTTCTAAATCCACTTTGTCGCACATTCTATCTCAGGGGCATGTGTCATGTGATGAAGCTAGATTTGCATTTGTGCTGTGGGTTTTGCTTTAAGAGCTGATATTATGTGGCAGAAACTCTGTCTTGGAGAGGTCATGTGACGTTCGTAGGCGTTGGCATAGTAACTGGGTCTGCCTGCGCATATCAATGAGCTCAACTGCCATTTCAATCGCCTCAGGGCACGTTTTGCCATTACCCATTGAAAAGCATTGGAGACAGTGCATTCCAATGACGGGAAAAAAAAATTTCAAACGCAAATTGCGCAAAAACTACAAATCCGATCGACACGAAAAATACTTAGCACACCTCTCGTGGACGCTGGCTTCGAAACAACACCTCAACGGCGTCTGTGCGTGTAGCGGTTCGGGCCGCATTAATTGCGGAAATCAACTTAATAATAATAAGAAGAATAAGTTAGCAGCGTTCGGATTACAATATAGTGGTTTTTTCAAACCACTATAAATAGATAGATAGGTATAGAGATAGATAGATATATATATTAGATAGAGATATATATATAGATAAAGATAGATAGATATAGATGGTAGCTAGATAGATAATAAATATAGAGATAATAGATATAGAGATAATAGATATAGAGATAGATAGATAGATAGATAGATAGATAGATAGAGTAAGATAGATAGATATAGAGACAGATGTAGAGATAGAAAGATAGATATAAAGATAGAGATAGATATAGAAATAGATATAGATAATAGATAGAGATAGATATAGAGATAGATAGATAGATATAGATAATAGATAGAAAGATAGATAGATATGAGAGATAGAGAGAGAGATATATAGAGAAATAGAGATAGATAGATAGATAGAGAGAGACAGATAGAGAGAGCGAGAGATATAAAAAAAAAAAAAAAACACAATACTCACCTCTCCTCCTCGCTCCCACGCTGATCCCGGCTTCAGTGTCAGGAGCTGCCCCCTCTGCCAGACACACAGCGGGTGCGCGATGTAGTGACGTCATCGCGCACTGGCTGTGAGCCAGGAGCAGAGAGGACTGAGGGCGGCGCCGGCCCTGATTTACAGCTGTAGTCTGCAGAGCGGCTTACTGGGTTGGGGGCGGGGCCTCTGGGGGTGGAGACTGTGAAATGATATTCACTGCTTCGCAGTGAATATTCATTTCTCTTTAGCAGCGGGGACAGGGGCTCCTGCCTCCTGACACCCACTGCTGCTCCGCTGGCAGGGGCCCCCATAGCAGCTGCATGGTGTGCGACACACCACTGGCTGGGGGCCCCTGGAGCAGCGGGGGCCCTAGGCAACTGCTGGCCCTGTATGCCAGCAGGTGCCAGGGCCCACCAGATGCCAGGGCCCACCGGAGAATCCTCCGGTTCCCCGGTGGGCCAGTCCGACGCTGGTAGCAGGACACCCTGGATAACCTCTGCTTTGGTTATAAAGGGTGTTGGGAGGTGAGTGGAGCTTTAGGGTAAGAGCGGGTGAATAGAAGGAAGATAAGTCAGTCTTCCTGTAGGGGAAGAGGTGGAAGGAGGTAGACAGAGCAGTTCCTCGCTGGAAGGAGCTGCTGGAAGGAATAGATACTAAACGACGCTCCCTGTAGAGGGAAGGGATCTCAGAGGCACGGACTGGGCGAGAGCCACCCGTAGGTCTCGTTCCACGCTGATGGCTGTCAGGTGGAGGGATCAGGTCGCAGAAGGGTCTTGGCCCCTAGCCTAGTGGAGTGGACAACAGGACTCAGCTAGCAAGCCGACAGCTGTGGCAACTTTAGGTACCTCAGCCACTAACCACAGTTATCTTCACTGGAAAGGCAGCCAAAAGGGAGCAAGGAAACAAACTGAGCAAGTTATCCTATAAGGTCCACGGCTGCTGGCCTGGGACACTGACTGTGAGGTTTTGCGTAGGAAGAGGCGAGAAATTAACACAATGAGATGGCCAGGAAAGGCATATACTGAAGGGAGTGCTGGAAAGGTGTGCTCCATCTGCCTGGGAGTTGACTGACCCCTCACCTGAAGGACACGGCACCAAGTGGGCATCTGTGCGCACCAGAACTGTGAGTAAAGTTTTGGAACTGCACTCAGTTGTGCCCTCTGATCCTTTCTGCAACATCTATTCGGCACTGCTACATCTATCTTCATCAATCATCAGCAAGTACAACATCTTTTACATCTTTCATCTGCCCTGGGACAATAGCTCTGCCTGAGGAGAGCTATTCCAACTCTTCTGCATCATACTATCAGTCCCAGAGGATCGGCATTGCATTGCTGGTCACTTCTGACCAGAAACCACAGGTGGCATCACGAGCACTAATTGCAAACTCTTTATTTTCATCCCTTGTAAATATCCCCTTTTATTGAACACCCAGGGCCGCGGACCGGGTCACCGCTGCTGTGACACTGCCCTGATGGGTGCTCCATAAGGGATAGAGTATCCCTTCAGAAGCAGATTACAAAATTCACCCCAATTCACCCCCTAGACCATGGAACACAGTACCCACACAGAAGCTGATTCAAATTTCAACCACATACCATGGGGAACAATGCCGCCACAGAAGATTTTAATATATTTCAATGTCAGAGCAAGTGGAACAATACCCCAAAGAAGAAAGGGGTTCTGTCACCATAGCAATCATGGTAAAATAGGAAGTAAATGAATAATATACAAATTTTAACAGTGCCCTCACAGAGGCAGCAGCTGCCAGTCCAGTAAAAAATTTCACCCTTAGAGCATGGGACAAAGTACCCCAACAGAAGCAGCCTACAAATTTCAGCCACAGAGAATGGGACAGAGTACTGCTACATTAGCAGCTTACATATTTCACACACAGATCATGGGGCACAGTACCTCTTCATAATCTTATAGAAAAAATTCACCCACAGAGTAGGAGCCAAGTAACTCTATGTTAGCAGCTTACAAATTTAACCCAAAAAGCATGGGGCACAGTACCTCTACATATTAGAAAGAGTTTCACCCACAGAGAATGGGGCAGAGTACCCTTGCATTAGCAGCTTACAAATTTCACCAACAGAGCCAAATATTTATCTTCAGTAGTGAACAGTAGAGCAGCCACAGATAAAAAGTTTGTAGTTTGATTCTGGATACAGCTGGTGTAACAACCCTGCTGGCATCACTGCATGGCCTCCCATCCCCCACACACCAACTTACTCAATGCTCCAGGCCATGCTGTGACTTCTTTCTGCTGCCAGCTCCATGCTCTGTACCTCTTGCTTCCTGCCTGCTCTCTGCATGCTTCCTGGCTGTGTGCATAGGGAGGCGGCACCAGAACTCTCTGGTTCTTATGGAATCAGGGTGCACCTGTCTAATGTCCCTGGCTAATTACCAAGAGGCTTCTAGTATTTAAGGCAGCTCCACTCGATGTTGCTGCCTGTGAAATGCCTTCACTCAGTTAGTGTCTTGCTACTGAGTTGCCAGGTGTCCTTGTTCCTAGCTTTGCCTTGTACCTGTCCGTCCACCCTCCAGGAGGTAGAATATCCTGGTGCCTGTGCTATTGCTCCTTTCCTTGTCTCATACCTGTCCTCTCTGCCCTCCAGGAGGCACTATATCCGGGTCCCTGTGTCTTTCTTCCTGTACCTTGTCTTGTACCGTTACCTTGTCTGAACTCAGTCCTACTTCTGTCACTCGGTCTCCTTGTCTGTGGCTCCTTTCCCTGCTGTGTCTATCCTTGTGTCCTCTCTGTCTGCCTGTGCTCTGCACTTTTGTGGCTCTGCCTGTGCTCCGCACTCTTGCAGCTCTGCCTGCTCCGTACTCTTGTGACTCTGCATGTGCTCCGCACTCTTGCGGCTCTGCCTGCTCCGTACTCATGTGATTCTGCCTGTGTTCCGCACTCTTGTGGCTCTGCCTGCTCTGTACTCTTGCGGCTCTGCCTGTGCTCCGTACTCTGCAGCCCTTCTCCGCAGCCTTGCGGTTCTCCTCCTCTGTGTACAGGTCTCTACCTGTCCCTCCAAACACCATTCCTTCCTGTCCGTACCAGTACCTGCACCCGCTCTGTGAACAGGACCCTATCTATTCCTTACACCACTCCTTCCTGCCTGCGTCTCTGTGCCTTTCCAGTTGGTCCCTGTCTCTGTGTCTCAGCCATGCCCACCTACCAATGTCTCAGCCATGCCCACCTGCCAGTGTCTCAGCCGTGCCCGCCTGCCAGTGTCTCAGCCGTGCCAACCTGCCAGTGTCACAGCCAAGCCAGAATGCCAGTATCTCAGCCCTGCCCGCCTGCCTGTGTCTCAGCCGTGCCCACTTGCCAGTGTCTCAGCTGTGCCCGCCGTGCTCACCTGCCTGTCTGCTATTTGTGCTTGTCACCTGTACCATCTCCCCAAGTGGGATCAGCAGCCACAGCCTGTCACCACCCTGGAGTGGCACCTGGCACAAGCCTGACCTCACCATCAGAGGCTCCAGTGAAAACCAAGGCTGCTATCTTAGTCACGCCCCTTCCTGGGTAATCTGGTTTGTGGCACAGTGGGGCCACAACCCCTGGCTCACGCCCACCAGTCGGCATTAACGTGACTGTTTGCACAGGTCATGGTCTCCGCTGTATCTACATCAGCTGGCCACGTCAATGGAATTGAATGTGTTACTGGTAGCACAAAGGCTCTGGAAAAGCTAAATGGCTTCACAATCCCCAAAAGAAATTCAGCAAATTCTGAGCTCCCAAATCCAAATGCCCCCCTCCCTTCTGAGCCCCAGTGTGCCTAAACAACATTTTGTGCCCGCATGTTTGGCATTTCTGTAGTGATGAGAGCCCACCTAATTTACAGGTACATGTCTCTAGAAGTATGAGCTGGCATAATGTACTGGTCACTACAGCGTTCTGGTCTCTACAACAGCAGTTTGCAATTTTCACTCAGCAACATCCACTGCTGCCTGTTTCTAGAGAACACCCATGGAGTCAAAATTGTTACTACATCTATAGATAAATTCCCAAAGGGTTAGAATTTCCAAACTGTGTTCACTTGAGGGGGGATTCTGCTTTTCTAGCACTTAGAGGCTTTTTATATGGAATGCACAAACTAGTCTAGGAAAATCTGCGCTCCAGGAGGCAAATAGAGCTCCGTCCCTCCCGAGTCACTTCATATGGCAAAGTAGTACTGTACAGCCACATATGGAGTATTTCTACATTCAGCAGAAATCGTGGGACAAATTCTGGTGCCATTTTTACCCATTTCACAGTGTGAAAATGTAAAACTTGGGGCTAACACAATCTTGGTGGTAAAAATATAAATTATTTTTTCTTCAATGCTCAATGGTATAAAAGATGATCGCACACCTGTGGTGTCAATATAATCACTGCACCCCTAGATGAATTCATTGAAAGGCTTAATTGGTAAAATGGGGTCACTTATGGGGCACCTCAGGGGCTCTGCCAATGTAACATGGCACCCTCAAACAAGTACAGCAAAATCTGCACTGTAATATGGCACTACTTCCCTTCTGAGCTTTACACTGTGTCTCAAAAGTAGCTTTTGACCATATTTGGGGTATCGGTGAACTCAGGAGAAATTGCACAACAAACTTTCGGGTCCATTTTCTCCTTATGTTCTTGTGAAAATACAAAATTTGTAGCTGTGGGTTCAAGGTGCTCAATACACATCTAACTAAGTTCCATAAGGGGTCTACTTTCCAAAATGGCACCACTTGTGGGGGGTTTCCACTGTTTAGGCACATCAGGGGCTCTCCAAACGCGACATGGCAACCGATAATCATTCCAGCATATTTTACATTCAAAAAGTCAAATGGCGCTCCTTTCCTTCCAAGCCCTGCTGTGCACCCAAACAGTTGTTTTCCTCCACATATTGGGTATCTTCGCACTCAGGAGAAATTGCTCAACAAATTGTATGGAGCAATTTCTCTTTTTACCCTTATGAAAATGCAAAGTTTGGAGCTAAAATAGTAGCCGAAAAACCTGTGTTAAACATAATGAAACTTTATTCTATTACTTTAGAATCCAGCATTTCATCACTAAGCATAACAAATTTTTTAGTAAAATATTGTAAATTATATTCTAATGCATATTCAAAATGCATTATATCTGTGATTCTTAAAAAGGTTGTTAAATCAGTCAAGCAGTTACTTTGGCAGATGGGATGGCAGAGTACTAAAATTTATTTTTGTGTCATGGTATTCGATTCTCACTCATTCCTGAATTCCTTATTGTCTAATATTGTCTAATATTTCTGGATAATACTTGTCACTCAGTTACAGTCTGTAGCCCCATGTCACTTTTGTCCTATTGGATGGCTGTCATGGGAGATGCCCAACAGTGCGCTACTAATGAGGCAGTTTAAAGACCAACTGGGAATGTGAATTTATTGGATTAAGGTCAAGGCCAGCAGAGCAGACTGATAAAAGAGACAGTGTCTGAATCACTGCCAGCAAGTGGGTCTTCTATTATCCTGCTAAGGCAGGACATTCGTTATCATTCATTTTACTTGAATTGCCGCTCAATCACACTACACTAATTTCTCTGCATTAGGTATTCATGAAATGTAAGCGGAGTCTTGCTGGATCAGAACTTCCCACTTTTTGTCTTCATTGTGTACATTATCCTTATAACACATTGTGTCAAAGGACTCCGCCATTAAAGTGCAAATGTTACAGGGTTTCACAAAGGATTGCAATCCAGACATCCCAAATTCATTGCCTAAATCCTTATTCAGCTAAAGGGATGAAGCATACAATAGATGAAGCAGAATGTCCAAT
This sequence comes from Dendrobates tinctorius, assembly GCF_039654945.1. Taxonomy (NCBI): domain Eukaryota; kingdom Metazoa; phylum Chordata; class Amphibia; order Anura; family Dendrobatidae; genus Dendrobates; species Dendrobates tinctorius. The sequence continues at coordinate 58,092,819 of NW_027361679.1, forward strand.
ACATTGAAGTCTATAAGCTAAGAGTAATATTGACCATTGTAACAAATTATACCTGTTTTTCAATATTTAGGATAGCCAGACATGTACCTTGTTTCTCTTTTCTAAGGCTGATTTCACACTAGTGTTTTATCGCGCAACACATCCTGCGCTATCGAGCACATGCGCAATGGTCCCCTGTCTTTAAAATGGCGGGCGCAGTGTCTAGCGATTGCACGCACTCATCAGCGTTTTTGTGCACTGCGCATTTTCCAGGTGTGCGCCCAGACGCGCCAGACGCTACATGTTGCATTTTTTGTTCCGCCCAACCCCATTAAAAAATCGCATGCGCACGTGTGCTCACGGAATGCGCAAAAAAATAACATTACAGTCTATGGGGTCGCTGGCGTGCGCGTGATCGTGCACTCATCAGCGCTTTTAGCGCACACGCGATTTTAGAGTAAACAATGTCTAGACACTGGTTTAAACCAACCCCTACACAAGCAACATTGTTTGGGAGGGGTGTAGACAAAAGGTGTCTGCATGGTCAGACCACTTAAGCCCCCGTTACACACTGCGATATCGCTAGCAATATCGCTGTAAAGTCACCGATTTTGTGACGTTGCAGCGATATTGCTAGCGATATCGCTGCATGTGATACTTACCTCCGACCGGCTCCCCCGCTGGTTATCGCTGATGGCGCGAGAAGCTCCTGGACCATTCCTCGTCGGCCACTTCCTACGGCGCTTCCTGTGGCGCTGACGAGCGACGTGTGGAGCCAGGCGGGAGGACGCAGGATCGCCGCGTCTGACAGGTAAGTAGCGATCCCCGTCCCCAGCGATGTCGCTGGTGAGATCTGCCTGTGTGACAGCTCACTAGCGACCACCTAGCGATGCACCAGCGATCCTGACCACGTCATATCGCTGGTCGGGATCGCTGGTACATCGCTAGGTGTAACGGTACCCTTACTCTATAGACAGCCTGGAAGAGATAACAGCCTTGAACAAAGAAGAGCCATAACTTTGGATACAAGCTGCATCAGCCAAAATGTGAGTATTCTTCAACATAATGTCTGCCTGTCCTTTCAAATTTATTATGTACTAATGATTTTTTTGTTTAAATTCCAGCATATCTTCTGGATCGGAATATTCTCCATCTCAGCAAGAACTGGCCCAAGAAGAGTGTGAGGTGAGGATCTTGCTGCCTTTGGGTAAGTATAGCTGCCTCTACCCCCTTCACTACTGGAGCTTTTTTCGATTTTTCATTTTCGTTTTTCACTCCTCTTCTTTCCAGAGCCATAACTTTTTTATTTTTCTGTCTATATGGCCATATGAGGGCTTATTTTTTTGCAGGACAAGTTGTACTTTTAAATGACACCATTGGTTTTACTATGTCGTGTACTTGAAAATGTGAAAAAATTCCAAGTGCTGTGAAATTGCAAAAAAAATGCAATCCCACACTTGTTTTTTGCTTGGCTTTTTTGCTAGGTTCACTAGATGCTAAATCTGACCTGCCATTATGATTCTCCAGGTCATTACGAGTTCATAGACACCAAACATGTCTATGTCCTCGTTTATCTAAGTGATGAAAAAAATTCCAAAGTTTGCTAAAAAAAAAAAAAAAGTTTGCTCAATTTTCCGAGACCCGTAGCTTCTCCATTTTTCGTGATCTGCAGTCGGTTGACAGCTTATTTTTTCTGTGCCGGGCTGACGTTTTTAATGATACCACTTTTGTGCAGATACGTTCTTTTGATCGCCCGTTATTGCATTTCAATGCAATGTCGTGGCGACAAAAAAACGTAATTCTGGCGTTTTTAATTTTTTTCTCGCTACGCCATTTAGCGATCGGGTTAATGTTTTTTTTTTATAGATTGGGCGATTCTGAACGCAGAGATACCTAATATGTGAATGTGGGATTTTTTTTTACTGTTTTATTTTGATTGGGGTGAAAGGGGGGTGATTTGAACTTTTAGGATTTTTTTTATTTTTAAACATTTTTTTTAACTTTTGGCATGCTTCAATAGCCTCCATAAGAGGCTAGAAGTATGCACAACCCGATCAGCTCTGCTACATATGGGCGATGAGCAGATCGCCCATATGTAGCAAATTTACTCCTGTGCTTTCAGCGCCTACCGGGTGGCGCTGAAAGCCATATGCCTGGAACAACCATAGAGGTCTCATAGAGACCTCTGGTTGTCCAGGCAACATGACGCCGACTCCCGATCACATGACGGGGGTCGGTGATGAGGTCATTTCTGGCCTGGCGGCCAGAAATGCTATTTAAATGCCCGCTGTCAGCTTTGACAGCGGGATTTAACTAGTTAATAGGTGCAGGCAGACGGCGATTCCGCTCGCGCCTATTGCGGGCACATGTCAGCTGTTCATAACAGCTGACATGTTGCGGCTTTGAGGTGGGCTCACCGCCGGAGCCCACCTCAAAGCGGGGGACCTTACCGATGATGTACTATTACTTCATCGGTAAGGAAGGGGCTACAAATGTGTAATAATTTTTTTTCTTAGCAGACATTGTTGTCGGACCCGGCAAGTGAGGCGGAACAGCGGGAGCAGCCTAGCCAAGTCCCGACGAGGAGATAGATTGTAAGTATATAGTCTTTCAATGTCCCTTTTTTTATTTATTTTTTCTCTTCCTTTTTTTCTGTCCTTTTTCCATCTTCTATCTTGCTTCTTTTATTTCTATTTTTCTATCTTTTTCATTCTCCAAAATTTCCAAGATTAAAATTTTTTTTTTCTAGGTTCCACAATGGGATGAAGACATTTACTTGGACAATGAGCACCTGATCCACCTCTTCCAGGCATGTGTCCCATTGTGGGACAGCCGTGACCAGCAGTACAAGGACACTGTGGTGACCCGGCAGCTCTGGAATGAGGTGGCCGCAGCATTGATGGATGGCTGGGACAGCGCCTCTCCAACTTCCAAAAAGGCATTTAATAAGTATTTCAACGCTCTGTGATGCCACATTGACTCTTGTTCCTGATGATACTGGTGTGTTTCTTGCAAGATATATTCTTGCAGGAAACACAACAGTGTCCTCAGGAACAACAGTGACTGCATTGTGTATTGTACTGCTGTATTGATCATGCTTTCACTCTTGCTCCTGATGATACTGGTGTGTTTCTTGCAAGATATATTCTTGCAGGAAACACAACAGTGTCCTCAGGATCAAGAGTGACTGCATTGTGTATTGTACTGCTGTATTGATCATGCTTTCACTCTTGCTCCTGATGATACTGGTGTGTTTCTTGCAAGATATATTCTTGCAGGAAACACAACAGTGTCCTCAGGATCAACATTGACTGCATTGTGTATTGTACTGCTGTATTATCATGCTTTCACTCTTGCTCCTGATGATACTGGTGTGTTTCTTGCAAGATATATTCTTGCAGGAAACACAACAGTGTCCTCAGGATCAAGAGTGACTGCATTGTGTATTGTACTGCTGTATTGATCATGCTTTCACTCTTGCTCCTGATGATACTGGTGTGTTTCTTGCAAGATATATTTTTGCAGGAAACACAACAGTGTCCTCAGGATCAACATTGACTGCATTGTGTATTGTACTGCTGTATTATCATGCTTTCACTCTTGCTCCTGATGATACTGGTGTGTTTCTTGCAAGATATATTCTTGCAGGAAACACAACAGTGTCCTCAGGATCAACAGTGACTGCATTGTGTATTGTACTGCTGTATTGATCATGCTTTCACTCTTGCTCCTGATGATACTGGTATGTTTCTTGCAAGATATATTCTTGCAGGAAACACAACAGTGTCCTCAGGATCAGCAGTGAATGCATTGTCTATTGAATTCTTTTGTGATGCCACATTGAATGTTTGCCAAGTTTACTCAGGTGTGTGTGATGATACAGATGTTGCCATCAGTCATTGTATAACGTTTTTTCTTTGTTTTTTCAACAGTGAACAAAATCCACACACATTGGCGCTCGATGAAGGACCGCTTCAACACTGATATTCGTGCTGAGGGACAGGTTCGCAGTGGTTCAGCGGCAAGGACCAGAAGAAAGTACCGCTATCATCGCGAGTTGGTGTTCCTAAGACCGGTCCTTGCCACCAGAGCATAAGCATTATAAAGTATACAGTATATCTATATTTTTTTAATAATCTGTGCTTTTCTATTCCACAGCTGATGCTTCTTGTAAATGCATGATAGTAATGTTTTTCTTTTCTTTCCACAGCACCTTGCAACCTGTCCCTGGAGCGGTCCTTCATCGATCGACCTCGGACCCGTCCCAGCCATCCGACAGCCAGGAAACATCTTGCAGGTCAGCAACAGGGACAGCTGGTAACTAGGAAGCTCCTCATCATTCAAGGAGCACCGCCACCACTCCTCATCATTCAAGGAGCACCACCACCACTCCTCATCATAGGAGCACTGCCGCCACTTCTCCTCCTAGGAGCACCGCCACCACTCCTCATCATAGGAGCACCGCCACCACTTCTCCTCCTAACAGCACCGCCACTTCTCCTCCTACGAGCACCGCCACCACTTCTCTTCCTAGGAGCACCTCCACCACTTCTCTTCCTAGGAGCACCGTCACCACTTCTCCTTCTAGGAGCACCGACACGACTTCTACTTCTAGGAGCACTGCCACCGCCACTTCTAGGAGCACCACCATCGCCACCACTGAGCATCAGAGGGGTGACCCACATTCCCTCTTTAACCCATCAAGGCCATGGTCTAGCAGCTCAAGCAATGTAAGGTGGTCACACGGTGGAAGTCGGTCCAGGCAGGAGACTCCAGCCACAAAGAAGCAAAAAAGCAAAAGACTTTGTTGGTCCCACCCCCTCTCCTCCTAATGTGTCTCAACCTGCCTCCAGCTCCATCCCTGAGCTCCCTTCCCCCAGTACTTTTGTCGCCCCTTCCCCTAGAACCCCTTCCTCAACTTCCAGCCGTTCCTCGTCTCTCCACACCCCCAAAGTATCCCAATCTTCCCCCAAATGTCATTGACAATAAAAAATTTGCTTGTTTTTTTGTTTAAAAATAAATGTGCAATTCTACGTTCACAAAATACAGTTTCATTAATATGTCTTTCGCCGCCTACACACACTGCGCCATACACACACTGCTCCGTACACTTTGCGTTTTTGACACCACATAGCTCCATGTTTCTTGTGTCAGTCTTGGAGATATGTGTAGTCAAAAACACAAATCGATGACTTGTATTTTCACCACCAGTCTCTTCAGTCTGATAATATTAGAATACAAATTCTCCAATCAAACATGTTAGAAAATTAATTTAAAAAACAGTGCAATGCACAATTAGCACCTAATAGTAAAAGGTAGGACCGACTTTATAACTTGAAAACAAGGAGGAAAAGGAGTCCAAAGCTACATGAAAAATAATCATTTTATTAAATATTCAAAAAGAACAAGAGAACAGGGTGAAGTCAAGCAAAAAGACAGTCAACAGAGGATGGTAAGCAATGTACCCAGAACAAAAGCAGCCTAATCAACAAAAGAGGTCACTCATATGTAACAGGTTGGAGGTTGGGATGGCTAAAATAACAATGTGTGCCTGAGGTATATAGCATGTTTTAAACACTTAAAGTGCTAATTATGCTAAGTACCCCATTGAAAGCAGCTAAATGGAAGTAATGAAAAAGTAAACAAAGTATCCATATAGCTCACTCATACAGCTGTAACAGCAAGGGGAACGTCAAGCACACTGCACAATGGTGAAAACAAAATATTGCACACTGACCCGATACATGAAGAAAGCAAAAGGCTCAATGCCTCACAAACGTACCCATCATGACAGACCTCATTTTGTGTGGATCAGGCGACCCCAACGCGCGTTTCGCAGCAAGTCCGCTTCCTTGGGGGGTGTGGCTATCTTCAGTGCATTGTCTCATTAAATACCCAATTGCTGAGCTGGAATGAGGGCGACGGGCCAATAGGGAGAGAAGTGGGCGGGACGTGTGCACAAACTTCGGACATTTATGGAAGGATTGAATCATAATAGATTCAATATTAAATTGACTTATACATCAAGTAACACTGAGGTGGACTTCCTGGACATCAAAATTCAAATTGACCAACAGCTACATGTGCAGACTGATGTCGACAGGAATCCCGCCTCTGTCAATTCACTCCTTCATGCCCGCTCCTGCCATCCTTACACAACCATCAGGGCCATCCCAGTTGGTCAGTTTCTACGCATGAAACGTATCTGCTCATCAGAACAAAAATTTCATCAACAGGCTAGGGATCTTGGGGAACGTTTTCGGATGAGAGGGTATAGCAACTGCAGCATTAAGAGGGGATATAGACAAGCTGCTGCTAGCAATCGTGTGGCCCTTCTACATCCCTCTCCTAGAAATGGAACTTCGCCTGACGTGGTAAGGTTCATCTCCACGTTTAATGGCGAGTGGAATGCAATGAGGGAGTCCCTTACTAAGCACTGGGACATTCTAAAAACAGATCCTACCCTCTCTACTTTGTTACTACAACGTCCCCCTATAACTTATCGTAGAAGCCCTAATTTGGGTGACATTTTAGTACATAGCCATTATGTCCCCTCTAAGAGGAATCTTTACAATTCTCGTGGTCCCCCAAAGGGATGTTTTCCCTGTGGCAACTGTGCTGCTTGCAAAAATATTCTACGCACATCATCCTTTCAATCTGCTGATGGCACACAGACGTTCTCTATAAGACAATATATTACCTGTAACACCACACATGTGGTCTATTATGCCACTTGTAGTTGTCCAAAAATTTATGTGGGATTAACTTCTACACAACTCAAAATAAGAACGAGGGAACATGTGCGAGATATTTCGGCAGCAGCATCAGTTGCGGATATATCTCAATTAAAAACGATACCCCGACATTTCAAGACCCACCATGGGTGTGATCCAAAAACATTTAAGGTCAGAGGTATTCAGCACATTCAAGTGGGCATAAGGTGAGGTGATGTTAAACGCCTCCTTGCCCAAAGTGAATGCAGATGGATCATGGTCCTGAGGACCATGACTCCGCAGGGCTTAAATGAGTCATTAGGATTTGCATCTTTCTTATAGTCCCCTTCTCCATGGTTTTGTTGCTGTTTTGCTGCCTCCTGGTACTCCTCTGCTGTCTCACATGAGTTTAATCTTATTTTGCTTTTAACATTTTTGTTTTTATTTTCTCCTTACTTTTTATCTTTGTCCTCATTATAGGATCCTATCCTCTAACTCAATTGGTTATATTGTCCTATGGCATGACATGCGGTTCTGGATTCAAGAAAGAAAAATCAGCTCTGACAGAACAAGAAGAGGGAAACTTATGTCTAGGAAGAACAAAAAAGAGAGGCACAAGGGGAATACTAAATGCAGACAAGGAGGATTTGAGAACTTTTATTAACCAAAGATCTTGTCTTTCCTTTTCCACTTGGATGTTTGACAACCTCTTACATACTTGTGAATTAATGGACAATTTTGTATTCAATTTGCATTACATTGTCTATATTAATCATTGCTTTTTTACACTAGTTATTCCTTGTTTCCCCTTTCTTCTTATTCTCCCTGATTGCCTTAAAAACATTAAATAACATTCTATATAATTACAGTCATATGTTAAAGTTTGGTCACAAATACCTTTATCCAGGATCCAGGAACTCATTAATAGCTACAGGAAGTGACTAGAGGCTGTTATTTTTGCAAAAGGAGGATCTACGAAATGTTAATGTCACTTTTATGTTGAGGTGCCCATACTTTTGCACCGGTCAAATTTTGTTAAAATGCAGATTGCACATTTTCTGTTAGTACAATAAACCTCATTTGAATCCAGAAATATAACTGAGGCCATCAGTTATTAGATATATGAAACTGAAATAGCTGTTGCAAAAACCAAAATTGTTATAAAGAATAAAGGTTAACATTAATAGGGGTGCCCAAACTTTAACATATGACTGTATCTGAATATTGAATTGTCCTGGTAACAATATATTTAAATCTACCAATTATGACAGATTTGCTGTTATTTTTATTCTCCATTATATAGATTCAATATGCATTTTTGCAATGGAGTTCCACCTCTCCCCCCTGTTCTTTCCCACAGTGTTTTTCGTCACTATGTTGCATCTAAGGTGCTGGCTGCTGCATGTGACCTCACTCTGTGGGCAGATGGTGGGGTGGATGTGGTGCTCATTGCTCTATTGAGCATGTCCTGCCCACTCTCTTGCGATTGGCTGCCTGTGTGTGATGTCGTCCTGTGGGCAGGGGACTGAGCAGACGTGAGGCTCATTCTTTTTGCGCACGCGTCCCGCCCACTTCTCTCCTATTGGCCCGTCGCCCTCATTCCAGCTCAGCAATTGAGTATTTAATGAGACAATGCACTGATGATAGCCACGCCCCCTGAGGAAGCGGACATGCCGTGAAACGCGTGTTAGGGTCGCTTGATCCACACAAAATGAGGTCTGTCATGATGGGTACGTTTGTGAGGCATTGAGCCTTTTGCTTTCTTCATGTATCGGGTCAGTGTGCAATATTTTGGCTTCACCATTGTGCAGTGTGCTTGACGTTCCCCTTGCTATTACAGCTGTATGAGTGAGCTATATGGATACTTTGTTTACTTTTTCATTACTTCCATTTAGCTGCTTTCAATGGGGTACTTAGCATAATTAGCACTTTAAGTGTTTACAACAAGCTATATACCTCAGGCACACATTGTTATTTTAGCCATCCCAACCTCCAACCTGTTACATATGAGTGACCTCTTTTGTTGTTAATGAGGCTGCTATTCTTCTGGGTACGTTGCTTACCATCCTCTGTTGACTGTCTTTTTGCTTGACTTCACCCTGTTCTCTTGTGCTTTTTGAATATTTAATAAAATGATTATTTTTCATGTAGCTTTGGACTCCTTTTCCTCGTTTTCAAGTCTGCTAATATTGCACAGACTGAATAGAGCAGGGTTCCCCAACTCCAGTCCTCAAGGCCCACCAGCAGGTCATGTTTTCAGGATTTCCTTTGTATTGCTCAGGAGATAATTGCTTCACCTGTGCAATACAAAGGAAATCTTGAAAACATGATCTGTTGGTGGGCCTTGAGGACTGGAGTTGGGGAACCCTGGAATAGAGGATGGTGTTGAGTGCAAGGCATATCTATTGTTACCTTGCCAGGTATCATAAAAAGTTAATTGACTATGGTGTTTTTTTACCATCATCATTTAACTATTTGTGAGACAAGGCAAGGGGATTTTAGATATACCTTGTAATTAACCACATCCTCTATTCAGTGTGTGTTGAATAAACTGATGACATGATGGGGAAAATACATGTCATATGTACAATACCCTGGCCTTGCATCATAACTATCACACTTGGGCAGGTGAACACACATGAGTTTTAACCTGCAGCATCGCTTCAGTCTGCATATATTTCAAGCAGACTATAGAGATGCTGCATTTTAACTCATATTTGTATTCTCCTGCCCATATGTGATAGCTTTCTGAAATCAGGAAGTTTGTTTGTGTGTCCTCACTTCAGCATGACACCAGGCCTGGGTATTGTAGAAGTTGTATAAACTTTATTATGTCTCCAGTCTGCTTTCAAACTCAAGCCACAGTGATGATACTACAAATAATATTTATAGTTACAGGATCATGTGTCATAAAGAGTGACGGATGCTAGTGCATCCCCAAATCACTATTTGTAACATCAGGCCAAGTGGCACAAATATTAGTTGTATTATCTCCACCATCGCTGCAAATTGAACACAAACTGTAGAGATGATAAAGGTCATACAACTTGTGTGTGTATGTATAGTCACCTGGTCAGGAGTACTAGTAAATTCATGATGCACAAAACACAGTATCATGAATTCAGTGGTACACCTGGCCAGTTGATTATTGTATTGGAGTGTAAAAAGACAGAGTGCACTTGGTACAGGTATCAAAACAGGTTTTTATTATTAACATACACACAAGAAAAGATTTTTACACCATTTGATCTTGCCATTCCACCCGTCCTACATCTGAGTTGAAGTAGGCCGCAAATTGGTGCCTCATTTGGCCAACTTCAACAGATGACCTGAGAGGGTGCTGAGTAAATTCAGGCAATGGGTTAGGAGATGCATCATCGAGTTCAAAGTTCAGATGCTCTCTAGCCATCACAAAATTATGTAGAACCACACAGGCCTTCACCACCTCATCCACTGTTTCCAGTTTCAGATTAATGGCTGTGCCAAGAATGCGCCATGTGGAGACAAGTATACCAAAGGCACACTCTACAGTTCTTCTGGCCCTGGTCAGCCTGTAATTAAAAAGTTTTTGGGTATGGTCCAAGTCCTGGCTGGAGTAGGGTTTTAGAAGGCTTTGGCACATCTGGAATGCCTCATCCCCAACCATTACAAATGGCTGTGGCGGACCTTCGGTGTTGGGAAGAGGCCGTGGCATGGGGAAATTGAACTGGATGCCATACAACCTCCGGCCCATGTCCGAGTTCTTAAAAGCCTGGGAGTCATTCCCATGGCCAAATGCCCCAATGTCCACTGCAACAAACATACAGTCTGCATCCAAAATGGCCATGAGTACTGTAGAGAAGTACCGTATATACTCGTGTATAAGCCGAGACTTTCAGCCCATTTTTTTGGGCTGAAAGTCCCCCTCTCGGCTTATACACGAGTCATATACCGGGGGATCGGCAGGGGAGGGGGAGCGGGGGTGTCAGATCATACACACCCTTCTCTGCAGCTCCCCTGCTTGTTACTTGTTGTCGGCGCTGCTCTATTCCTGCTTCAGCTGTCAAATGGTACCCGCTCATTAAATATGCGCATATTTAATGAGCGGGTACCACGTGACCACTGAACCAGAAAGAGAGCAGCGCCGACAACATGGAACAACAAGCAGGGGAGCTGCAGAGAGACAAGCGCCAGGACCCGGTGAGTATGCAGAGCGCAACGCTGATGAGCAGGGGGCAGCGACTGAGGTGAGCATACAGGTTTTTGTTTTTTTTATAAGGGAGGCAGCGGTAGCAGCAACATGATGGGGCTACTCACTGTGCAGATAACTGGGGCCACTTACTATGCAGAAAAGCTGGGGCCACTCACTGTGCAGAAAAGCTGGGGCCACTCACTGTGCAGATAACTGGGGCCACTCACTGTGCAGAAAAGCTGGGGCCACTCACTGTGCAGAAAAGCTGGGGCCACTCACTGTGCAGAAAAGCTGGGGCCACTCACTGTGCAGAAAAGCTGGGGCCACTCACTGTGCAGAATAGCTGGGGCCACTCACTGTGCAGATAACTGGGGCCACTCACTGTGCAGAAAAGCTGGGGCCACTCACTGTGCAGAAAAGCTGGGGCCACTCACTGTGCAGATAACTGGGGCCACTCACTGTGCAGCAAAGCTGGGGCCACTCACTGTGCATCATAACTGGGGCCACTCACTGTGCATCATAACTGGGGCCACTCACTTTGCATCATAACTGGGGCCACTCACTGTGCATCATAACTGGGGCCACTCACTGTGCATCATAACTGGGGCCACTCACTGTGCAGATAACTGGGGCCACTCACTGTGCATCATAACTGGGGCCACACACTGCAGATAACTGAGGCCACTCACTGTGCACCCTCGGCTTATACACGAGTCAATAAGTTTTCCCAGTCGGGTCGGCTTATACTCGAGTATATACGGTACTTTTTGTAATTATAGTACTCAGATCCAGTTCTTTTTGGTTTGATAATCTGGATGTGTTTCCCATCCACCGCTCCCAAACAGTTGGGGAAATTGCAGACTGTCCAGAATTTTTCTGCTATTTCCATCCACTTTTCAGTGGTGGGCAGGGGCATAAATTCAGGACAGAGAATGTTCCACAAAGCCGGGCAGGTGTCCGCAACAATTCCAGACAAGGTGGATATTCCAATCCGGTACTGGAAGTGGAGTGAAGAGAAATACATGGCATAAAAATAAATCTGCAGCCTTTTGTTTAATACATGGCAGAACAATAATTCTGCCAGATTTGAAATAGTACATGACACAACAAAGAAAATTATGCAGGCATTGGTTTTGCAATACTACGTATCATAATGTGAACAGGAGCCGTTCCTCCGGAGGAATCGCACGACGGAGCTGTGCGTCCTGTCTCCGGATGCCTTCTTGGACATGACCAAGCAAATCCCTGAAGCTTTGTTGGGACATCCGGGTATGATCAGTTAATTTGGAGTCTGTTGCAAGAAAATTTCAAGGATTTTCCTTCTGTGAAATGTGACACCTAGACAACCCATGCGCAAAAAAAATGCAAACGCATGGAAAAACGCTTGAAAACGCATACAAACGCTGCGTTTTTCGTCGTAATGCGCACGATGATGCAACGAAAAATCGCAGCATTTACAAGTGTTTGCATGCGTTTCATGTGCGCTCGAAACGCTGCGCAAAATGGCGCAAGTGTGAAACTAGCCTAAGTCTTTAGCACTGACAAAGATAGTTAAATCTTTAAATCTTAAAACTAAGCAGCAGTTCGTATGCGTGACAAACCACTCAAAAGAACCGAGGGTTCAAGTCTTCTGTTCTACTGATCATGGGGGTCCCAGTGGCAGAACCCACACTTTTCTAACAACTATTACTTAGAAAGTTGTTGTTGTTAATTTGTGAAGACTGATAGGAGCCAGTGATGATCTGGTGCTAAGTGCACCTGTGGTGCATCACTTCTTAAAAGTAACAAAAGGATGTACAATTTTTTTTCTGGCTAGGTGCTTCCAATATCTTTCTATAAATGTTGTTCTACTAAGTGAGGCTTTTTTTAATAAAACAAGGTGAAAGAGTGTATGAGTTGAGTTTACATTTATAGTTTCTAGGATGTCTACCTGGCTATCTGCAGTTTTAAAGGTATTCAGACTTTCTAGTTTCTCTGGAGTTCTGTCTTCTACCTGTCCTTGTCTTTTAGGACCTTTTCAATGTGTCCACCACGTGTTCTGGACTTCTTCCTGGCTGTGTGCAGCTTCCATGGTATTAGACTTTCATGTTACTCTGGAGTTTTGTCTTCTACCTGTCTGCATCTCAAAAATGCCTCCTGTCTGCCCAGGTCTTCTAGTCTGAGTCTCCAATCTTCCTACGTTCTTCAGTAACTCTACAATCTGCCTGCGATTTTACAGAATATCTCTCACCTACCAACAGTTTACAACATCATGCTTACCTGCCCATGGTGTCCTGGATGTCTCCCGCTTATCAGTGGTTTCCAGTGTCCTTTCTTCTTGTCTGCCATCTCTTAGACATTTCCTGCTTTTTTTCAATTTACTGCATCCCACCTGTTTGCCTGTGGTCTCCTGGATATCTCCCTCATGCCTACAGTTTTCAGTTTTCAATATTCCACCTGCTTGCCTGTGGTCTCCTGGACATTTCCTGCTTGCTTGCGATTTCTAGCATCCAGCCTGCTAGTGGTCTTCTGAACATTACCTGCAGTTACCGGCATCCCTCCTGCTTGAATGCAGTCTCCTGGATGTTTCCTCCCTATCTGCAATTTCCAACACCCTGACTGCTTGTCTCTGACCAGGACTTTATTTAAATTTTTAGTTTGCCATCTAAATGTGGCATTCAAGATGTTTTCTGTCTTTCTGTCTGCTTGCAGTTTCCAGAACTTTATTAAAACTTTACTTTGCCTTCTACATGTCTGCCTGCTTGGCTGTGGTCTCCTGGTTGTTTCATGTTTGCCTTTGGTTTCCAGTCCCTCAGCTGTATGTGTTCTGCCTGCTCCACCTAGCTGCTGCACTGATGGCCATTGCCCCATATGTGCACCTTGACCTTGGGCTTACAGGATCCACTTCCCCCAGTGTAGCGGTTTAATAGCGACACTTGCACACTATTCATTCTATAAGGCAATGTGTGAGATAGCTTAATTTATTTATTTTTTTAAGTTCATGAAGTGTTTAGCTTAGCAAAACTAAGAAGGGACACAATTTATCCATTTAGCGCTAAATAATTAGAATTCTAATAAATCTTGAAAAAATTCATGCCACTCATCAAAAGGTCATTATGCTAATCTGTTATCTATCATTAACATATTAAAATGATAAACACTGAACTGTTAAGTACCACACTGTCAGCACCACACCAGAGTTCTGCTCCGATAAGCAGGGTCTCCGGCGTGTCTCTTCACTCACCCATGTTGCAGACAGTTATTTCCTTCCCCATGCTCTGCATGCTTCCAGCCAGTCCTCTAGCCATGTCCTTAGGGCACACGCAGGTGCGCTCTCGCCCTCTTAAAGGGCCAGCGCGTGCACTTGCTATCTCCTCCCCAGCCAATCGCTGTGGGACATTATGTATATATTGCTTCCTCCCCACTGGGGAGGTGCCTGAGCAGCCTTCATGTTTACAGTCTATGTTGTGTAAGGTCGCATAGCAGTGCAAGTCCTGTCTGCTGCACTCAAGTGCAAATCCCGCTTGCTGCACTCAAATGCAATCCTGCCTGCTGCACTCAGATGCAAATCCTGTCTGCTGCACTCTGACACAAACTCTGCTGCACTCAGATACGAACTTGGTCCGCTGCACTCTGATACAAGCTTGGCTGCTGCTCCATCCAGTCTGTCCTTCTGAGGCCAGCTGCTGTGCGACCGTTGTTCTGTCCTGGAGGGAATCATAGAATCATAGCATGTTAGAGTTGGAAGGGACCTCCTGGGCCATCCCATCCAACCCCCTGCTCAAAGCAGAATTCACTAATTCATCCCAGACAGATGTCTGTCCACCCTCTGTTTGAAGACTTATATTGAAGGAGAACTTACCACCTCTCTTGGCAGCCTGTTCCATTCATTAATCACCCTCACTGTCATAAAGTTTTTTCTAATATCTAATCTGTGTCTCCTCCCATTCAGTTTCATCCCATTGCTTCTAGTCTTTCCTTGTGCAAATGAGAATAAAGATGATCCTTCTACAATGTGACAGCCCTTGAGATATTTGTAGACAGCTATTAAGTCTCCTCTCAGTCTTCTCTTTTGCAAGCTAAACATTCCCAAATCCTGCAACTGTTCCTCATAGGACATGGTCTGCAGAATGGTCACCATTCTGGTCGCTTTTCTCTTGCTCCACTTTGTTGATGTCTTTTTTAAAATATGGTGCCCAAAACTGGACACAGTATTACAGATGAGGTCTGACCAAAGGAGAATAGAGGGCAATAATGACATCACGTGATATAGACTGTATGCTTGTGTGTGGCACCTGGCGTTCATAGGGAGCCAAGTCTAACCTCACCATCAGAGGCTCTAGTGAACAGTCTGGTTTTACGCCTCCCGAAGGCTTTCAGCAGTCCGTGGCACAGTGGTTTCACAAACCACTTCCGTGACAGTTTGCTCAGGCCATGGATTCCACTGGACCCCGAATCCTGCCCTTTCGGACCATGTATCAGGAGCTTTGCCGACAGAAAGATGCACAGGAAGAGCTGTCCATACAGTTGCAGTCTTTAACCACTAAGTTGGATGCTTTAAACATCCCTCCTGAGTTCCAGCATGTTGAAGCAGCCGTGTCCTCTTTAGAGACTTCTCATACAGTTTGCTTAGTTTGAGATCCAGGTTCCTGACTTGAAGCTCCACCACATTTTGATGGCAATCCGAAGCTCTGCCATGGGTTTATCAATCAGCTACATTTTGAATTTCTCTCACACCACTTCCCGTTGGACTGAGCAAAAGTAATGTTCCTTATGTTGCACCTTGGAGGTGAGGCCTTGGCGTAGTTAAACCCATTATGGGGGAGAGAGGATCTGATCATCTCCAATTTGCCTGCATGCTTGGAAGGTTTTCGCAAAGTGTTCGATGAACCTGGGTGAACCACCTCGGCAGCTTCCGCTCTTCTCTGTTTACGTCAGTCCAATTCTTTTTTGGGTTAATATGCGGTACGCTTTCGCACCCTGGTGTCCGAACTCTGATGGAATAATGAAGCTTTGGTGGTGACATTCTGGGAGGGGCTATCCAGAGATATTAAAGATAAGCTAGTCGATCGGTCGATCGAGACCTACCAACTAACCTTGATTACCTGATCTCCCTCACCATCCATACAGTATATACCTCCGCTTCCATGAGCATACTGGTGAGGTGGCACGTCATGCTAAAGGCCATTGTCTGCATTGTGGAGTTATGGGTCACTTCATTCAAGTCTGCCCGGTGAGACCGGAGAAGCTCCAGTATCTAGGATTGGTAGGAGAGGTCTCCCTAGACAGAAAGGACATCTCCCTACCCCTGACTTTTACTGTAGCCGTGACATCCGGTGAATGCCACTTTGTTGAGTCGACATATTAGGTATATTAGGATTCTGGGACAGCCGGAAATTTTATCCTCCAGGCAGTAATGGATTGGTTCCAAATCCCAGTTCATCCAGTTCATCCGCTCAAGAGCCCCCTGGCAATAACATCTGTCGATGGGAGAACTCTTCAGGAGACGGTTCCTCTGGCTACTGAACCATTAGAAGTCCGTATTGGGATGCTTCATAGTGAGATTTCCTTCTATGTACTTTCCCACATGTTTCATACCTTTCTCTTAAGCCTACTATGGCTACGGCAGCACGAACCTTTGTTGTACTGGAGAACTGGAGAGGTGCTCCGCTGGGGACACTCCTGTCATGAGAAGTGTCTGACTCCAGTACATCCAGTTAAGGCCCTGTCTTGTCCAACATCACTGCCCAGTTTCCCATGTGCCTATTGGTCCTTTGCTGATGTTTTTGACAAGAAAAAAGCAGAGACTTTGCCGCCTCACAGGCCGTATGACTGCCCTATCGACTTGATTCCGGGATCTACACACCCTAGTGGCCGAATTTACCCTCTGTCCCCAGCTAAGACTCAAGCTATGTCGGACTATATTCAGGAGAATTTGGCCAGGGGGTTCATTCATAAATCCTCTCCTGCTGGGGCTGTGTTTTTCTTCATTAAGAAGAAGGATGGATCACAGTGAAGAATAAATACCCTATCCCCTTGATTCCTGAGTTGTTCGACCTATTTAGAGGTGCCAGGATCTTTACCAAATTAGATTTAAGAGGAGTCTACAACCTAAACTGCATTCACTGGGGAGACGAATGGAAGATGGCTTTTAACACCAGGGACGGACATTATGAATACCGAGTGATGCCTTTGGTTTCAGTAATGCACCGGCAGTATTTCAAGAAATCGTCAACGACATCTTGTGGGATCTGCTTTATTCATGCATAGTCCTGTATCTAGATGATATTCTAGTATTGGCCTCCCACAGACAAGCAGTTCGGCAGGTTCTTCAGCGTCTGAGGGAGAATTGCCTCTACGACAAGTTTGAGAAATGCGTTTTCGAGCAATCTTCTCTTCCCTTCATGGGTTACATTATCTAGGATACCGGACCCTAGGATGGATCCAGAGAAAGTCTCTTCCATCCTTAAATGGCCGCTGCTTGTGGGGGTCAAAGCAATTCAGCGATTCCTTGGCTTTGCTAATTACTAATTGCACTTCATCCCTCACTTCTCCACACTGACCACTCCTATCTCTGCTATGACCTGAAAGGGAGCCGATCCGAAGAACTGGTCCTCTGAGGCTGAAGAGGCCTTCCACTCTCTTAAACTGTCCTTCTCCTCCGCTTCCGTTCTGTATCTCCCGGATTTGAACAAACAGTTCTTCCTAGAGGCGAAAGCATTAGGGGCTGCATCTGTGCTCACCCAGAAGTCCTCCTCGGGTTGCCACGTATCCTGCAGTTTCTTTTCTATGGTCTTCTCCACTCCTGAGCGTAACTAATCTATCGGGGACTGAGAGTTACTCGCCATTAAGAGGGCTCTGGAGGAGTGGCGTTGCCTACTGGAGGGCGCAGTCTATCCTGGGGTCATCTACATGGACCATCAGAACCTGGCATATCACCAGTCTGCCCAGAGACTTAATCCATGCCAATCTAGGTGGTCTTTATTTTTTACCCGCTTTAACTTTCTTTTACATTTCCGGTCCAGTGACAAGAACGTCAGAGCAGATGCCCTCTCTCCCTCTTTTCTGCCCGAGGATCAAGAGGAGGATCCACAATTTATCATTGAACTGTCTAAGATGGTCACTTTTGCTCCAGTTAGTCTGCCAAAAAATTTCTCCAGGGGAAAACCCTTGTGGCTGAATCTGAGAAGGAGCAAGCTTTGTCTTGGGGCCACTCGTCCAGGGTGGCTGGTCACGTGGGACCAAGGAAGACTCTACAGTTGATTTCTTGCCACTACTGGTCGCCATCCATGAGGAGAGAGATCTATGCTAAAGTGGCTGCCTGTCCGATTTGTGCCCACAATAAAGTCCCCAGACGACTTACTGCTTGTTCTCTCCTGCCGTTACCCATACCATCTGGTCCTTGGCAATACATAGCTATGGACTTCTTTACAGATTTGCCAGTATCCAAGGGATGCACCATCATCTGGGTAGTTGTGGATTGCTTCTCCAAAATGGTGCACTTTACCCTGTTGTCTGCTCCTCCGTCCCCTCCTGAACTGGCTGACAGCTTCATCAAACATATTTTCCACCTGCACGGATTTCCTTTTCACATTGTGTCCGATCGAGGTTTGCAATTCACTTCCAGAATCTGGCGCGCTCTTTGTAAACATCTGGATATCGTCTTGGATTTCTCATCGGCCTATCACCCCCAGTCCAAAGGGCAAGTGGAGCGTGTCAACCAGGTCCTAGACAATTACCTACGACACTTCGTCAATAGCTACCATAATGATTGGGTACAATTTCTTCCCTGGGCTGAGTTCTCATACAACAATCATATTTGTGAAGTCTCAGGAGAATCTCCATTCTACATTATGTTCGGTCGAAAATCCAAGGTTCCCCTCCCGGTGACAGTTCCTTCTGATGTCCCTGCAGCAGATGTCCTTTCCAAGGATTTTGTAAAGTTGTGGAAGGACACCAAAGCCACTTTAAAAGCATCCTCCGCCCGTATGAATAGTTATGCAGACAAAAGGCGTCTGGATCCTCCGTGCTTCTATCCTGGTGACAAGGTATGGCTTTTGTCCAGGTACGTCTGGCTGAAGGTTCCTTCTTACAAGTTGATCAGCAAGGTCTCCTATAAATTGAAGCTGCCTCCATCTCTGCGGATTCCAATTTCTTTATGTATATCTACTGAAGCCTGTCATCCTGAGTCCCTTCTTCAAGGATCCCAGTACGACGCCCATGCCAACAGCCTTGGATGATGTTTTTGAAATGGAGAACATCTTGGCCATGAAGAAGATGAGAGGCAAAACAACCTTCCTCGTTGACTGGAAGTGTTTTGGTCCCGAAGAGAGATCCTAGGAGCCGAAGAACATTCACGCTCCGATTCTCCTCTGGAAATTCCTAAATGGCCTGAAGAGGAGGGGGCTGCAGACAGTTCTTCCCTTCCCCATGCTCTGCATGCTTCCAGACGGTCCTCTAGCCATGTCCTTAGGGCACACGTGCGTGCGCTCCCGCCCTCTTAAAGGGCCAGCGCGTGCACTTGCTATTTCCTCCCCAGTCAATTGCTGTGGGACACTATGTATAAATTGCTTCCTCCCCACTGAGGAGGTGACTGAGCAACCTTCCTGTTTACAGTCTATGTTGTGTAAGGTCACATACCAGTGCAAGTTCTGTTTGCTGCAATGAAGTGCAAATCCTGCTTGCTGCACTCATGTAAATCCTGCCTGCTGCACTCAATTGCAAATCCTGCCTGCTGCACTCTAAGTACAAATCTTGCTTGCTACACTCAGAAGAAAATCCTGATTGCTGTACTCAGATGCAAATCCTGCCTGCTGCACTCAGATGCAAATCCTGTCTGCTGCACTCTGACACAAACTCTGTCTGCTGCACTCAGATACGAACTTGGTCCACTGCACTCTGATACAAGCTCTGCCTGCTGCTCCATTCAGTCTGTCCTTCTGGGTCCAGCTGCTGCATGACTTGGTCTGTCCTGGAGTGGCACCTGGCATTCATCGGGAGCCAAGTCTAACCTCACCATCAGAGGCTCTAGTGAACAGTCTGGTGTTCACATAGTTACACCCCCCCTCCAGGCTCCCCGTGGTCCGTGGCACAGTGGCTCCACAAACCATGTCTGTGATACACTTGCTCTGTGCAGGATTCCTATATAGCCTTATTTTCCTGTCAATAGTTGTGTGAAAATGAACAGTATATTATTTTAGGAAGGGGCAGTCTTTTTTTTTTCAAAACACATGGAAAGGTATTTTTCAGTAACCAAAATCAATGCAGAGCTTCTGCTTTGCTTTGATGGAAGAACTTCACCTAATGATCAGCACGCAAGCCCATAATTTCCCTAACAGCTGCAGCTCTGAATGTCAGCATTAAATATGTGTAATTACGTAAGCTACATATTCAACTACATTTTACTGTCATTTATTTAACTGAAAGAACTTTTTTTTTCTATAATGAATAGACAAACTGATGAAGCAAATATATAGTTTATCGGATTCTTCCAGCACAAGATGCCATTTCACTAATTGTTTATTCTGAGGAGATGTTTACCCATTGTAATACTTTACCTGCTCTGACTTATTATATGTCAATCAAACTTCTATCGTAAGTCTATTTCTATTCACAGCCACTTTTTCTGTTTTCAAAAACTTTATAACAGAGCAATAAATGATTTCTTTACAGTGACCATTTTTGCTCAAAACATTATAGCAAAAAATGATCTGTGAATATAAACTAATAATATTTTTGTATTTTTGCCCCCCCCACCCAAACAATCAAAATACTTAAGGCAGCATTAATAAGAGTCATTCAGATAGATTAAGGCTGTCCAATTCATGTACTCAATTTAAAGATGGCATTAAGTGTACAGAATTTGGAATTATGAAATAAAGTATTTGGCAGGTAATACTTGGCATTAGATATAGTATGTGCAAATTTGTTAGCGTCACCAAATATTTCAGATCAATTTGCCATAAATCGCAAGTCTTGAAATTAACACTTTTCTGGTAATAGTAACAAGTTTGCTCTTTGGAAGGTGAAGAAACATATGTAAGCTGGCCCCAGAGTTAGTCATTTTCCCCCCTCTTCCCAAGGGTCTGCCTTGCAGTTAACACTGAAGAATCTGACACAAACAGCGGCCATAGGGATAAAATACTTTTATAATATACTTTGATATAACAAAGCATAATAACATTCAGCACACACTTATCACAATGTCTTCATGAGGGGGACAGAACTCCTTGTCCACCCTGTAACACATATTCTTTCACCCCTTTACCCCCAAGGGTGGTTTGCACGTTCATGACCGGGCCAATTTTTACAATTCTGACCACTGTCCCTTTATGAGGTAATAACTCTGAAACACTTCCATGGATCCTGGTGATTCTGACAATGTTTTCTCGGGACATATTGTACTTCATGGTAGTATTAACCCCTTAACGACCGCTGATACGCCTTTTAACTGCGGTAATTAAGGGTACTAAAACCACAGCGCCGTTAATTCACGGTGCTGTGATTTAAGTGAATAGCACCCCCCAGTGTCGGATTTTCTCCGGGGTCTGCCAGGGGTAGCCGAGACCCCAGAGAACATGAATCGGTCGGTTTTTACCGACCCCCACTTTTGCGATCGCCGTTATTAACCCTATAACGGCGACCGCAAAAAAAAAGCCGCGATTTTACATTTAATTTCTCTCTCCTCTGATGTGATCGCACATCAGAGGAGAGAGAAATAGGGTCCCCGATCCCCCCCGGTACCTCTCCGTGGCCCTCCGTCCCCTCCCGGTGGTCCTCCGATGGGCGCCGCTATCTTGAAAATGGCGGGCGCATGCGCAGTGCGCCCGCCGGGAATCTGCCGGCTCCGGCTGGCAGATTCCATTCATTATTTTGATCACTATGATAAACGATCATAGTGATCAAAATAAAAAAAATAGTACATAACCCCCCCGTTTATCACTCCCTTATATAAGCCAATATAATGAAATAAAGAAAATATTTTTTTTTTCAGTTTTCCATTAGGGTTAGGGTTGGGCTAGGGTTAGGGTTAGGGCTAGGGCTAGGGTTAGGGTAGGGTTAGGGCTAGGGTTAGGGTTAGGGTTGGGCTAAGGTTAGGGTTAGGGTTGGGCTAGGGTTAGGGTTGGGCTAGGGTTAGGGTTGGGCTAGGGTTAGGGTTATGGTTGGGCTAGGGTTAGGGCTAGGGTTAGGGTTAGGCTAGGGTTAGGGTTAGGGTTGTGCTAGGGCTAGCGTTGGGCTAGGGTTAGGGCTCGGGTCACGGCTAGGGTTAGAATTAGGGTTAGGGCGAACTAGGATTAGGGTTAGAATTAGGATTAGGGATTAGGGTTGGGATTAGGGTTAGGGTTGGGATTAGGGTTAGAGGTGTGTTGGGGTTAGGGTTGGAGCAAGAATTGAGGGGTTTCCACTATTTGCCAACTTTGGGGGTCTAAAAAATCACTTTTGTGGAAATAAAAAAAGACTTTTTATTTTCATGGCTCTGCGCTTATAAACTTTTGTGAAGCGCTTGAGGGTTCAAAGTGCTCACTATGCATCTTGATAAGTTCCTTAGGGGGTCTAATTTCCAAAATGGGGTCACTTGTGGGGGGTTTCCGCTGTTTAGGCCCATCAGGGGCTTTGCAAGCGCAACATGATGCCCGCGGACCATTCCATCAAAGTCTGCATTCCAAAATGGCACTCCTTCCCTTCCGAGCTCTCCCATGCGCCCAAACAGTGGTTCCCCCCCACATATGGGGTATCGGCGTACTCAGGACAAATCGCATAACAACTGTGCGGGTATGATTTCTCCTGTTACCCTTGTAAAAATAAAAATTTGGGGGCGAAAAGATCATTTTTGTGGAAAAAAATACTGTAGATTTCTTATTTTCACGGCTCTACGTTATAAACTTCTGTGAAGCCCTTGGGGGTTCAAAGTGCTCACCACACATCTAGATAAGTTCCTTAATGGGTCTAGTTTCCAAAATGGGGTCACTTGTTGGAGGTTTCCACTGTTTAGGCACATTAAGGGCTCTCCGAATGCAACATGGCATCCGATCTCAATTCCAGCCAATTCTGCGTTGAAAAAGTCAAACGGCGCTCCATCCCTTGCGAGCTCTGCCGTGTGCTGAAAAAGTGGTTTACCCCCACATATAGGGTATCGGCGTATTCAGGAGAAATTGTACAACAAATTTTGTGGTTGATTTTCTCTTTTAACACTTGTGAAAATAAAAAAAATTGGTTCTGAAGTAAATTTTTTGCAAAAAAAAGATAAATGTTAATTTTTTCCTTCCACATTTTAGTTCCTGTGAAGCACTTAAAGGGTTAATAAACTTCTTGAATGTAGTTTTGAGCACCTTGAGGGGTCTAGTGTTTAGAATGGTGCCACTTTTGGGTATTTTCTGTCATGTACGCCCCTCAAAATGACTTTAAATATGATGTGGTCCC
Source organism: Dendrobates tinctorius (assembly GCF_039654945.1). Taxonomy (NCBI): domain Eukaryota; kingdom Metazoa; phylum Chordata; class Amphibia; order Anura; family Dendrobatidae; genus Dendrobates; species Dendrobates tinctorius. The sequence continues at coordinate 58,116,081 of NW_027361679.1, forward strand.
TAAAAAAAATGGTTTTGTAAATTTTGTTGTAAAAATGAGAAATCGCTGGTCAACTTTTAACCCTTATAACTTCCTAAAAAAAAAAAATTTTGCTTCCAAAATTGTGCTGATGTAAAGTAGACTTGTGGGAAATGTTATTTATTAAGAAATTTGTGTGACACATATCTCTGATTTAAGGGCATAAAAATTTAAATTTTTAAAATTGCAAAATTTTCAAAATTTTCACCATATTTCTGTTTTTTTCATAAATAAACTCAAGACTTATCGAAGAAATTTTACCACTAACATGAAGTACAATATGTCACGAAAAAACAGTCTTAGAATCAGCGGGATCCATTAAAGCGTTCCAGAGTTATAACCTCATAAAGGGACAGTGGTCAGAATTGTTAAAATTGGCCTGGTCATTAAGCTGCAAACTGGCTCTGTCGCTAAGGGGTTAAAATTTCATTCAAATAACTTGCATTTATTTGTGAAAAAGGCAGAAATTTGGCGAAAATTTTGAAAATTTCGCTATTTTCCAACTTTGAATTTTTATGCCCTTAAATCAAAGAGATATAGCACACAAAAAATTTAATAAGTAACATTTCCCACATGTTTACTTTACATCAGCAGAATTTTGGAAGCAAAATTTTTTTTGTTAGGAAGTTATAAGGGTTAAAAGTTGACCAGCGTTTTCTCATTTTTGCAGCACCATTTTATTTTTACGGACCACATCACATTTGAAGTCACTTTGAGGGGTCTATATGATAGAAAATCCCCAAAAGTGACACCATTCTAAAAACTGCACCCCTCAAGGTGCTCAAAACCACATTCAAGAAGTTTATTAACCCTTCAGGTGTTTCACAGGAATTTTTTGAATGTTTAAAAAAATGAACATTTAACTTTTTCACAAAAAAAATTAATTCAGGTCCAATTTTTTTTATTTTACCCAGGGTAACAGGAGAAATTAGACTGCAAAAGTTATTGTGCAATTTGTCCTGAGTACGCTGATACCTGATATGTGGGGGGAACCACTGTTTCGGCGCATGGCAGAGCTCAGAAGGGAAGGAGCGCCGTTTGACTTTTTCAATGCAAAATTGGTTGGAATTCAGATCGGACGCCATGTCACGCTTGGAGAGCCCCTGATGTACCTAAACAGTGGAAACCTCCCACAAGTGACCCCATTTTGGAAACTAGACCCCCCAAGGAACTTATTTAGATATGTGGTGAGAACTTTGAACTCACAAGGGCTTCACAGAAGTTTATAACGTACAGCCGTACAATTAAAAAGTCATATTTTTCCACAAAAATAACGCAGATTTGGGTTCCAGTATCATCTCTATGCTGATGACACCCAATTATACACTTCTTCCCCTGACATCACCCCTACCCTAATTCAAAATACCAAGGATTGTCTGTCTGTTGTCTCTAGCATCATGTCCTCCCTCTATCTGAAACTAAATCTCTCCAAAACTGAACTTCTTGTGTTTCTCCCCTCTATTAACCTCACTCTACCTAACATCGAAATAACCCTGGAGGGTTCAACCATAACTCCCAAGCAGCATGCCCGCTGTCTTGGGGTCATATTCGACACTGAACTTTCCTTTACTCACTACATCCGATCACTCAGTCGCTCTTTTCACCTGCATCTTAAAAACATCTCCAGAATCCGACCTTTTCTCACCTTTGAAACTGCCAAGACTCTTACTGTCGCTCTTATTCATTCTCATCTGGACTACTGCAACTCTCTTCTGATCGGTCTCCCTCTTACCAAACTTTCTCCTCTCCAATCCATCTTGAATGCGGCAGCCAGGGTCATATTTCTGTCCAGCCGCTTCACCGATGCCTCCATCTTGTGCCAGTCATTACACTGGCTACCTATTCGCTACAGGGTCCAGTATAAACTCATCTCTCTCACCCACAAAGCTCTCCACTGTTCTGCACCGCCTTATATCTCCTCTCTCATCTCTGTCTATCGCCCTACACGTGCCCTCCGTTCTACAAATGACCTAAGACTAACATCCTGTCACGCAGGGCTTAGTTCAACTAAGGCTGAAATACCCGGGGCCCCTGTGATGTCCCATTAACTAGGGGAAACCCTGTCTGACCCTCAACCCAGGGTTTTTGCTGATGGTGCAAATGCCTGAGCCTCCAACCTTTCCTTATCTCCTGCTCAGCCCTGCACTTAACCCTCCACCCAGTGAGGAGACACACCACCAAAGCCCCCACACAAATTATGACAGACAGGGAGAACTTAAACTGCAGTGCGCCGCACACACACAGGAATTTACAGTAATGTTAACAGGGCACAACTAAACACAAATATGGGAAGGAGAAAGGATAACAACGGATCATACGCCACCAGATACAAATCTCTCTCTCTTAAACACCTCCACTCCAGACCGGAACCACTTCGTATGAAACACAAGCTATAATCGGCGACACCCATAGGCCAGCATGACTATTTAAAGACCGTGGGCGTGACTAACCATCCAACCTGGTCTCCAGCAAGATTAACCCCCGAGAGCCTGAAGATCAAGCCGGCGCCACTGAGGCTATAGTGGATGGAGGTGGAACTACCTCTGCCTGCCGGACGCTGTGGTGTGAACAGCGTCCGACATGACATTACCCCGTCTTCTACGAGGGACCCCCGGACCCTCAAGACTCATAGGACCCGGCTTGTCCGGATGACGATGGTGAAAGGAACTGACCAGCCGATTCGCATGTATGTCTGAGGCTGGAACCCAAGACCTCTCCTCCGGACCATACCCCCGCCAGTGCACCAAATACTGAAGAGTACAGCGTACTACTCGAGAGTCCACTACATTAGCGACCTCAAACTCTAAATCGCCATCCACCATGACTGGAGGTGGCATCGGCGTCGTATCCACCAAGCCTACCACCTTTTTCAATAAAGCCCTGTGAAACACGTTGTGTATCTTGTACACCGCAGGAAGTTCCAACCGATAAGCCACTGGGTTAATGATGGCAGAAATCCTAAAAGGCCCCATAAACCTTGGACTCAGTTTTAAAGATGGAATTTTGAGTTTTATGTTCTTCGTAGCTAACCACACCCATTCACCCACACACAGGTCCGGACCTGGCACGCGTCTACTGTCAGCCACCCGTTTGTACCTAGCACTCATGCTCAACAAACGCTGTTTCACCCTCCTCCAGACCGATGACAATTGGGCTCCTAGCTGATCCTCCTCCGGGACACCCCCCGAGTCACCCTGACGTAAGGTACAAAACTGAGGATGTTGACTGTACACACAAAAGAATGGAGACTCTCCCGATGACTCTTGGCGGTGATTATTTAATGCGAATTCGGCCAGAGGAAGGAAAGTAGACCACTCCTCCTGGTTGTCGGACACAAAGCATCGTAAATACTGTTCTAGATTTTGGTTCATGCGCTCAGTTTGTCCATTAGACTGTGGATGAAACGCCGATGAATGTGACAACTTGATCCCCAAACGTGAGCAAAACGCTTTCCAAAACCTCGCCACAAATTGCGTACCCCTATCAGATACTATGTCCGACGTAACTCCGTGGAGTCTGACCACCTCCTTCACAAATACCTGAGCCAACGTCTTTGCATTGGGCAATGAAGACAACGCCACAAAATGCGCCATCTTTGAAAAACGGTCAACCACCACCAGGATGACCGTGTTCCCCGCCGAGACTGGCAAGTCAGTGATGAAATCCATGGAGATTTCTGTCCATGGCCTATTGGGTACCCCCAGAGGCTGTAGCGTGCCAGCAGGATGGGTTCGGGGTGACTTAGCCCTAGCGCACGTGATGCAAGCTGCCACGTATGAGACCACGTCCTGCCGGATTTTGGGCCACCAGAAATGTCGCGATACCAGCTCTAAGGTGCCCTTTACCCCTGGATGACCAGCCAGTACCGAGTCGTGGTGTTCCTTCAACACCTTAAGCCGAAGATGCAGGGGTACAAATGATTTGTTGGTGGGAAGTCCTGGCAGTACCTCTTCTTGGGCCTCGGCAATCTCTGCCTCTAGCTCCGTCGTGAGAGCCGAGACCACTACCCCTTCCTGGAGGATGGGTACCGGCTCTTCCCGAGGTTCTCCCCCCAGAAAACACCTAGACAAAGCATCCGCCTTGGTGTTTTTAGCCCCGGGACGGTAAGTCACAAGAAAATTGAAACGAGTAAAAAACAATGCCCAGCGGGCCTGCCTAAGAGACAGATGCTTGGCCGACTCCAGATAGAGCAGATTCTTATGGTCGGTGATGACTGTGACCTGGTGAGCCGCCCCCTCCAAGAAGTGTCGCCATTCCTCAAAAGCCAATTTGATGGCCAACAACTCCCTGTTGCCGATATCATAATTACGTTCGGCCGGCGACAGCTTCTTGGAGAAGTAGGCGCATGGATGCATCTCGCTCAAGGACGAGCCTTGAGACAGTACTGCCCCCACTCCCACCTCCGACGCATCAACCTCCACCACAAAAGGTTTAGACACGTCTGGTTGCACCAGAATGGGGGCTGAAGCAAAACTATTCTTCAGACGCTCAAATGCACGTATAGCCACCTCAGGCCAGCTCGCCAGATCGGCACCTTTTTTTGTCATGTCCGTGAGCGGTTTGGCGATAGTCGAAAAGTGTTTTATAAATTTCCTATAATAATTCGCAAACCCAAGGAACCGCTGGAGTGCTTTCAGACTCTCCGGCCTCTTCCATTGCAGCACCGCTTGCACCTTAGCAGTGTCCATTTTAAACCCGGCTGCGGACACAATATATCCCAAAAAGGGCAACTCCTGGACAAAAAATAAACATTTTTCCAGCTTAGCATAGAGCTGGTATTCCCGGAGCAACTGTAACACCTGCCTGACATGCTCCAAATGAGTGTCCCGATCGCTAGAATAAATGAGGATATCATCCAGGTATACAATCACAAATCTCCCCAGGACATGAGCAAATACATCATTAATAAAATGTTGGAAAACGGCAGGCGCGGTGGTCAACCCAAACGGCATAACCAGACTCTCAAAATGACCCTCAGGAGTGTTAAACGCCGTCTTCCACTCATCCCCCTGACGGACCCTTATGAGGTTATACGCCCCCCTGAGGTCCAGCTTGGAAAACCATTTCTCCCCCGCTACCTGGTTGAACAAATCCGGGATCAACGGCATTGGGTAGGGATCACGGATAGTAATCTGGTTTAACTCTCAGAAATTCAGACACGGGCGTAACCCCCCATCTTTCTTCTTAATGAAGAAAAACCCAGCGGCTACAGGCGAGAACGAAGGCCGGATGTGTCCTTTGCTCAGACTCTCCGCGATGTAGTCTTTCAGAGCTTGTCTCTCAGGACCAGAAATATTAAACATCCTGGCCTTAGGTAATTTGGCCCCGGGTTTTAACCTAATCGCACAGTCATAGGCTCTATGTGGAGGCAGTTCTGAGCAACCCTTCTCAGAGAAAACATCCGCGAAATCCTGCAAAGCCTCCGGCAGGCTGGGCGTCACGGCGGACACACATGTGGCCAAGCAATTGTCTTGGCAGAAACCACTCCATTGTACTATGTCCTGAGTTTTCCAATCAATTACCGGGTTGTGCCTGGACAACCATGGAAAACCCAGGACCATTTGTGCTGGGAGATTACGGAGGAACCTACATGTAACCGACTCAGAATGTAGGACCCCAATGTAGAGTTTCACCTCTGCCACAAACTCCGTAATCTCCCCTTGAGGGAGGGGAACAGCATTAATGGTAACCACCTATATGGGGTGAGGAAGTCTTTCGATCTGAAACCCGGTGGTGTGTGCAAACTCCTCATCTATGAGATTGGTGGCGGAACCGCTATCCACAAACACTGATATTGGTAGCTCTCTGCCCGCGATAATAACCTTGGCAGGGAGCATACATTGAGATACCATCATGGAGGATATGCATACGCTCAGTTGGGTCTCCTCCATACCCTCTGAGCTTAACAGTTTTCCGCCGGTGTGACCCTCTTAGGTAGTACCGGGCAAACGTTAACATAATGACCTCTTTTACCACAGTAGAAACATGCTCCGGGCTTCCGGAATCCCGGAGCGCGACGCTTAACCTGTGCCACGCCAGCAATCTGCATAGGTTCAGGGGACTCATCTACTTCAACCACACTTGCACCTCTGCTTTCCCCCAGAGGTAGCATCTCCTGTGCCCCGAAAACGGCGATCAATACGTATCACCAAACTCATGGCAGACTCCAACGATGCCGGAGTCTCATACATCAGGAGGGCTTGTTTAACCTTCCATGATACCCCATGAATAAACTGGCTCCGCAGTGCTGGGTCATTCCACTGTGTGTCTACGGCCCAACGGCAAAATTCCAAACAATAGTCCTCTGCCAAGCGCTTCCCCTGGCGGAGGGCGCGGATTTTAGATTCCGCTAGAGCCAGTCGGTCAGGATCATCGTAAATGAGCCCGAGGGCAGAAAAAACATTATCGACAGAATGAAATGTAGCAGAGTCAGCTGGTAAGGAAAATGCCCATGCTTGGGGGTCACCACTCAGTAATGACAACACCAGCCCTACCCGCTGGGCCTCATTACCTGAGGAGATAGGGCGCATGCGGAAGTATAACTTGCAGGCCTCCCGAAATACGACAAATTTGCTGCGATCCCCTGAAAATCGTTCTGGCAGCGGAAACTTTGGCTCTGCACCGATACCTGCAGATGCCGTTTGCACCTTCGCTACTACCAGGCCCTGCTGCTGAACTGCCCCTTTCAACTCGGAGACCTGTAAGGACAGCGCCGCCAACTGGCGGGTTATGGAATCTAATGGATCCATGGACTCCTGAAAAATGTGGGCCGATTATAATGTCACGTGGGGCTTACTTCAACTAAGGCTGAAATACCCGGGGCCCCTGTGATGTCCCTTTAAGGGAAACCCTGTCTGACCCTCAACCCAGGGTTTTTGCTGATGGTGCAAATGCCTGAGCCTCCAACCTTTCCTTATCTCCTGCTCAGCCCTGCACTTAACCCTCCACCCTCCACCCAGTGAGGAGACACACCACCAAAGCCCCCACACAAATTATGACAGACAGGGAGAACTTAAACTGCACTGCGCCGCACACACACAGGAATTTACAGTAATGTGAACAGGGCACAACTAAACACAAATATGGGAAGGAGAAAGGATAACAACGGATCATGCGCCACCAGATACGAATCTCTCTCTCTTCAACACCTCCACTCCAGACCGGAACCACTTGGTATGAAACACAAGCTATAATCAGCGACGCCCATAGGCCAGCATGACTATTTAAAGACCACGGGCGTGACTAACCATCCAACCTGGTCTCCAGCCAGATTAACCCCCGAGAGCCTGAAGATCAAGCCGGCACCACTGAGGCTATAGTGGATGGAGGTGGAACTACCTCTGCCTGCCGGACGCTGTGGTGTGAACAGCGTCCGACATGACACATCCCCCGTAATCCGAACCTCGCACCTCCGTCTCCAAGACTTCTCTCGTGCTGCTCCAGCTCTCTGGAATGCACTTCCCCAGACAATCAGACTGATACCTAGCCCTGACCTATTCAAGCGCGCTTTGAAAACTCATCTCTTCAAACAAGCCTACCACATCAACTACTCAGCAAGCTAACTTTGCTCTGTTCCCTCCTTCCAAATATTATTCTGAATCTGCACCCTACTATTCATCTGTCTCCACACCCTCCATGCACACGATAACTGCACTTGATACTTGTCTATTGCACTTAAACACACGGGCTGATGACCGGATCATGCAGCTTTATATGAAAATCCCTATTTATTATAATTGCCAGACCTGAATTAACAAGCACTTCTCACCTACTGTGTCCCCCCATTTCCTTGTAGATTGTAAGCTTGCGAGCAGGGACCTCACTCCTAATGTCACTGTTTGAATTGTCTTAACTTGTATTGAATTTATTGTCTGTACATGTCCCCGCTTAATTGTAAAGTGCTGCGGAATATGTTGGCGCTATATAAATAAAAATTATTATTATTATTATTATCTTTTCCCCCCCAATTTTTATTTTCTCAAGGGTAACAGGACCCTAAAAGTTATTGTGCAATTTGTCCTGAGTATGCTGATACCCCATATGTGGGTGTAAATGACTATTTGGGCGCATGGCAGAGCTTGGAAGGGAAGCACCGCCATTTGACTTTTTTGGCTGGAATTGAGATCAGTCACCATGTCGCGTTTGAAAAGCCCCTGATGTACCAAAACAGTGGAAACCCCCCACAAATGACACCATTTTGGAAACTAGACCCCCCCAAGGAACTTATCTAGATGTGTGGTGAGAACTTTGAACCCCCAAGGGCTTCACAGAAGTTTGTAACGTACAGCCGTACAATTAAAAAATCACATTTTTTCCACAAAAATGATCTTTTCACCCTCAATTTTTATTTTTTCAAGGGTAACAGGACCCCAAAAGATATTGTGCAATTTTTCCTGAGTACGCTGATACCCCATATGTGGGGGTAAACCACTATTTGGGCGTATGGCAGAGCTCGGAAGGGAAGCAGCTCCATTTGACTTTGCTGGCTGGAATTGGGATTGGACGCCATGCCGTGTTTGGAAAGCCCCTGATGTGTCTAAACAGTGGAAACCCCCCACAAATGACAGCATTTTGGAAACTAGACCTCCAAAGGAACTTATCTAGATGTGTGGTGAGCACTTTGAACCCCCCTAGTGCCTCATAGAAGCTTATAACGCCCGGGCGTCAAAATAAAAAATCATATTTTTTCCACAAACATGATATTTTTGCCCCCAATTTTTTTATTTTCCCAAGGGTAACAGGAGAAATTGGACCCCAAAAGTTGTTGTCCAATTTGTCCTGAGTACCCTGATACCCAATATGTGGGAGAAAACTACTGTATAGGCACACGTCGGGGCTCGGAAGGGAAGTAGTGATGTTTTGGAATGCAGACTTTGATGGAATGGTCTGCTGGTGTCATGTTGCCTTTGGAGAGCCCCTGATGTACCTAAACAGTGGAAACCCCCCACAAGTGACCCCATTTTGGAAACTAGACCACATAAGGAACATATCTAGATGTGTGGTGAGCACTTTGAACCCCCCAATGCTTCATAGAAGCTTATAACGCCCGGGCGTGAAAATAAAAAAATCATATTTTTTCAACAAAAATTATATTTTTGCCCCCAATTTTCTATTTTCCTAAGGGTAACAGGAGAAATTGGACCCCAAAAGTTGTTTTGCAATTTGTCCTGAGTAGGCTGATACCCGATATGTGGGGGTAAACCACTGTTTGGGCTCATGGCAGAGGTTGGAAGGGAATGAGCACCATTTGACTTTTTCAACGCAGAATTGGCTGGAATTGAGATCAAACGCCATGTTGCGTTTGGAGAGCACCTGATGTGCCCAAACAGTGGAAACCCCCCCAATTCTAACTCCAACCCCAACACACCCCTAGCCCTAGCCCTAACCCTAGCCCTAACCCTAGCCCTAACCCTCACCCTAACCCTAGCCCTAACCCTAATGGGAAAATGGAAATAAATACTTTTTTTAATTTTATAATTTTTCCCTAACTAAGGGGGTGATAAAGGGGGTTTGATTTACTATTTATGGCGGGTTTTTATTTTTGGCAGCTGTCGCACGCTAAAAGATGCTTTTTACTGTAAAAATAGTTTTTGCATCACCACATTTTGAGACCTATAATTTTTCCGTATTTTGACCCACAGAGTCATGTGAGGTCTTATTTTTTGCGGGACGAGTTGACGTTTTTATTGTCTCCATTTTCGGGTGCGTGACATTTTTTGATCGCTTTTTATTCTGATTTTTGGGACGCAGAATGAACAAAAACCAGCATTTCAAAATTTTCTTTTGGGGTGTGCATTTACACCGTTCCGCGTGCGGTAAAATTGATAAGGCAGTTTTATTCTTCAGGTCAGTACGATTACAGCAATTCCTCATTTACGTCTTTTTTATGTTTTGGTGCTTTTATGCAATAAAAACAATTTTATATACAAAATAATTATTTTTGCATCGCTTTATTCTGCGAGCTATAACTTTTTTTCTTTTTTCACTGATGATGCTTTATGGTGGCTCGTTTTTTGCGGCACAAGATTTTTCAGCGGTACCATGGATTTTTATATGCGCCTTTTTGATCGCGTGTTATTGTACTTTTTGTTCGGCGGTATGATAACAAATCATTATTTTTTGCTTCGCTTTTTATTTTTATTTTTTAAGGGGTTCGCTAAAGGGGTTAACTAATGGGACAGTTTTATATGGCAGGTCGTTACAGACGTGGCGATACCAAATATGTGCACTTTTATTGTTTTGTTTTTTTCCAAAAATGAATTTATTAGGGAATATTTTCTTTTTTTATTTATTTAGCGATTTTTTTAAAATTATTTTTGCCCTTTTTTTTTTTTAACTTTATTACATTGTCCCAGGGGGGACATAACTGTCATGTGACAGATCGCTGATCTGTCACATCACAGATCACTGTGACAGATCAGCGATCTGTCACAGGCATAGAATTTGACTTCCTCATGCCTGCGCTTTGCAGCCACTGAGGAAGGCAGCTCCCTGCAGGCCCCTGAAGGTCCCCGTCGCCATCTTGGATTCGGGGACCTGCAGGGAAGGAGACCCCCGCAGCAGCGCTGCACATTGCGCTGCTGTGGGGGGCTCAGGGAAGCACGGAGGGAGCCCCCTCCCTGCCGATGCTTCCCTTTAACCCCCGGTACACCGCGATCGTGTTTGATCGCGGTGTGCAAGGGGTTAACGTGTCGGGGGCGGTCCGTGACTGCCCCTGACACATAGTGCCGGGTGTCAGCTGTGATAATTAGCTGGCACCCGGCCGCGATCAGCTGCGCTCCCCCCGTGAGCGCAGCTGATCACGCTAGAGGTACTATCCCGTCCATGGGCATAGGGGCCCGGGTCTCATGGACCGGATAGTACGTCTGATGTCAGAAAGGGGTTAATTAAGCTGTGCCAAAATGATCTCTTTTTTGTTATTACTTTGGCTAGTATACTGTATGATAAGGGGTGGGGCGGGGGGGACGTTTTTAATGATGGGAGGGGATATAGAGAGGCTAGAGGAGCAGCGCTTTTTTTTCCCTTAACTTTATGTCTGTTGATTCCAGCAGCCAATCAGGGCACAGAAACCATTCACAACGTCATGACACAAGGTCTTGTGTGATTGGCTGCCAAAGGCACATATCCCTTGACATATAAAAAGCTGACACCTCGTTTTGATGGCATCTGTAATGCCGCTGTATTTGTACTTTGCTTCCCCGGCGTTACTCTGCATGTCTCTGCAATAACCCTTTGCTCCTCTCCCCCTAACTAGCAGGGATACTGTTGTCTGTTACCATTATGGATGCTGCTCAGTTCTCTGCCCCGCTGCATAGCCATACATGCGTGCGTGGCTCCGCTGCTCCGCATGACCACCCACTGGTGCGGTCCCTGGCTGCCACTGTGGAAAGCTATCCGTGGGTTTATAGGTCCTCTGCATTGTGTATAGCTTACCACATGTGTTCAGGCTTGCAGCTCTCGCCAGGTGTCCTTTGCATTGTTGATTTCTGTCTGGCTTTGCTTAGTATGCTCGCGGCCTCACCTCCCCTGCTTTTATGAGGAATGGGTGTGTGCTACAATTGCTGCTCCAGCCTATCGCTGTAAGGCAGCTGCTATATAAAAGTTCCCTGCCCCGTGGGGCGTTGCCAGAGCTTTGCATTGAGTTCCTGAACCTAGCCATGTGAGTTTGTGTGTTCAGCTCCTGCTCTGATTCTGATCAGTTCTGGGGGAGCTGTTGCTCTTTGTCCCTGTGTGAACTGTGTCTTGCCGCCTGCCAGGAGGCAGAATATCCTGGCCCATGTTCCTGTCCGCCTTCCCAGGAGGCAGAATATCCTGGCCCTTGTTCCTGTCTGCCCTCCCAGGAGGCAGAATATCCTGGTCCCTGTGTTAATGTTTGGAGTCTTGCCTAGTACTTGTTTCCTGCTGTGTCTTGTTTCTTGAATCCTGGATCTGTTCCTTTACCTGACCTTGTCTGAACTGTGTCCTGAGTGATGTTTCTGAGGTCCTTCCATGTCTTGAACCCTGTGCCCAGTGACTGTGACTCTTTGCTACCTGACTTGCTGTGATTTAACCTGGGTTCATCTTGGAAGTAGGAGTCAGGTGTGTCCGCTGAGTTTCTGCTACTCTGTGCTCAGCTGGGGATTTGGTGCAATTCCCTGCCGGTTGTAGTCCAACCCGGTGGGGTTTGCACCAGACCGCTTGGGTTCCTTTCTAGGTCACTGCCAGATGTCCAGAGCCTGATGACCGTGACCTCTCGTCCAGAGCCTGGTGACCACGGCCTGATGTCCGGTGTCTGATGACCTTTTACAGGTGTGTTTTGCCTGATGTCCTCCGCCAGATGTCCGGATCCTATGCTTCCCTGCCCGATGTCCGGAGCCTGCTGATCGCTGCCAGTGGTCCGGAGCCTGATGACTGTGGCCTGATGTCTGGAGCTGATGTCCGCAGCCTGATGTCCGGAGCCTGTCAATTGTGGTCAGATGTCTGGAGTCTGATGCCAGTGTGCTGATGCTCTATCTGAGATCTGAGTCCTGATGTCCTGCCTGGTGTCCTGATGTCCAGTCCATGTTGCGATGTTCCAACCAATTCCCAGAAGTCCACCCAGTGATGAAGTCTGTCTGAGGTCGGTGTCTGATGTTCTCCTGCTGAGCCTGTGCTACGCCTGAGACCTGAGAGAGAGGCTGTCCTAGTATTCCCGTGCCAGAGGATCCTGGACTGCATTAACCCGTGATGACTTCTGATGTCTGTCCTGTGTGTGTATCTGATGTTGTCCTGCTGAGCCAGTGCTATGCCTGAGGCCTGAGAGATAGGCCGTCCTGATATGCCTGTGCCAGATGACCCTGGACTGCATCAACCCGTGATGACCCCTGCCATCATCTGAAGTCTGTCTGAGGTCGGTGTCTGATGTTCTCCTGCTGAGCCTGTGCTACGCCTGAGGCCTGAGAGACAGGCCGCCCTAGTATGCCCATGCCAGACAACCCTGGACTGCATCAATCCGTGATGTCCTCCTGCCTTTGTCTGTTATCCTGAGACATGTACCCCTCCCTGATGTGCAGAATCGGGAGCCTGGCATTATGTTCTGTTTATGTACTTTGTTTGGTCTTCGAGTAAACTTTATGTCTATACCTGAAGTTGTGCGGTGTCATGTTGTTCTGCTACCTCGTCCACATGCTCAGCTGCCACAGACCCCGGTTGCTATGCTTCCCTAGTCCGAGTAGGCCTAGGTCCCCCCTGTGGTCCAGTGGGTCCACATTCCATCCCCACCTGGGACGCTCGCCCCGTGTCGGCGTGGTCGGTCGACGTGGAGGCGCCGGCTCATCCGCAGTCATAGTTGTGACAGCATCATTTTCTCATTGTCACAGTGCAGAAAAGCCGCTCCTGGTAATGCTGCAAGTGAACTTCTCAGTTACCTAGACAGGATCCTGTCCTGTGTGAAATCGATCTTCCAGCATCTAGCTAGATTTCAAGTTTGCTGCTCTAAATCATTTGTGCTAAAACTGTGTATTGGTAAGAAATCAGAAGGCCAGATTTCCACTTAAAAATCGTTAAGCCTAATATTTGGGTGCAGCAAGGAGCCCAATTGGCTTATCCAAATCATTTCTGATAAAACTGTGTTTCAGTGACAAATCAGAAGGCCATATATCCACTTGAAAATTGTTAGGCCTAATAGTGGGGTGCAGCCAGGAGGCCCAATTAGCTATTCCAAATCAGTGTTTCAGAGACAAATCAAAAGTAGAGTTGAGCGACTTTTGGTTTTTTAGGGTCGCGTTTCGTTTCGTGAAACCCGACTTTTCCAAAAAACCCAATGTAAGTCAATGGGGAATAAAAGTCGGCAGTGAGAGGAGGACAGGAAACACACCAACAGTGCCCATTTGAATGCCAAAAGCATCAATTCTTCTTACTTAAGCTTGTAAACCTTAATTAACTTCATAATACAAGTTACGCACTGAAAAATGGGGGTTATTTGGCTACAGTTGTGGGGGGGAGGGCTGGCTCCAGGTTTTCATGTGCCCTGGGCGAAAGAGCGCTCCTTTAACACATACCACAACTCATCATGCTCCGATACGGCAGAGAAATAGCGGTCTAGTACAATGAAAAATACTTCACTTTTTACATCTCATGACGAGGCCCATCTATTTCTCCATACAGAATCATTGGTCCCATATAATGTTTAAAATAGTATATGATGAGCTCCACATAATGCTACAGTATATGTTGGTTCCCATGGATGAAGCTCCACTGTCTTATGGGCCCAAATAATGCTCCAAACATAATGGTCCCCATTTCTAATGCTCTAGTGTATAATGGGCCCTGTAAATGCTGCTCCAGTGTCTGATGTCCACCTTTGGAATGTTCCAGTGTATGGTGGGCCCCATCTATCATTCTCCAGAGTATAGTGCTCCCCAAATATTGCTGTCCCAACATTGAAAACAATCAAATAAGTCTCCTCGCTAGGGAATCCCTGTACTTGTCTGGACTCCTCGTCGTCCCCATCTTCCATCTCACTGCACAGTATTTCAACTTTGCAAGTGCTGTGATCCTGAGCAAGCAGGGGGGGCCCACTCGTTGACGACGGCACTGGCACAGGGCCCCTGATAGTACGGTGGTGTGTCTGATGGCGGGTGGGCCGAACCTGCACTTTCATCTGCAGCTTCCTCTTTGACACCGTGTAAGATGGAACTGTATATGGGAAGGGTAACCTGAGTTTCATCAGGGTCAGATTCAGGCCGGGTAGCATGCGAGGGGAATGTAGTGGTCTGGGTCAATGTACCAGCAGATTCATCGAGCAGTGGCTGGGCATCAGTGCACTTGTGTCGCCCCCAGGAGTACGGTCGCCACAGTGGCATTACCTTCTTCCTAGGGAGTGTGATGTCATGCTTGGGAGCAACGAACGATCTCTCTAGCAGGTTAACTGATTGGGCGGCGATATTCCCACGAGTCATGACCCTCCAAACAGCGTTCATGAAGGCAAAGTGTTTGTTTTACATGGGCAGTATGGTTGCAAAGCTGAACCTTAAAGGAATGTCCAGAAGGGCACCACCAGGAGTGGATCCTACGGTTAAATTTGACTCCACCTGGGAAACCTCAACCATGCCAGCTACAGAACAGATGCACACATTGCAAGCTTAATTCCGTTAACGAACGAGACTCCGTCATGCCCCGCGGTCCGAGTCCGGCTTACTAGAGGGACACATGAGGCTCTGGCACATGAGATTGGCCAATAACTGGTGTGTCATGCCCTTACATGTCCGTGGCTGCATGTGCGCTACACTGAAAAGGCCAGCGTTTGTCGCTTACAGGTGCAGATAACCCGCTGAACAACGTTAGTGATGGGGATCACTGATTACAATTATTACCCGCGAACAATGATTTCCCAGTAAGTGCAGGTCAACCGCAGTTCTGGAATTAGGCCTGACCGTCATTCCTGAAAAAATGAAAAACTTACGTGTGCAAACCACAGGTGCTGTAGCTTGCTTAACAGCTCGCCAGCCGTTCTCACGCCCAGTATGGATTACACGTGATTGCACAAAGGTGAAAAAGGGTACCGTATCCCCAGATAACATGTATGGATAGCATACACATTCAAAATAGATGTCTATACATCAGGAGGCAGGCACAGACGGTGTTAGGCCCAGTATGGATTGCACGTGATTGCACAAAGGTTAGAAAGGGTACCGTATCCCCAGATAACATGTATGGATAGCGTACACATTCAAAATATATGTCTATACATCAGGAGGCAGGCTCAGACGGTGTTAGGCCCAGTATGGATTGCACAAAGGTGAGAAAGGGTACCGTATCCCCAGATAACATGTATGGATAGCGTACACATTCAAAATATATGTCTATACATCAGGAGGCAGGCTCAAACGGTGTCAGGCACAGTATGGATTTGACGGCCCAGACTACACAGCGGAGGAGCAGGGAGAGGTAAAGATTGCAAATGCTGGGGCCCTGCCCAAGTAAGGGGGGCCCACTCGTGGGCGTCGGTACTGGCACTGGGCCCCTCATAGTACGGCGGTGTGTCTGACGGCGGGTGTGCACCACCACCGTCAGAGACACTTGATTGCACTATGAGGGACCCTGTGCCAGTGCCCGCGCCCAAGAGTCGGCCTACCCACCTGTCCAGGGCAACGGCACTCGCACGGTGTCATGCGCTAGGTGGTGACCCCGGCCATGGGGGGGGGGAGGCAGCACAGTTAGGGAGTTTTAGAAAGTGGCATATGTTGATGTTGGACATTCAGCTGATGCAAAAGGTGAAATAGGTCAAGTCCCAGGAAGAGGTGGACCAAAGCAAGCCATTTTTCTGTCACCCTATATGTCATCAGGGGAAGGTGGGACAAAATCCTTGGAAACCCATGCGTGGTTCATTTTAATGAAGGTTAGATCATCCACGTTTTGGGTTGACAGATGGGTCCTTTTTTCTGTCAGGATTGATCCAGCTGCACTGAAGACTCTTTCCGATAGCAGACTTGCAGCTGGGCAAGCGAGCTCCTGTAAGGCATATTGTGCCAATTCAGGCCAGGTGTCCAGCTGAGCGGCCCAATAGTCAAAGGGGAATGACCTGTGTGGGAGAACATCGATATGGGAGGAAAAGTAGTTTGTAACCATAGTTGACAACTGCTGTCTCCTGTCACTTTCCATCGATGCAGTATTACCAGTTGTGTGAGCGGTACTTGAAAAATCAGTCCACAACATTGTCATGAAACCCCTGTCTCCAACGCCACTTCTGCTGTGTGCACCACAAACACCTCTGCCAAGCTGACCCCGGCCCGTACGGCTCGTGTGAGAACCATCACCGCTGCTGTGTGCTGGGAATGCCTCAAGCAACCGATTTACCAGAGTTGCTTGTTTATTAGCCAATATTAGGTCAAGGTTCTCCTGTGGCATGATGTTTTGTAATTTGCCTTTATAGCGTGGATCCAGGATGCTGGCCAACCAGTCGTCGTCATCGTTCATCATTTTGGCAATGCGGGGGTCCCTTTTTAGGATCTGCAAGGCATAATCTGACATGTGGGCCAATGTTCCCGGTGTCAATGATGCACTGCGAGTGCTGGTTGGAGGAGCACTTTCTGGCAAATCCACATCCCTCCAGTCACGCACAAACCCTGTACCAGACCTTGCCACGCCAACATTTTCACTTGCCCCACGAGATGCATCCTCCTCCCCTAAGTAATCATCCCCATCATCCTCCTCCTCCTCCTCCTCTTCTTCCTCCACCTCGTCCAGGAGAGGTCCCTGAGCAGACAATGGCTGAATGTCATCAAGGATTCCCTCCTCCTCTTCCTCCTCATCAACATTGGCTGCAGAAGCCTGCTCCTTAAGGTGCGTCAAAGTTTGCATGAGCAGACGCATAAGTGGGATGCTCATGCTTAGGATGGCGTCGTCTGCGCTTACCAGCCGTGTGCATTCCTCAAAACACTGAAGGACTTTACAGAGGTCTTTCAGCTTCGACCACTGCACACCTGTCAACTTCATGTCTGCTCTCAAAGTGCCTGGCCGTGTATCCTCCCACAAATGCATTATGGTCTGCCTCTACTCGCACAGCCGCTCCACCATGTGCAGGGTGGAGTTCCACCTTGTTGCAATGTCGATAATGAGGCGGTGGTTGGGAAGGTGGAGCAATCGCTGCAGCTTCTGCATACGAACGGAGTGTACAGGCGACCAGCGGATGTGCGCGCACAGTCTTCGCACCTTCTGGAGCAGGGCTGTTAACTCCGGATAATTTTTGAGGAAGCACTGCACCACCAGGTTCAAGGTGTGAGCCAAGCAAGGTATGTGGCTGAGTTTTGAAAGGGCTATGGCTGCCACAAAATTACGGCCGTTATCACTAACTACCTTGCCTGCCTCAAGATGTACACTGCCCAGCCATGACTCAGTTTGTCGCTTCAAGTACTCGGCCAGCACCTCGGCGGTGTGTCTGTCGCCCAAACACATCATCTGCAACACAGCCTGCTGACGCTTTCCACTAGCTGCTCGATAGGGGGACACCTCGTGTGCAACAGTGGCAGCTGCAGATGGAGTGCTCGTACGACTGCGCTCTGTGGACAAGCTTTCGCTTCTGGAGGAGGAGGAGGAGGAGGGTCGAACGCCTACAGCCAACTGTTTCCTATACCGTGGGCTAGGCAGCACTGTCCCACCATCGCTGTCCCCTGTGGACCCTGCATCCACCACATTAACCCAGTGCACAGTGATGGACACGTAACGGCCCTGGCCATGCCGACTGGACCATGCATCAGTTGTGAGGTGCACCTTTCCGCTCACTGACTGCTTGAGTGCATGGACAATGCGGTCTTTCACATGATGGTGGAGGGCTGGGATGGCTTTGCGAGAGAAGAAGTGGCGACTGGGTAGGTCATAGCGTGGTACTGCATAGGCCATGAGTTCGCGGAAAGCTGCGCTTTCCACCAACCGAAAGGGCATCATCTCAAACGAGATTAGTTTGGCAATGTGGGCGTTCAAACCCAGTGTACGTGGATGAGAGACTGAGTACTTTCTTGACATACTCATAGTGTCTGGGAGGGTGAGCTGGACTTGAGAGCTGCATATGGTGGAAGTAGCAGTGGACAGGGCGGACTGAGAGAGGGTTGATGATGGTGATGGAGTTGGTGTTCTTTCTGATGGCCTAGAATCAGTCTTTCGTTGATATAACAGTGGGATTCCCTGACTGCTGTGGCCTTGCAACGACACCTCAACATTTGCTGCTGTGCTAACCGGTGGGCTTACAGTGGGGGAAACAATGTAGCGTTGCTGACTACCTTCGTTGTGATCAGTTGCACATGTGGCACTTGAGGTTTGGTGTTGTGTCCACGCTTGCAAGTGCATGGTGTTTAAATGTCTAGTAAGCATGCAACTGGTATTCAAATTTTTCAGATTTTTCCCTCGGCTAAAGGTCTTTGCGCACTTCTTACAGATAACCTTGGCCTGATCATGAGGATTTTGTTCAAAAAAGTGCCACACTGCACTCTTCCTACTTTGGCAGACATTTTGCGGCCTAGCACGCTGTGATCTTTTGACCCTCTGGACAAGCTGTCCAGCAACTCTTTTGATTTTTGGAACCTGTCTTTGGAGTGCTCTGGGCCTGCCAGATAACAGCTGTTGCGATGTCGATGTCTGCTGTGGATGCTCCTCATCTGAGCTATTGGAAGCAGCACCCTCTTCCCCCAATGGATGCCAATCTGGGTCAACAACTGGGTCATCCATCACCTCCTCTTCAATGTCATGTGCACCTTCCTCTGTGTCACCGTGTATGGTGGTATAGTGTGCGGGAAGGGGCACCTGAGTCTCATCAGGGTCAGAATCTGGCTCTGTACACTGCGAGGACAATGTAGTGCTCTGAGTGAATGTACCAGCAGAATCATCCATCAGCGGCTGTGCATCAGTGCACTCCATGTCAGATTCATCTTGGCCTGGGTAATTCACCATTTGACTTGATAATCCAGGCATGGTATGTGAAAACAGCTCCATGGAGTAATCAGTAGTATGGCCTGCGTCATCCTTCAATCTTGGTTGGGGTGAAGGACACAAGGAAAGGTGTGGTTCATGAACATGAGCCTCCAATGACGACTCAGTGCTTTTACTTTTTACAACTGAAGAAGAGGAGGCGATAGAGCTGGAGGCTGAGTCAGCAATGTAAGACAAAACTTTTTTCTGATGCTCTGGCTTTAAAAGCGGTTTGCCAACTCCTAGAAAACTAAGCCTTCGAAGCCTTATGGAGCCAGACGATGACGCAGGCTCAACACCTCCTGCATTCGGTCCTATTTTGCTCTTGCCACTACCATCAGATCCACCACCAACACCATCATTACCAGCTGCCAACCCCCGCCCAATTCCACGGCCTCTTCCACCAGCCTTCCTCATTTTTGGTAGAAATGTAGACAAAATCCAACAAACTATATAGTAATGTAAAACAAAGTACAAGGTGTCTATAGGACAGGGGAGATTTTGAATTTCTGCTCACACTAGTGGACACTGGACACTTTTGGATTGTGTGAGGCCCACTGAATATCTGAGCGCTATGTCACAGGCTCGATGGCACAGCTGTGACCAAAGTGACTAGAGGACAAGTGAGATTTTGAATTTCTGCAGACACTTGTGGACACTGGACACTTTTGAATTGTGTGAGGCCCACTGAATATCTGAGCGCTATGTCACAGGCTCGATGGCACAGCTGTGACCAAAGTGACTAGAGGATAAGTGAGATTTTGAATTTCTGCAGACACTTGTGGACACTGGACACTTTTGGATTGTGTGAGGCCCACTGAATATCTGAGCGCTATGTCACAGGCTCGATGGCACAGCTGTGACCAAAGTGACTAGAGGATAAGTGAGATTTTGAATTTCTGCTCACACTAGTGGACACTGGACACTTTTGGATTGTGTGAGGCCCACTGAATATCTGAGCGCTATGTCACAGGCTCGATGGCACAGCTGTGACCAAAGTGACTAGAGGATAAGTGAGATTTTGAATTTCTGCAGACACTTGTGGACACTGGACACTTTTGGATTGTGTGAGGCCCACTGAATATCTGAGCACTATGTCACAGGCTCGATGGCACAGCTGTGACAAAAGTGACTAGAGGATAAGTGAGATTTTGAATTTCTGCAGACACTTGTGGACACTGGACACTTTTGGATTGTGTGAGGCCCACTGAATATCTGAGTGCTATGTCACAGGCTCGATGGCACAGCTGTGACCAAAGTGACTAGAGGATAAGTGAGATTTTGAATTTCTGCTCACACTAGTGGACACTGGACACTTTTGGATTGTGTGAGGCCCACTGAATATCTGAGCGCTATGTCACAGGCTCGATGGCACAGCTGTGACCAAAGTGACTAGAGGATAAGTGAGATTTTGAATTTCTGCAGACACTTGTGGACACTGGACACTTTTGGATTGTGTGAGGCCCACTGAATATCTGAGCGCTATGTCACAGGCTCGATGGCACAGCTGTGACAAAAGTGACTAGAGGATAAGTGAGATTTTGAATTTCTGCAGACACTTGTGGACACTGGACACTTTTGGATTGTGTGAGGCCCACTGAATATCTGAGCGCTATGTCACAGGCTCGATGGCACAGCTGTGACCAAAGTGACTAGAGGATAAGTGATATTTTAAATTTCTGCAGACACTTGTGGACACTGGACACTTTTGGATTGTGTGAGGCCCACTGAATATCTGAGCGCTATGTCACAGGCTCGATGGCACAGCTGTGACCAAAGTGACTAGAGGATAAGTGAGATTTTGAATTTCTGCAGACACTGGACACTTTTGGATTGTGTGAGGCCCACTGAATATCTGAGCGCTATGTCACAGGCTCGATGGCACAGCTGTGACCAAAGTGTATAGAGGATAAGGGAGATTTTGAATTTCTGCAGACACTTGTGGACACTGGACACTTTTGGATTGTGTGAGGCCCACTGAATATCACAGCGCTATGTCACAGGCAGAAATTGGCTAGTGTATCACAAACTACAAGGTGTATGTAGAATAGGGCAGAGTAGGAATCTCCCTAGAGTGCAGGCCTGTAAGAACGGAACATGTCCTCGACTTATTCTCACAGAGTGACACAGATAGCTTCACTGTGGCTGTGATAACAGCCGTTACACGGTACTGTGTGAGGAGCGTACACCGCTGTATGGTGTGAAAAAATGCACGCTCAGTAACTCAGCAGGACAAAAAAAAAATTGGGATTGCTTTTAAAAAAGCAGTTTGCAGCTCAGTACCTCAGCAGGACAAAAAAAAAAATTGGGATTGCTTTTAAAAAAGCAGTTTGCAGAGCAGTGGGTAAACAGCAATGCAGCTGTCAGGAAGCCTTAGAAGGCAGCCTAACAACCAACACCGCTGATACACCACAATATAGCCTCCCCTTGCACTGCACACACAGTGACTGGTGTGTTGTACAGGCACAATCGCTAGCAGCAGAAGCAGTTTTTTTTCTTCTTCCCTGCCTAACACTCTCCCGACAGAATCAGCAGCAACCTCTCCCTATGCTAAGATCGGCAGAAGTAAGATGGCGGTCGGCGTGCACGCCCTTTTATACCCCCTGTGACGCCCACCAAAGCAAGCCAATCACTTGCATGCCCTTCTGAAAGATGGTGGTGACCCGTGCCTATGTCATCACGTTGCCCACAGTGTCCGTGGATCCTGATTGGCTGAAAAAGAGCGCAAAACAAACTTTTGAAACGCGACTTTGGCGCGTAAGTCGCCGACCTCGTGGCCGACCTCATCCTAGGGTCGGGTTTCGTTTCATGAAACCCGACTTTGCCAAAAGTCGGCGACTTTTGAAATTTTTCGACCCGTTTCGCTCAACTCTAATCAAAAGGCCAGATTTCAGCTTAATAATAGTTAGGCATAATTTTGGGGTGCATCAAGGAAAACCAAATAGCTAATCCAAATCGTTTGTGATAAAACTGTGTTTCGTTGACAAATCAGAAGGCCAGATTTCCACTTAAAAATAATTAGGCCTAATATTGGGGTGCATTGAGGAGGTCCAATTAGCTAATTGAATTAGCTTGGCATAAAACTGTGCTTCAGTGACAAATCAGAAGACCAAATTTCCACTTAAAAATCATTAGATAAAACAGTGTTGTGCAGGAACAATATCTAAGAAAATAAATAGTGAATGTTCATTTAGTGACAAGTGACTGTCAGCTGTGGGCCTAAGGTTGTGAAACAGCAGGTTACAAGAGGGGAAGGCTGCATGCAACATGAGTGGGAAAAAGTGAGGTCGTGGTGGAAGGAGGAATAGGCTTGGTGTTCGACGTGTACGTGGGTTAGGTGTTAATGTGAATGAAAGCTCAACTGAACAAACACCATCTCGTCCTATCCAAAGACCACTGACAACATGTTACTGGACAGGTTACTCGACTCACTTTATTTGGCAGTTGTACAGCGGTATGCCTTGTAGATGAGGCTCAGAAAGAGCATGTTCTCCAGTGCATGGCAAGCACTGCATCCAGTGGCCTCTCCTCTTCTTCCTCCATCTTAACATCACATACAGTGCAATCCTCAGAGGTGGCACCCAAAACACCCTTGTTTCCCACCACATCACAAATTTCCAAATGCTGAACTATAGGGAACTTCAGATGGGCCATTCTGAAGAGCTGTTCCAACATACTATTAAATAGGCATCAGAGGTATGCTCCAAAGAATCACAAAATCCAGAGGAGGAAAGCATCTGCACCGATGTCCAAAATGTTTTCATGTTGGATCCTGATCCAGCAAAGTAAGATCCAAGCAGAGTCCAGACCCTCATCACCAGACATTAACCACCGGGACTGGAGGTGATCCTGATGAGACTCAGGTACGAAATGCGCATTCCAATTGTACTGTGCTGTCAGGACAGGAAGAGGGGGAGGTTGACTCTCAGGGCGAGGAGTGTGAAAACAGAGAGGATGAAGAAGAGGTTGTAGATCCAACATGGTGAGATCCCAGAGGTACACAGCTGAGTAGCTAAGCAGAGGAGGTGGAGAAGGAGGAAGACAAGAAGGTTATGATTCGGCTTCCCACACAGATACGAAGTGATGCAACCACAGCAAGCATTGCATTTTCAGCCCCAAATCTGGCTGTGGCCAGCATCGGTAGCATGTGTAAAATTTGCAGGGATGACAAGAATTGCCTAGCTTGGGCCTTTTTTGAGCTGAAAAGGATGACCCATATCACGTTATTTGCCAAATTTGCAAAAAAACTCAGTAGAGGCAAAAATTGCATGAACCGGCACATGCGCAAACAACATGCCTTAGTGTGGGAATCTCACTGCGCTAAAGTGTGGACTAGCGGGCCTCACCAACCACCTGTCATTCCATCAATCACATCTGCTTCTTCTTCCTCCATCACCATTTTAAGTCTCCTCACACAGGTCTCCAACTACAGAAACTCCACTTGTTTAACCTCTAAAGTCGGAGTGAGTGAGAACCCGTCAGCTGTTATAAAAGTGGACATTCCTGTTGTTTTTGTGTTACCTAGCACAACACATCTTTCTCAATCCACCATAACATGTTCACCTGCACCTCACTCACAGTCCAGCAGTTCATCCTGTTCTTCATACTCTACCTCTCTCAGCACAGCAGTCAGCCCTCGGTCAAGCAGTAGTGTCCACATAAAGAGAAAGCTTTCTCCTACACACGCCAAGGCTAAGAACTTGAATTCCACCAATCTGTTGACCACGGAAATGCTGCCTTTCTGCGTGGTGTATACAGATAGTTTCAGAAAGTTGATGGTCGTCGTAGTCCCCTAATACCAATTACCCAGTCATTGTTACTTCTCTAAGAAAGCTGTGCCTGCGCTATACCAGTATGTTGCTGACAACATCACCCATGCCCTGAAAATATCTACGTCTGCCAGGGTGCATTTCACCACTGACACAAGTCTTTGAATCCCCAAGGCTTGCGGGACAAACCTATTTATCTGACAGTTCCTCTATTGCTTTTGGCTCCTGCATTGTATTGTAAGGGTTCCAATGGATTGCAATGAATAAGAAAATGCTCACACAAGAATTGAATTACCAAATTGATTTACTTAATAAGTGATAAGATCAAATAATAAACAGTATAAAACTATAATTACATATGCATTAATCAGAAACAAGCATTATTCATACGTTACATTATTCAGATAGACGTCGACCAGTCATCCTCCAGGAGCCAAAAAAGAGACTGAGCACATGTGTGCTGGTTCTTTTAAATGTCCAGCTAAAAGGTGTGTCCAGCCCCACCATGTGGGGAATGATGTCACAAGTCTATTGTCCATTGGCTATAAACACATCCCCTCAATACCCGTTTTAACCAGTATATAATACAGGAATCTAGAGGAGGGGGCCTCATGTGTGCCACATGGCAGAAATACAGCAAGCTGGATAACATCCTTGGGAACGTTTACACACCAAATCTAATTAGGGTAGTTGCCTTGAATATCAATGTTCCTTTGTTGATGGATAAACAAATGACCAGTAATTTACATTCCTTTATCTTAAAGGGAATCTGTCACCCCGTTTTTGAGATATCATAAAATGATATCATTCAATTGTGTGTCACATAAGGATTCTCTTAGTACTTTTGCTTCCCCCTGACCCCACACCTTTCATGCATAAATACCTTTTTTATATTGGTTCAGATGTATGTAAACTGCCACGGTCCGGTCCGATGGGCGGGGCATATTCAACTGCTCCCCCCTCCCTGTCTTGCTCTACACAAGAAGAAATGCGTAGAGCAAGACAGGGAGGGGGAGCAGGTGAATAGCCCCGCCCAGCGGAGCGGACAGCGGCAGTTTACATACATCTGAACCGATATGAAAAAGGTATTTATGCATGAAAGGTGCGGGGTCAGGGGGAAGCAAAAGTACTAAGAGAATCCTTATGTGACACACAATTGAATGATATCATTATATGATATCTCAAAAAAGGGGTGACAGATTCCCTTTAAGCAAGTTTCAGTGACCTTTTGCTTACCTCATCTCAGTGTATATTATATTAAACTGATTGAAACCATATAAAAATAACTCATAGTATACATTCCACCCCTTGGTTTCAATCACTTTAATTAATTAACCTGCCACTAAACTATACCATTTATCATTATTTGCATTGCTCCTATATATGTATTTATTTATTTGCTACCAATAGAAAACCGTTTTGGTAAAAAACAACATCCTGGGCTTAAAACGGAAAAAATCAAAAACAAAAACAACATTGGACCAGCAGGTGCTGAAATATGAAATGTCAGTAGAAATCTTCTTTCTTCGGATCTTCTTGACCGCAATTTTTAAATGGGTCTCTGTTGCAGGGAAGCATGGGGAGTATTATGCCCTCATCACTTGGCCTTAGTGACTTCACTACGTTCCCTGGTTAGCAAAAGAACAGACTCTAAAGAGCAATCTGTCCCTGCCCTTCATGACATTAACCCCTCGGTGCAGGTGTCCAATGACTGAGCATAAGAGTCCTTTCATCTTCTATTGCTGCAGCTGTTTAGGGCCTCACTTTACATGCCATTTGGTTTCCAGCAGAAGCTTCTAGGGTTAATTGTCCCCTCCTTGTAATCAGCTGGCAGTCATGAGGATTCACCCTGGTGACAGTTCAGCATCATCTGGGCTCAGTCTCAGCGCTCAATTGGACATCTTCAGTCTACACACAAGACACAGCCTGCACTGAGGGAAAGTGAAATTCACAATCATACTTGAAAGTTCCAAAGTCTTGGCAGAGCTAACTCAGTCCAAAGCAACAGTCCAAAATAACTCAGTCCATGATATATTTACAGTCCAAGATAGAATAATTTGTTCAATATAACTCTGTCCTGGTGGCTTGTTTTCCAGCCCTTGATAAAATGAATCAAACAAAATTACCGTAGGTTTGTTGGTCCAAATTAATTGTGCCCAGAATGACCTTTGAAATTTTCTACTGTAGCAAATATTTCTACTCTAGATAATAACTACTACATAAAATACAGTGGGGAAAAAAAGTATTTAGTCAGTCAGCAATAGTGCAAGTTCCACCACTTAAAAAGATGAGAGGCGTCTGTAATTTAAATCATAGGTAGACCTCAACTATGGGAGACAAACTGAGAAAAAAAAATCCAGAAAATCACATTGTCTGTTTTTTTTTCATTTTATTTGCATATTATGGTGGAAAATAAGTATTTGGTCATAAACAAGCAATCAAGATTTCTGTCTCTCACAGACCTGTAACTTCTTCTTTAAGAGTCTCCTCTTTCCTCCACTCATTACCTGTAGTAATGGCACCTGTTTAAACTTGTTATCAGTATAAAAAGACACCTGTGCACACCCTCAAACAGTCTGACTCCAAACTCCACTATGGTGAAGACCAAAGAGCTGTCAAAGGACACCAGAAACAAAATTGTAGCCCTGCACCAGGCTGGGAAGACTGAATCTGCAATAGCCAACCAGCTTGGAGTGAAGAAATCAACTGTGGGAGCAATAATTAGAAAATGGAAGACATACAAGACCACTGATAATCTCCCTCGATCTGGTGCTCCACGCAAGATCCCACCCCGTGGGGTCAGAATGATCACAAGAACGGTGAGCAAAAATCCCAGAACCACGCGGGGGGACCTAGTGAATGAACTGCAGAGAGCTGGGACCAATGTAACAAGGCCTACCATAAGTAACACACTACGCCACCATGGACTCAGATCCTGCAGTGCCAGACGTGTCCCACTGCTTAAGCCTGTACATGTCCGGGCCCGTCTGAAGTTTGCTAGAGAGCATCTGGATGATCCAGAGGAGTTTTGGGAGAATGTCCTATGGTCTGATGAAACCAAACTGGAACTGTTTGGTAGAAACACAACTTGTCGTGTTTGGAGGAAAAAGAATACTGAGTTGCATCCATCAAACACCATACCTACTGTAAAGCATGGTGGTGGAAACATCATGCTTTGGGGCTGTTTCTCTGCAAAGGGGCCAGGACGACTGATCCGGGTACATGAAAGAATGAATGGGGCCATGTATCGTGAGATTTTGAGTGCAAACCTCCTTCCATCAGCAAGGGCATTGAAGACGAAACGTGGCTGGGTCTTTCAACATGACAATGATCCAAAGCACACCGCCAGGGCAATGAAGGAGTGGCTTCGTAAGAAGCATTTCAAGGTCCTGGAGTGGCCTAGCCAGTCTCCAGATCTCAACCCTATAGAAAACCTTTGGAGGGAGTTGAAAGTCCGTGTTGCCAAGCGAAAAGCCAAAAACATCACTGCTCTAGAGGAGATCTGCATGGAGGAATGGGCCAACATACCAACAACAGTGTGTGGCAACCTTGTGAAGACTTACAGAAAACGTTTGACCTCTGTCATTGCCAACAAAGGATATATCACAAAGTATTGAGATGAAATTTTGTTTCTGACCAAATACTTATTTTCCACCATAATATGCAAATAAAATGAAAACAAAACAGACAATGTGATTTTCTGGATTTTTTTTTCTCAGTTTGTCTCCCATAGTTGAGGTCTACCTATGATGTAAATTACAGACGCCTCTCATCTTTTTAAGTGGTGGAACTTGCACTATTGCTGACTGACTAAATACTTTTTTTCCCCACTGTATATCATATGTGTATGGACTTATACACTGAAATAAATCATAATATCAAAATATCAGATACCAGTTATCCAACACATCAAGTTCATGTCAATCACATTTGCATGATAACGATGATCATAATTACCAGTACAATCATGTTCATGGAGATCACAAAATAATGTTACTACTAATCAGAATCAGTACAATTACATGTTAAGGAAAACAGAACCCACACCAATTTGCTATTTACTCAATCCTAGCAAATTATTATATTTACATCATAATATACACATTACATCAGCACACACACTCTGGCTTCACCTAATGCATTCATTCAGTAAGCAGGAGAGATTCTCATTTACATATAGACAAACACACACTTTGGGTACTCACACATTTGCATTGCATGACTCAGGTGTAGGTGAACAAAGCTATATCGAGAACAAAAGACTGACATTAACAAACTAGCATTCATTGAAATCATTTAACATATATGTTCTTCAAAACCCAATTTGCACGGGAGCTCCCAAAAAATAAAAAATGTTAAAACTCAAAAATAAGTCATAAAATATCATCTTATATTAGGTAGATGGACTACTTTTTCACTACTGCAGAAATGAACTATTTTACTGTGCACTGTATTTACATGTTATTTAAATGGCCAAGGTTTCTTCTTTTACTCCTGCAAACAAAAGGTTAATTACACACCCCACCCCCCAATCCAACATGTAGTGGACTGAAAAGAGAAATAAAAAAAAAAACATTCCTTTAAAAACCAAGAATGCTAAACACAGTACCATTAAAATTCAAAAAATGAGCTCATAAAAAATAAAAAATATACCAAATAAAAAGTAAAACTAAAAATACCACGTGGATACACAAAGCACATACTGAGACAAAGACAACACTTGGTACAAATAAGTCATCTATTATCTTGTCAACCCCCCAGTATATTATCAGTCATCTAACTTTAGTTCAGTCTTAAATTCATTGTCTGTACTGTCACTCCCTCTTTTCCTTGTATGTTTCTCTCACATGGCTCCCACATACAGAATCATCTTATATCTGCTGTGGTCTTTTGCCTTTTAAAACATCAACGTGTATTACAAACCTTCAGGTAAGGAATGCACATTTATGCATTACCAAGACCAAACCCAATTCATCATATATCAGCCAGCGCATACGTCACAGTATGCTCACAGGAGTATTTCTCTTCATATATCAGCCCGCGCATACTTCATAGTATGCTCACAGGAGTATTTCTCTTCATATATCAGCCAGTGCATACGTCACAGTATGCTCACAGGAGTATTTCTCTTCATATGTCAGCCAGCGCATACTTCACAGTATGCTCACAGGAATATTTCTCTAAGAAACTCTAGAACGAAAACAAACATCATTAGACATCAAAAAAATGTCAAAACTGTTCAAACAACAATTTTCAGGGATGTTCCACAACTTTTATCAAAAATCTACATTTAAAATTAGTCCATGAGGGAATCTTGGCAGGGGGTGTAGTATGCCATGGTATTGGAAGAGTGCAAGAGGCGCTTACAGTGGGGGCTTTGCATGCCTCCATCAGGTGTCCCACCTCTATTTTTCCGACCCCCTATCTCATTTGTCGCCACCCTCTTGGGTCTGGCGAGTTGCAATTTACCTTTCCTCCTCAGATCTTGCCATCTTCTCAACAGGTCACTTGTAGAGATCCCATCTATTTCCTGGAATATAACTCCACTAGCTATCAGGTCACAAAACAACTCCTTCCTGCTCTTTCTAATTTGGGTATCATCCTCTTTTCTCCTTTCTTGATCTACTCTTTCTACTGTACTATTTTTGATACTTTTGCTCTCTCTAGAGCAGATAGCTGGGAGATTAAATTGCATGCTGTGTAGACATTAGTGAAATTTCCCATAAGTGCACTGAACATAGTGAACAATGGGGCTTTGTATGATGCTTGGACACCTTCTATGAACTTATTCTTCATCAATACTGTCAATATTGCAGCATCTGGTCCCTTCCAATCCTCTACAACAGCAAAATGATCATTCAGATCTGGCAAAGGATTGCGAGTTATGCCACCTATACCTGCGATTTCTCTCAATCTCTGAACTCCATCTGCAAGAGTCTCCCATCATGTCTGTGGTATTAATTGCATGGGAGAGTCATACACTTGTGCCACAGAATCCCTCACCAAATGCAGCAAAGAGAAAGTCTCTGTAGTGTCCCTTGCACATCTCATTTTTAGACGCACCATAGGATCAATACAAATACTACAAAGTCCTACTGCCTCAAGACGGTTCAAGATTATAGTATTGGCTCCCTGATCCCATAATCTGAGAATCCATGCTAACAAAGTTCTCCTGCTTGCTGCCTGTACCTGGTAGCTAATTCTGTTAATTCTCCTGCTGTATAATTCCTAGTTTCCTCGGTCATTGAAGCTTCTGCTCCTGTAGCTGCGTTTCCTGCATCCATCCTATCTCCACTACGCTGTGTGACTTCTCTCCTAGTTTTAGTAGTCACAATCGGTCTGGTTTGCTTTTCTTCCTCGTCTGTCTCACTGTCACAGCCATCCCATTCTAGCAAATCTGACCATTTCTCATGTGCAATCATGGTTCTAATCTGTGCAGTACGAATATCTGACACTGGCTGCTGTATCCTCCTGCGCCTATTCTTTTTCACATTTTTCATTACATAAGCTTCAAAATTCCTTTGCATATTGTCATGCTGTTTCATTTGGTCTCTCAAGGCTGATTGCAAGCTAATCCTTTGCTCTATAGCTGTCTGCAGCTCTAAACGCAAATTATCTATCTCCCCCTGTAAGCTTTGAGACACTTGCACACAGATCCATCCAACGGCTGCTGCAGATTTCTGCTCTTTTGCATCATACCTTGAGAGATCAAATTTGCCAGCCACATCCTGGGGATTTGATAAGCGCTGTCCCTCCAAATATTTGTTACATTCCTGTGCCATTGGATGCCACTTTCCTGGTAATACCCATTCTGGCAAAGATCTGACACTACTCTCAACTGCTTTCCTACTCTTAACAAACTTATTCAATTTTGCAAACATTTTTATTCAAAACAATCCCACTTCTGACACCAATTTGTATTGTAAGGGTTCCAATGGATTGTAATGAATAAGCAAATGCTCACACAAGAATTGAATTTAATAAATTGATTTACTTAATAAGTGATAAGATCAAATAATAAATAGTATAAAACTATAAATACATATGCATTAATCAGAAACAAGCATTATTCATACGTAACATTATTCAGATAGACGTCGACCAGTCATCCTCCAGGAGCCAAAAGAGAGACTGAGCACATGTGTCCTGGTTCTTTTAAATGTCCAGCTAAAAGGTGTGTCCAGCCCCACCATGTAGGGAATGATGTCACAAGTCTATTGTCCATTGGCTATAAACACATCCCCTCAATACCTGTTTTAACCAGTATATAATACAGGAAGCTAGAGGAGGGGGCCTCATGTGTGCCACATGGCAGAATACAGCAAGCTGGAGGAGAGGCTTCAGAGCACAAGATAACATTCTTGGGAACGTTTACACACCCAATCTAATTAGGGTAGTTGCCTTGAATATCAATGGTCCTTTGTTGATGGATAAACAATTGACCAGTAATTTACATTCCTTTATGTTAAGTAAGTTTCAGTGACCTTTTGCTTACCTCATCTCAGTGTATATTATATTAAACTGATTGAAACCATATAAAAATAACTCATAGTATACATGCATCCTCCTCTAGGGCCTCCACCTGTGCCTCAAAACCTTTCCCTTAATCAGACACACATTCTAACAATGAAGGTAAAATCCCTCCCACACTGCACAGCCATGGCTCACTGCAATGAGGCAGTGTTTAATTTAATATGCCTTGGAGATTGCAGTCACACAGCTCAAGAGTTGTGGGCATCTATCTAGGCCGAGTTAGAGAAATGGCTGTTTCCAGTGAACCTCGTGCAAGGGAAGTCCGTGTGCAATTACGGTGCACATCTGGTGGTGGCCCTACACCAGGCAACCTCACACACGTGCCTTGCATGGTATCCTCAACCTGGTGGTATAGCAATTTTTCTGCCACTATC
This sequence comes from Dendrobates tinctorius, assembly GCF_039654945.1. NCBI lineage: Eukaryota > Metazoa > Chordata > Amphibia > Anura > Dendrobatidae > Dendrobates > Dendrobates tinctorius. The sequence continues at coordinate 58,148,194 of NW_027361679.1, forward strand.
CCTGCCTGGAAGTGCTGCTGCAGAAAGCACAGTTGCTGTGTGCTTATTTCCCCTGATTGCACCCCGCAGGTTATCGTCTTGCGTGCATGCTGGAATATGAAAACACGCTTGTAGATAATCTTAAGAGTGGTTTTCCCCAAAACAGCAGTGAGGCACAAAGTGTGCATCCTAGTTCTAGACGTCCAACCCTGGGAACATCAAGGCAACATTGCAAAAACATCATCAGCAGCAGCAGCATGTGTGAGTGGCATGAGTCATTTCCCATAATTTTTAGACCAGCCCATGCACCAGCAGAACAGTCTTTAGTCTTCAAAAATGGAAATGTGGTCTGAGCTCGACTGTCACGCCTTGGAGGTTTTGTCATGCCCGGCAACCATCTTTCTCTCAGAACACATCTTCAACACTGCATGTGGTGTCCTGTCAGATAAGCACATATGACTGTCAACTGAAAGTGAAGACAACCTAACTTTCATCAAAATGAACAAGCCATGCATCTCCAATGACGTTTGCACCCCAGTCACAGACTGGGCAGACTAGGCGATTGTGTAGTTTTTAGTATCATGCATTTCTTTGGCATTATTGCAGTTTGTGCCATCTTTGTTGTGACTTCTGTGTCTGCTGTGGCTACTGCTGTTGATGTTGTAAACAATTTTTTTACAATTTCTACTCTGCGGAAATTGATGCCACTTTAGTGGTGTGTGACAATATTTTTTTTTACATGTGGAGACTCCAAGTTCTGTCTCCATCTGGTTGGTTGCATGTAATGGAAGGGGTGTCAGAGGCCCATTATACTATTTGTACTCTGGGTAATTTAATGGCACTTTTGCATTGTGTAGCAATTACATCTTGGTATCACAGACTTGGCCCTATCTTGGATTGCATCATATCTAACAGACCGGACATTCAGCGTCTCCCACTCGCACACCACCTCCTCACCGCGCCCCCTATCCGTCAGAGTCCCACAAGGTTCAGTTCTAGGACCCTGCTCTTCTTCATTTACACCTTCGGCCTCGACAGCTCATAGAATCTCATGGCTTTCAGCATCACCTCTATGCTGATGACACACAGATCTACTTCTCTGGACCAGATATCACCTACCTTCTAAACAGAATCCCTCAATGTCTGTCTGCTATTTCATCCTTCTTCTCAGCAAGATTTCTAAAACTTAATATCGACAAAACGGAATTAATCATCTTTCCCCCATCTCACGTGACCCCCCCAATGGACCTATCCATTAAAGTAAATGGCTGCCCACTCTCTCCATTCCCACAAGCTCACTGCCTCGGGGTTATCCTTGACACTGATCTCTCTTTCAAACCACATATCCAAGCCCTTTCCACTTCCTGCCAACTTCAACTCAAAAATATTTCACGGATCCGTACACTCCTCAACCAAGAATCTGCAAAAACCCTAGTCCGTGCCCTCATCATCACCCGCCTTGACTACTGCAACCTCCTGCTCTGTGGCCTCCCCTCTAACACTCTCGCACCCCTCCAATCTATTCTAAACTTTGCTGCCCGACTAATCCACCTGTCCCCCCCGCTATTCCACGGCCTCTCCCCTCTGTCAATCCCTGCACTGGCTCCCCATTACCCAAAGACTCCAGTTCAAAACCCTAACCATGACGTACAAAGCCATCCACAACCTGAGCCCTCCATACATCTGTGACCTCATCTCCCGGTATTTACCTGCACGAAACCTCCGATCCTCACAAGATCTCCTGTACTCCCCTCTTATCTCCTCTTCCCACAATCGCATACAAGATTTCTCCCGCGCATCCCCCCTACTCTAGAACGCTCTACCACAACATATCAGACTCTTGCCTACCATGGAAACCTTCAAAAAGAACCTGAAGACCTACCTGCAGTAACCACTGATCCACCAAACTGCTGCACGACCAGCTCTACCCTCCACTACTGTATCCTCACCCATCCCTTGTAGATTGTGAGCCCTCGCAGCCAGGGTCCTCTCTCATCCTGTACCATTTGTGACTTGTATTGTTTAAGATTACTGTACTTCTATGTATTATGTATACCCCTCCTCACATGTAAAACGCATGGAATAAATGGCGCTATAATAATAAATAGTAATTATTATTTTTTTAAAATGCTTGCACTCCAGATTGGGTCTCATTCATGTGTGTGTATTTAGATTGTGAGCCCCATCGGAGACAGTGATGATCATGTGTGCAAACTCTGGAAAGCGCTGCGGAATATGTTAGCGCTATATAAAAATAAAAAAATAAAGATTATTATTATTATATGTGTTGCCTGTAGCAGTAGGGCTCCCAGACCAACAGGCCTGCACTTACTTTCAGTCCTGTTACTATGCTTAATTTTTTCTACCAATAGTAGTCTACAACATCAGCCATCTTGTTGCCATTTCTGGGCAAAATAAATAATTTTTAAGGACTGCTGTGTTTTCTAGTACTGTTGCAAATAAATAAATCTTCTCTACCGCCATCTCTTTAGTGTGAAGAAAAACCACTTGCAAAAATGAGGAGACCATTAAAGGGAATCTGTCACCCATATTTAGTGATATCATGTAAATATATCACCCAATTGTGCATCCCATAAGGATTCTATTAGGGCTTTTGACTCCCCACAACCCTGCACCTTTGAGGTATAAATACCTTTCTTTAGCTTGTTAGTGATGCATGCAAATTGCCGCGGTCCGGTCTGATGGGCGTGGCTTAGTGGTCTTCTCCCCCCCACCTCCTCAGCTTGCTTCACGTAATCTTCGTCTGTGAATACCACAGACGCTGTTGGTTTCCGTGCTTGCGCAATGTAAAGGCCCCCGGCGCCTGCGCACTATGCTTTGCCCAACTGTGGGCAAAGCATAAAATCGCTACTGCGCAAGTGCCAGTATTTTCCAGCGTGGTCTATGCCCCGGAAGTCTTCACATGCAGGACACACTTCCAGGGCATAGACCGCGCTGGAAAATACCGGTGCTTGAGCAGTAGCGATTTTATGCTTCGCCCACAGTTGGGCAAAGCATACTGCGCAGGCATCGGGGGCCTTAACATTACGCAGGCGCGGAAACCAACAGCGTCTGTGGTATTCACAGACAAAGATTACGTGAAGCAAGCCGAGGAGGTGGGGGAGAAGACCACTAAGCCACGCCCATCGGACCTGACCGCGGTGATTTGCATGTATCACCAACAAGCTAAAAAAGGTATTTATGCCTCAAAGGTGTGGGGTCGGGGGGAGTCAAAAGCCTGAATAGAATCCTTATGGGATGCACAATTTAGTGATATCTTTACATGATATCACTAAATATGAGTGACAGATTCCCTTTAAATAATGGACATGGGTGTGCCTGTCAAGTTCTTGATTTTTGCCATCTTGTTGCTTTTCTTGTTTTTTCATATTGGTATTATCTGCTGGAATAATTTTTCATTCTCGTCTCTTTCACAGTCAATAATTTGATATAATTTTTCTATACATTCATTGACAGATTGATGTTATTTTACGCTGATTTGCAGTCAGAAATTCATCAAAGCAGGCAAAATTAACTCATTTAATAACCATTCGCAGTTTCACTGTACCATCTGTGTGTGCACGGTAGTGGCGGGAGACTTTATTGCACTCTACTGGAGCTGTAATTACCTTGCTGCTGGCACCAGATCTACCCTACAATAGATGCTCATTTAAAGATTTAACTACTCATTCAAATTACAGAGGCTCTAAATTTGTTATGCGTGGTTACTTTGTCATGCTACATTAACTGCTGACTCAGTTGAGAAGTGGTTAATTTTTTTGACTGCTGCCCTCCTACACGTTTATCAGGTTGCCTCTACAGAATAGGACCCTGATTCTCCGTTACATGTGTGTACTCTGCACCTCTGACTGTGGAAGCAGTATGCCCAAAAGCCTCTGTGTACTCTGCAGCCATGTCTCATCAAGTTGTGGGCATAAAAATTAATTTTACTCTACCATTGTGGCCGGGCCTAATGCTCATTGAAGTAAATAACTACTCATTCCAATTACAGAGCCTCTAAATTGGCTATTTTGTCTTGCATTATCCACTGCTGACTCAGTTGAGGAGGGTTAATTTGCTTAACTGCTGCCTTCCTTGGATGTGCTACCCATTTTAACAGGCTACTTCTGTGGAATAGAACACTGATTCTCCGTTATCCGTGTGTACACTGCAAACTGACCTGTGGGAGGGCTGTGCTAAAAACTGCTGTGTGCACTCTGCAAACCTGCCTATGTGGATACTTTGCCATATGGTGAGGGGGTGACATTTTTAATTAGCTTCTTGTCATGACTCTGGACAGGATGGTTCTGCCTCCATCCTGGTCAGGTCAGGGTTAATTCTGTCCGCCTCTCTTTGGTTTGGGGGTGGCTACTTAATGTTGGCAGTACCTGCATTTAGTTTCGGTAATATATCGGTATACTTGGTTAGTGGTTGCTGACCCAGGTGACTCATCCTTAAACGTGTGCCTCTATGCTTGTGTGCCTTGCTGTGTATGATTCGGTTTGTCCCCTGATTTCTGCCTCTGTATCCTGCTTTTGTACTGCTCTGTCTCTCCTGGTTATCTGACCCCCTTGGCTTGTCTCCGTTTACTCTTTGTCTTGTCCCTATGTACTACACGTTCTTCTGGCTTCTGACTCTCGGCTCTCCTTGACCACATTTACTGTGTTATGGAAATATATATGTATATGTATTTGATCTAGATCTCACTTGCCTGCTATAGGCTATATGCTATATGCTGTATACTCTTATATACTCATATGCACACAGATACATATTCACTGTTTGAACCTTGTAACTAGTTGGTGGAAATGACCTGCTACCCCCCCATGAGCCAGTCTGGGGAGCTGATGTTAACTCATGATAGCATTGTCTTGTGACATTTGTCCCAGACATACAGAAGAGGAAGTAACGACAGATGGTCCAAGCCGATATTGGAGTCTTGCTTACATTGCAGGACAAGGGACAGTAGATCATATGATGTCTAAGTCACCTCAGGTCGGACACCCATATATGTTCATGTATTTAAACTGACCAATTAGATAAGAAGTTCAGCCTTTATGTTAATGAGTAACCACTCCTTTGTACGAACTAATAAAACCAAGTATATTTAATAAACTTCCAGAGTTCTGCTGGAAAGGATTGCTGCTAACTAGGCTTGGCGTCTTTCCTTCCTTGAGAGCTTAATAAGACTCTGTCTAATTAGGACAGGCCGCAGCACACACAGAGATATATATCTATATCAATCAAAAATCCATGACAAGTGGCGCCCAGACGCGAGGCTGTGTACGAAAACGCACTGGGATCCTGCTGACAGGAGAGGACAAAGGTGCCGGCCAAGGCCTTGGCTCATGAGAACGGAGATTTGCGCAACTTCATAAGTAAGGTAAGAAAATCTAGTTATCTTACCTGAATGTTCCCTGTGCCCAGTCCGGGTCAGCAACTCTAGCCGGTCAGTGTGGTCACCAAGCCCAGGTAGTGTAAAAAAGTCCACGCTCTTATCCAAACCCTGGGATGAGCAAAGTGTCTGCTGTGGTCCTGTGTGTCTAGATCCAGGAAAGAGCTGGTGGAAACACGGTGACTGATTTGTGCTTGAGGTTGCTGGGAAACCGATAACAGGGGAGTTTGACTCACTCAGATAGGTCCTCACAAATACACCTGGACACAGGGGAAGGACAGGAGAAGCCTTGCCCAGGGACAGGTGGTGGGGTCTTACAGAGTTATCACAAGGCGAATCTCCCATCAAGCTATCACAACAAACACACCCGTGCATAGGAAGGGACAGGAGCGCCCACGCCAGTCACGTGGTGGTGTTAGCTTGGGGGAGATATTGCAAGCCAAACCACTTGACAGTTTGCCACCAACACACCTGGTCACAGGGAAGGACAGGAGAAGCCAGCCCAGGTATCAGGTGGTGGCAATTTTTTGAGATTTATCACATTCCTGTTACGGACGAGCCAGGCAGGACGTCCGATACAGTGTGGTAAACATTCCCAGGTAACCGAGCGCAGTGCACCCAGTGTGGTTTGCAGTTATCGATTACCAGCAGCTGTTTGACATACGTGTCACAAAACAAGGGCTTCGATCTCTCCCCGGACGTCTATATGTGCATCAACCTGTTTTTTCACTGCTGATTTCCACAAAGATCTGAAGCAGAAAAAGTTTTTTTCTTCCTTCTTGTACACTTCCTCTTTTTGCCTACAGGGTGTGCCCCTGATATATATATATATATATATATATATATATATATATATATATATATACAGTATATATATATACACTCACTGGCCACTTTATTAGGTACACCTGTCCAACTGTGTGTTAAGACTTAATTTCTAATCAGCCAATCACATGGCGGCAACTCAGTGCATTTAGGCATGTAGACATGGTCAAGACAATCTCCTGCAGTTCAAACCGAGCATCAGTATGGGGAAGAAAGGTGATTTGAGTGCCTTTGAACGTGGCATGATTGTTGGTGCCAGAAGGGCTGGTCTGAGTATTTCAGAAACTGCTGATCTACTGGGATTTTCACGCACAACCATCTCTAGGGTTTACAGAGAATGGTCCGAAAAAGAAAAAAAATCCAGTGAGCGGCAGTTCTGTGGGCGGAAATGCCTTGTTGATGCCAGAGGTCAGAGGAGAATGGGCAGACTGGTTCGAGCTGATAGAAAGGCAACAGTGACTCAAATTGCCACCCGTTACAACCAAGGTAGGCAGAAGAGCATCTCTGAACGCACAGTGCGTCGAACTTTGAGGCAGATGGGCTACAGCAGCAGAAGACCATACTGGGTACCACTCCTCTCAGCTAAGAACAGGAAACTGAGGCTACAATTTGCACAAGCTCATCGAAATTGGACAGTAGAAGATTGGAAAAACGTTGCCTGGTCTGATGAGTCTCGATTTCTGCTGCGACATTCGGATGGTAGGGTCAGAATTTGGCGTAAACAACATGAAAGCATGGATCCATCCAGCCTTGTATCAACGGTTCAGGCTGGTGGTGGTGGTGTCATGGTGTGGGGAATTTTTTCTTGGCACTCTTTGGGCCCCTTGGTACCAATTGAGCATCGTTGCAACGCCACAGCCTACCTGAGTATTGTTGCTGACCATGTCCATCCCTTTATGACCACAATGTACCCAACATCTGATGGCTACTTTCAGCAGGATAATGCGCCATGTCATAAAGCTCGAATCATCTCAGATTGGTTTCTTGAACATGACAATGAGTTCACTGTACTCAAATGGCCTCCTCAGTCACCAGATCTCAATCCAATAGAGCATCTTTGGGATGTGGTGGAACGGGAGATTCGCATCAGGGATGTGCAGCCAACAAATCTGCGCCAACTGTGTGATGCCATCATGTCAATATGGTCCAAAATCTCTGAGGAATGCTTCCAGCACCTTGTTGAATCTCTGCCACGAAGAATTGAGGCAGTTCTGAAGGCAAAAGGGGGTCCAACCCGTTACTAGCATGGTGTACCTAATAAAGTGGCCAGTGAGTGTATATATATATATATTTTTTTTTTTTTTTTTTTTTTTTTTTCATATTGTCATATTTGTACTCTGCTTTTCCCTATTTTATGATTTATCTTGCATTTTTGGTGGAGATTTTTATTCTTGTTACTGTAGTGTGAGAATTTTCAGGAAAGCTGGGTCATTTGAGCATATCACTGTAGTCTCCATTTGTTTTTTTTTCTTTTCCATTGTTCTCAGAAGATTTTACTGTTTTTCTGAGAGACGAAGGCATAGAAAGAGGAAGTGGGTGCGTGTTCTGCATTCTGCACTAACACTTTTTATTGTTGGAGGTTGTACTGATTTTTGGATTTTTATTTTATTTTCTTTTTGGAGTGTTTTTCCAAGGTTTACCAACTTCTTGATTGTACCTTTTGCTTTTTCTCTCTTTTTTTCCCTCCATTTTCCCTGAATTTATTGTTTTTTTTATTTTGCTGAGTGTTTCTTTTTATAGTTTACTGTATATACTTTTTGATTTTATCAACTTTTTGGGTTTTATCCTTTTAAAATCTTTTTAGGAAAAAAAAGAGAAAGAAAATCTTTTTTCTCTTTTTATCTCTTTTAGTTTTCTTCCACTTTTTGTGCCATTATTAGTTTTTAGTTTTCACTTTTTTCATTCAGTTTTGTTAAAAAGAGATCACCTGCATTTGGATATTCCTGTGTTCTCTTGTCAATTTTGATTTTTCGCTTTTGTTGCCATTACTTTTGAAGTTTTTACTAAATATTTTGGTTTTGTTTTTCCTTCCTTTTTAAGCAAGTTAAAAGGGGTTGCAAAGTTTTTTAAAGTTTTAATCACTTTTTTTAGTTTTTAGAACAGACATAGTATGTGGTTTTGCAATAACAGTTTTTCTTAAAAGCTGTAGCATGGCATAATGTATTGAAAAGGAAAAGGGAAGTTTAGCTAGTGAATCTGAATTGCCATCTGCATTTCTTAAAGTGACAGCGGATTTTACAGCGTAGAAGGTGCTGAAAGTTAGTGTGACAGGAAAAGGATTATTTTTACGTGTACAAAAAGTATTTTCAGCGTCATTCTAATCTGTGCCGTCTGAGAGGGACCACAGATCTAAGCATGCCTTCTGTGATGGCAGAAAAGGGGAAGCAGTCCGCTCCCCCCACCATCTCCTCTCTCCCCACTCTTCCATCCTCCCACCTCTCTCACCTCTCTCCTCCCTCTATCTCCACTATTCTCACACCCATCTCTCATCCAACACCCATCTCTCATCCTCCCTCATCCCCCTCGTCTTCACTCTCTCCCCCTCTTTCGTCTCCTCCCCACTCTCCTCGACTATCTCTCACTTCTTCTCCTATTCCCAATCTCTCCTCCACCCTTCCCTGCTTCTCTCGCTCTTCTTCCCCCCACCTCTCTGTTCACCAGCTGGCCCGGTGCCAGATCCAGACAATGAGGTGTCCCTATTTCCACAGGGCACCCTCTCTAAAGAGACTGCAACTGCTAAGTCTGAGACTGAAGATCCTATGTGCCAGACGGAGCTACAGTCTCAGAGGGGGGAGTGCTGCCCACACACAAGACAAACACACAATGGCACGTTTCCTCCTCTGATGAATATGAAGAGGGGATTATGCTGCATAGTACTAGGGGAAACTCAGACACCAAGAAGGCAGGGGCAGATAGAGCCAGAACTCTTACACTATGTGCCTTTCACCCCAAGTCAGGTGTTCAGTATTCTAAGAACTCTGCCAGACCCAGATATGGACCCCATGCCATTTTACCGAAGAATGCAGCAGAGCCAACAGACATATGCTGCAACCTGGAGTGATCTCTGGTCCAAAATGGAGATAAAAGCAGGTGAAACACTCTGGCCAATCATGAAGGAACACTTCAAGCTTCCATCAGAATTAGATGTGCATTCCTGGGAATCAGGATCAAAGCTAATTGAACAGCTCAGAGAGTGGGCAAAAGCCAGACAAGCACTCAGCCTGCATAACATGAGCCAAGCCGAGACAGAGTCTGTAGACGAGTTTCATGGCAGAGTGAGGCAAGTATTCCAAGTTTTAGGCTTCACTATTCATGATCAGATACATGGACAAATGTTGGCACAGGCCTTTGTGCATGGACTAAGAGAGCCAATCATGAAACTACTGATAGTGGCCAGGCCTGAGTACAGGACAATAGCAGTAGATGTCCTGCTCGCAGTAGCCACAAGAATTGAGTCCCTCCCAGGAGTGCGGAGGACAGTCCCTCCTATGGTGGCCACTGACGTGGAGGAGCAACCAGGAGACCTGTCAGGTGTTTCAACTGTGGCAACCTTGGCCATTTCCGGAACCAGTGCACAGCACCCCAGCAACCCAGGTCATCACGCAGAAGAATAGACCAAGAAAGAAACACAGAAGACAATGAAGAACCCTGTCCATAGGACAGAGGCAAAACCAGGTCCGCCAGACGTCACGCCCCTGACATGTGAAACCCCAAAAGCTGACCCAATACCTCAAATCACTGGGGGCTGTCATATCTTTCCTTGTGGACACTAGTGCAGTCAGAAGTGAAAATCCCCGACCCCACCAGTCTATCAGAACACTCTGTGTCTTGTATGGGGATTAAAGGTCAAGACAGACATTCCCCAGCTTGCGAGCCCCTGAGCATGTGAACACTGCCAGGACAATCCATCCTGTTCCAGTTTACGGTGGAGACCTGCCCACCCCACCTGATGAGTGCAGACCTACTGCAGGAACTGAAGGTGACCAGAAGTGTCCCATGAAGATGTGACCTTGACCTCTTCTCCACCCCAGACCCAAGAAGAATCAATCATGCCCATGCTGGTGGCCCTACAGGAGCCTCACTCGAACAACCGGCACAAGCCTACCCAAGGAGGGGTTGGACATAGCACCCGGAAGCCTATGGTCCAAGGGAGACTTCAAGTTGCGCCGGTGCGGGTGTCACTTAAGTCTGGAACCCCGGACGCTCAGAAGGCCCAGCATCCACTGCTCATCACCCAGAGCTAAACAGCCTCTGACCAACTGGAGGTCTAAGTGGAACTGCGGTTCAAGTAACGGCCTAAGAACTTTGGCATGGGCCAGGAAAACTCTCAACCCAGAGGGACCATACCCGCTTCGTGAAATGGCTGCATTGCTTCCGGCTCCAGCGCCAGAGGATCATCTTGGACAAGATTCTGAAGGTACTCCCTGAAGTTAATCCAGGCCCTGGACCAGAAGACAGCCACTCAGCCCCTCAAACTGGCTAACAAATGCAGACCTGACATCAAGCTGAGTGAAAGGAACGGCTGCTGGCTGGTAAAGAAGACGCCCCAGCAAAAAGACCCCCTGCGAGAGCAAGAAAGCTCAGCTGGACATCATCTCTGATGAAGAGGACCCCAGTATAATGGCTTGTTTTCCTGCCGGCCCTGTGCCAGAAGATGGGAGTCACTCACGGCACTGTGAAGAGCAAGGCCAGATTGAGCCGCCTCACCCATGGGAACCATCATGCAGTCCCAGCTTTTCTCAATCAAGAGGAAGACTGTGAAAGGAGAACCAGACTGGGTTGAATGGTGCATAACCTGAGGGCTGTGAGCGAAGCAACCGTGTTTGAAACCCCAGTTGTGCCAGATCTGCACACTCTGCTGACAAACGTGCCAGCCACAGCAACGGGCTCCCGGCAATGGATCTGCCCGAAGCTCCCCTCAATGTTCCCCCTCACCTGGACAACCAGTTCCTGAAAACGCACAAGGGGGTGCAGAACAAATGGACAGTGATGCCCAAGAGGGCCCGGAACAGTCTTTCACAGCTCGCCAGAGCATTGTCCTCCATCCCCGTGAACTGGATTGGGGAGCATGCAGAAGTCATCGATATCGCTACCTGCACAGCGCTTTCTATGTCTCCTCTACTCTGCCTGGCGGAGCAGCAACGTAAGTTCCTCAAAACAGAGTCCAGTGGTGTCAAAAGCTAGTTCCTGAAGACACAGTATCACCCACAAGACGAAACATTTGACAGATGACCGGAAGACCGCGGAGGAGAAGATGGCTCCCTCAACAGCTCCGAAGATGCAGGCCTTCCTTGGTCTAGTCTCGTACTGCAGGACTTGGATCCCTGGTGCTCCAGGCTTAATGCAGCCTCTGTACAATTGCATCAACGCATTGCAGCCTTCATCTCGTACAGGAAACCGAAAGACTTCATGGTCTCTGCGCCATCTCTAGGCCTCCCTGACTATGAGAAGCCATCCCGTCTTTGCCGAACAGAAAAGGAAGGACAAAGATGGAGAAGGTCATGCTACTGGTGTCTTAAAACAGACCCACGGAGGAAAACCAGAGGCCTCCAGAATACCTCTCAGCCGGCCTGGATCCAGTTGCAAGGGGGGCCCTCCTGCATGAAAACAATATCTGCAGTACACGCCCTCCTGACCGGGCTGTTCTCCACCACTCTTCAGTGCCCTCAGCCTTTACCTGTCTCTACTCCCACTCCCAAGGGGGGATACGGATACAAAAAATCTGCAAGATACCGTAGATGGCTCCAGTTTTGCAGATGATGAAGGAAGGTTCCACACAGGCTGTGCAGTGACCAGCAATCAAGACATCCTATGGTCCAGAAGTTTGTCAGCCAAGAGCCAAAAAAGCGGAACTGATAGAGCTGATGAAAGGCCTGCCAGATTGCGAAGAACAAAACTTCCAGGTACTCGCATGGCATAGCACACGATTTCGGACCCATCTGGGCTGCAAGAGACTTCATCACAGCAAGCGGGTCGACCGTGAAGCACCATGAAGCCATCAGAGACCTGCTGGACGCTCTTCAACTACTAAAAGTGGTGGCAGTGTTGAAGGTCAAGGCACACGGAAAACTGAACACAGTAGAGACACGGGGCATCAACATGGCAGACGTGGCAGCCAAAGAAACAGCCAGAGGAAGACAATATGAAAAATGGGAGAGGTCGTTGAGCCGGACGGCTACTACATACGACTGAAGCAAACAGAAGTCAATGGGAAAACCGGTGAAGACGCCATCTCTGAATTGGACAGAAGTGCTGCCTCCTTCTCCACCAGCCAACGAGCTGAATCACTTCCAGGATGAAGACTCTGACGTGTATATGAATTCTGAGGCAGCAGAATGGTGCCCACCTTTACCAGGAAGGATGTATTTGATGGAGAACATTCCAGAAGATTGTATTCCACCACCCTCTCGTGGGGATGCTTCTTCTTCAGCACAGTCCTACGGTCAGCAGTCCACGGCAACACTTACCCCGTCCCCCCGAGACGAGCTGCATGAGTCCGAAGGTATCCCAAGGCTACAACAGTTTGACCTTCCCCCTCATCCCCGGAGAATGCTGGTTGGATATGTACCAATGCAAAGAGTCCCAAGTCCTCCTCTGACACAGCCTAACCCGAGTCTCCATACAGAGGGAGGGGAGATGCCGCGGCACGGACACAGACGAAACCTCAGCTAAAATCCCACAATCAGCTCAGAGAATGTCAATAACCACAACCCAGTCACTAAACCTGACAAAATGACTTCCCAAAACCTGTACAAGAAGTAGCAGGATCAAACTCGGAAGGAGGAGAAGGAAAGCTTGATGCTAAAAGGCAAAGCACTGGGCTCCAAGAAACCTGTCTACCTCAAAATGTCTACCTCAAGACAGACTCAGTCTACCTCAAAGTGTGTACCCTACGGTGGTTCAATGGGCACATGGCCCTGCACAGAATTGAAGACGCAGATGAATGACCTGATTGGACTCAACTCACACCTTAACAGCCAAAAACTGAGGACTAAGAGCACTACACGTGTTCAAAACGCGTCCAGTTATCTAGGACATTCCTTCCTCCAGTATATACTGGTTATCAAGCAGCTTATTACCTTTTAATTTGTTTCAATAAAGATTTTGGATTTTATCTCCGGAGCTGGATACCTTCTTTTTTCACATGTATTTAAACTGACCAATTAGATAAGAAGTTCAGCCTTTATGTTAATGAGTAACCACTCCTTTGTACGAACTAATAAAACCAAGGATATTCAATTAACTTTCAGAGTTCTGCTGGAAAGGATTGCTGCTAACTAGGCTTGGCGTCTTTCCTTCCTTGAGCGCTCAATAAGACTCTGTCTAATTAGGACAGGCCGCAGCACGCACAGAGATATATATTTATATCAACTGTCTTTGCCCTGTGCTCTGCATGTTCAGTGTCCTTCCCTGCACTCACGTGCGGTAGCTCCGCCCCTTGTCATGTGATCGCTTAGTGCCAGGTCCCGTGCCCACTACACTAATTTCAGGTCCTTGTGCATGATGTGCCTTCTTGTCTGCTCTCCCTGTGCTCATTTACGTGCCCCTTGATATTGCCCCCTAGGCAACACCAGTGACACCTTAGGTGTCATTACATTAACACCGACCTATACAATTTTTCAGGGTTTTTTTGTGTGTGTGTCTTTTCTATGGACCCTCTGCATGCTCTGTCAGATCAGCTATCTAGCCTGAGCAAAATGATGCAGAATCTGTTGAGCAAAGAGCGCTGGTTGATTCTCAGCCAACAGGTACAGAGGGAATTGACGGATACCGTTAATGCTGTTAGAGGTGCCTCTTCCTCATCTGGCAACGGGTAGGGTACTATGTCAGATGTGTCCCTATCCTCTCCTGAACCCTCTGTCAAACTTCTGGATACTTATTCTGTGGATAAGAAAAAATTCCGGGTATTTAAAGAGAGTTGTAAATTACTTTTTTCTCTGCATCCTTGGTCCTCGGGTGATGAGAGCCTAAGGGTGGGGTTAGTTATTTCCCTGTTATGTGAGGGGCCACAATCCTGGGCTTTCTCCCTATCCCTTTCCTCTCCTGAGAGAATGTCTGTGGATCGGTTCTTGGAGGCCTTGGGTCTTATATACGATGAATCTGATTTGGTAAGATTGGCAGAGGACACGATTATGAGTCTTACTCAGGGAAAGTGTAAAATGAGGATGAATGAACTCATAGAGATCAACATCCAACACTGCGGAGACACCATCACATGTTTTTCAACGCAGTGATTCTAGAGCAAAGCCCCCATCCCTTATGGGAAATATGTAAAAATATGCAAAACACAAGACACGGAGACACCATCACATGTTTCTCAATGCAAGCAATGACTAGCCAGGTCTTTCCCCGGGAAGGAACTACTCCACACTGATGAGGGGCAATACCCCGAAACAGCTGTCTGTGGATGGATACCATGTTTTGGCATAGGTAGTGTCCTTCATTGGAGACTGCCCTTCCCATGGTTGTTCCTTCCCAGGGAAAAACCTGGCTAGTCATTGCTTGCGTTGAGAAACATGTGATGGTGTCTCCGCGTCTTGTGTTTTGCATATTTCCTATAAGGGATGGGGGCTTTGCTCTAGAATCACTGCATTGAGAAACATATGATGGTGTCTCCGCAGTGTTGGATGTTGATCTCCATGAGTTCATTCATCCTCATTTTTCACAGCCTTTTACTAGGCATTGCTCCTACTAGCCAGTTTCCATCAAAACTACCCCCTTTTTCTGTAACCTTGGACTACATCCAGGAATGTGGATTTCCAACAGCCAGCATTTTCTTTGAAGCTTCCAGGCTGCAGCATGCTTGAGCCTGAGAGTGACCTTCCAGGCTGTGCAATGTAACAGGTGTTTGGGCCAAGAATCAGCTCAGTCAGGAGGAAGAGAGAAAAAAAAAGGTAAGGAAAACTGCTTTTATATGTGTTAAGTATAGATACAAGAAGCAGTTTTATTTTCTGGGCCGGATATAATGTGACGTCTGCCTGCGGTCTGGGCTGCAGCCAGACAACACCCCGAGAAACACTGATACCCTTTACCCCTATACAGGGATCTGGATTTATAGCAGAGCCCAGGAGGCGCTGTCTGAATAGGAGCAATGACCAGAGTAGGACGGTCGCCAGAAAGGTGTTCCAATACAGGACACAGAGGCAATGATATCCAAGACTAAATCAGTCGGGCAGAAATGGTATAAAAACAGTAGACAGTAGCAGAGTCAGATTTCAGGCCGAAGTCAGAGTCATAAACCAGGAGAGTCGCAGAGGTACAGAATCGTTAGGCAGAAGCAGAGTCAGAATCCAGGCCGAGGTCAAAGTCATAAACCAGGAGAGTCGCAGAGGTACAGAATCGTTAGGCAGAAGCAGAGTCAGAATCCAGGCCGAAGTCAGAGTCATAAACCAGGAGAGTCGCAGAGGTACAGAATCATTAGGCAGAAGCAGGGTCAGAAGTCCAGGCAAAAGTCAGAGTCAGTCAAACAGTAATACACGCAGGGGAACCAAGAATATATCCGGAGGTCTGCAAGAGCAGTCCCAAGGTATTTGAGGGATCAGGTCATCCCTCATGGGCTCCTGGGCTGATGATGTCATCCGGACCGCCCCCAGGACCAGGCTGGATGGTGATGCACCAGCCCCTTCATGACTGACCAAGGAGCGAAGCCTGCTTCCAGCGTACGCCTGCGCAGGAGCCTCATAACTATCGCCGCCATCACTCGGGGTTGAAGCACAGCGCCTCCCAGAGACCGAGGCCGGAACCGCAGGCTACGAGTCAGACGGTGATGGGACAGTCCGGCGCCTCCTAGTGGTCAAGGCCGGGACAGCAGGCCCTGAGTCTGACGGTGATGTGACAGTCCGGCGCCTCCTAGTGGCCAAGGCCGGGACAGCAGGCCCTGAGTCTGATGGTGACGTGACAAGGGGGTGGTTGTGCTTGTGCATAAGAAAGGTGAGAGAAAGTGTTTAGAGAATTGGAGACCTATAACATTGCTGAACGCAGATTACAAAATCTATAGCAAATTGTTGGTGAATCGTATGCGTGAGGTGATTGGTAGTGTTGTGGATGAGGATCAAGTGTGTGCTGTGCCTGGAAGAAGTATGAGTGATAACTTATTGTTATTAAGGGATTTGATTGGAGACTGCATGGGAAGGAAACGGAAGTGTATGGTTCTGTCAATTGATTTTGAGAAAGCGTTTGATAGGGTCTCGCATGTGTTTTTGTTTAAAGTTCTGGAGAGATTTCCTCAAAAATTTGTGAATGGGATAATGTCTTTGTATGATTGTGTGTCAAGTGAGTTTCTTGTTAATGGGTGGTTGAGTGAGAAAGTGAATATTAAGTCTGGTGTAAGTCAGGGGTGTCCCATGTCCCCTGTCTTGTTTGTATGTGTGATTGAACCTCTGTTGTGCTTGGTGAGACGTGATAAAATGATGCGAGGTTTGTTGGTACCTGGGAGTGGTGGGAAGCATGTGAAAGTTCTTGGATTTATGGATGATGTTGTGGCTGTGAGTGAAAGTGTTGCGTCTATAAGAAGGGTTAAGTTGCTTCTGAAGTTTTTCTGTGGTGCATCTGGCTTTAGAGTGAATTGGAATAAATGTAGTTTTAAATGTTTTGGGGATGACAGGGTTAAAAAGGAGGGGGTAAAGTGCGAGGAGGGTTCTATCAAAGTGCTGGGAGTATTATTTAATAAGGACTTGGAAGGTAAGGAGAGCTGGGAGGAGTGTGGATTGCGCATAGAGCGTAAGTTAAATTTTGGGCGACTGAGAGACTTGACCTTGAGTGGTAAGATTTTGGTCATAAAAGCGGTGATTCTTCCGATTTTGCTTTTTATTGCAACAGTTTTTCCACCATCATGTAGGAAAATAAAAAGAGTGGAAAAGTTAGTTTTTACTTTTTTCTGGAGCAGTAAAATAGAGAAACTTAAGAGAGAGAATCTTTTCAAGGCGTGTCACCATGGTGGCATGGCCTTTCCAAACATTGAGATTTTTCTGGGGCTTCAGTATATCAAAACTGTTGTTATTTTGCTGAATAAAGGAAATAAGGGAGCGTATACGGCAAGTTATTCTGCTGGTTGGATGTTGTATGGCTTATGTTGGAGAAAGAGGGATGCTAGAGTGCCTGTTGCTTTCAAGTGTCCGGTCTGGTATGAGGTGATTGAGAAGTTTGTGAGGAAGCATGATTTGCTGAGTGTACCGATGAATGATTTTAGAACGGCTAAGAATGTGATGAAAATAATACGTAACAATGATGTGGAATGTAATATTGTGGGGTTGAGAGGGAATGAAGTTTCGGTTGCATGGAAGAGTTTGGAAACGCACGGGATGTCTAATATACAAAGGGATATTGTATGGATGTCCTTGCACAATATTTTGCCTGTGCGACAGGTTCAGAAGAGACGATGTCTGACCAGAACTGATGTGTGCCCGAGGGAAGGATGTGGTGGATGTGAGACTGTGTGGCATACTATGTGGGACTGTGATTACGCGTGCAGTGTGTGGAAGTGTGTAGGTGGGTTGTGTAAGGAGTTAGCAGGTGTGAGTTTTATTGACTGGCGTGTTGCGATATTTGGAATTGGTGCATGTGGTCGTGTGAAAAATAGAATCCTATGGTTAATTATGACTTGTGTGATGCAGAGTTTGTGGGATGTGAGGAATTTAGGAATTTTCAAAGAGAAGCATGTATCTGTGAATAAGTGTGTTGGGCTGATCCTTTCTAGATTATACTTGATTTATAAATTAGACAGCAAAGGCGGTGGTGGTTCTGATGCAGAGGGTGTCTGGAAATTTAAAAAATGGCAGCACCTGATCAAATATCAGTGAATTTTAGTGATGTTTATTGATGTTCAGGATGTCTTTTGTGTATACCCTTGGTTTGTTATACTAAAATAAATATGAACCATGATGATGAGAGTTGAAACAACGACGTTTAAGTTGATGAGCTTATATTTAGTTGTTTATAACTAACCTGAATGGTTTTTAAACAAAAAAAAAAAAAAGAAACAGCTGTCTGTGGATGGATACCATGTTTTGGCATAGGTGGTTTCCTTCATTGGAGACTGCCCTTCCCGTGGTTGTTCCTTCCCGGGGAAAAAACTGGCTAGTCATTACTTGCGTTGAGAAACATGTGATGGTGTCTCAGCGGCTTGTGTTTTGCATATTTCCTATAAGGGATGGGGGCTTTGCTCTAGAATCACTGCGTTGAGAAACATGTGATGGTGTCTCCGCAGTGTTGGATGTTGATCTCCATGAGTTCATTCATTCTCATTTTTCACAGCCTTTTACTAGGCATTGCTCCTACTAGCCAGTTTCCTACTCCACACTGATGAGGGGCAATACCCCGAAACAGCTGTCTGTGGATGGATACCATGTTTTGGCATAGGTGGTGTCCTTCATTGGAGACTGCCCTTCCCGTGGTTGTTCCTTCCCAGGGAAAGACCTGGCTAGTCATTGCTTGCGTTGAGAAACATGTGATGGTGTCTCCGTGGCTTGTGTTTTGCATATTTTTACATATTTCCCATAAAGGATGGGGGCTTTGCTCTACAGTAGAATCACTGCGTTGAGAAACATGTGATGGTGTCTCCGCAGTGTTGGATGTTGATCTCCATGAGTTCATTCATCCTCATATTTCACAGTCTTTTACTAGGCATTGCTCCTACTAGCCAGTTTCCTACTCCACACTGATGAGGGGCAATACCCCGAAACAGCTGTCTGTGGATGGATACCATGTTTTGGCATAGGTGGTGTCCTTCATTGGAGACTGCCCTTCCCGTGGTTGTTCCTTCCCGGGGAAAGACCTGGCTAGTCATTGCTTGCGTTGAGAAACATGTGATGGTGTCAACGTGGCTTGTGTTTTGCATATTTTTACATATTTCCCATAAGGGATTGGAGCTTTGCTCTAGAATCACTGCGTTGAGAAACATGTGATGGTGTCTCCGCAGTGTTGGATGTTTATCTCCATGAGTTCATTCATCCTCATTTTTCACAGTCTTTTACTAGGCATTGCTCCTACTAGCCAGTTTCCTACTCCACACTGATGAGGGGCAATACCCCGAAACAGCTGTCTGTGGATGGATACCATGTTTTGGCATAGGTGGTGTCCTTCATTGGAGACTGCCCTTCCCGTGGTTGTTCCTTCCCGGGGAAAGACCTGGCTAGTCATTGCTTGCGTTGAGAAACATGTGATGGTGTCAACGTGGCTTGTGTTTTGCATATTTTTACATATTTCCCATAAGGGATGGGAGCTTTGCTCTAGAATCACTGCGTTGAGAAACATGTGATGGTGTCTCCGCAGTGTTGGATGTTTATCTCCATGAGTTCATTCATCCTCATTTTTCACAGTCTTTTACTAGGCATTGCTCCTACTAGCCAGTTTCCTACTCCACACTGATGAGGGGCAATACCCCGAAACAGCTGTCTGTGGATGGATACCATGTTATGGCATAGGTGGTTTCCTTCATTGAAGACTGCCCTTCCCGTGGTTGTTTCTTCCCGGGGAAAGACCTGGCTAGTCATTACTTGCGTTGAGAAACATGTGATGGTGTCTCCGCAGCTTGTGCTTTGCATATTTCACGTTCAAAGGTATTTTCACGGTGATGAGGGACACAGATACAGCTCTTACACTATTTCACTACAAATTACTGCATTGTGTTTCAACCCAAAGGGTAACTCAGTTTCCTTGTATCCTCAGCATAGAGGGGCTCCTGCTCAAGCTTAGTGTTCCTGCTATCTAGCTATCCTGTATCCACCTTCTCGACCAGGCTTTGTGTTCCACAGGGTCCTAAATGGTCCCAGTTATGGCAAACAAGAAAAGAAAAATGGAGTAAAATTCCATTATCCCTAGCTGGAGTGTTCAGGCATGACACTTTGAACAACAATAATTTTTTCAAGTTGGACATAGTTTGGGCCCCTGGGACCCTTAGACAACAGCATTGGTGAAATGTCTCAAGACAAAGGGGCTGGGACTGCCGCTAGCAAGCCTCGCAGTGGACTTGTCAATTCGATCCAATATCAAACTACCAGCTTTTTGTCAGCGGCTGCTATAATGTATTCTAGTTCAGTTGAAATTTTGAAGATGTGGGAGAAATGTAAAAACATTCTCTGTAGGTGAAATTCATATTCATCTTTTGTAGGGTTACTGTGGCTGAAATTTGTTTTCAGCTTCTGTGGTAGTACTACTGTGTCCTGTGCTCTGTGGATGAAATTTATTCTCAGCTTCTGTATGGTACTGTGCCCCATACTATGTGGGTGAAATTTTTAACTGGATTGCCAGTAGCAAGTCTCTCGGCGAATCGCCAGCTCTATCCAAGTTCATACTACAGCGGCATTAGTAATGTACGCTACTGGAGCTGAAATTTTGGAGCTGTGGGAAATATGTGAAAACATGCTTTGTGGGTGATATTCGTAATCAGCTTCTGTGGGGGTACTGTGCCCTATGCTCTGTGGGTGAAATATGTTATTAGCCTCTATCAGGGTACTGTGCTCCATGCTCTGTGGATGAAAATTGTTATTAGTTTTTGTGAGGGTATTGTGCCCCATTCTGTGTGGGTGAAATTTTAACTGGACTACCAATTTGTATGTTATTCTTTTACTTCCTATTTTCCTGATTGCTATGGTGACAGAACCCTTTTAAGTCATTTCCCTATCCACCTTTTTTGCAGGGCAATTATCCTGCTCTTAATTCCATTTTGCTTACTTTTTCAGCCCCCTAGCCTTTACTCCAACTATTTTACAGCCATTTTACAGCATTGAAGTTTAGGTCCCCTTTGACTTATATGAGGTTCAGGGTCTGGGGTCAGGTTCAGGTCCCAAACTGAACTTTTTAAAAAGTGAAGCTGAACCCGGCGAACGCGAGCGTCCATGGGTTTGCTCATCACCAGTATTGATGAAACAGAAAAAAGCAGTATCAACCAATTGTTAATGCAGATCTTCTGTGTTAGGGACTGGTGGAACACAGCTAATTAAATAAGCGTAGAGCCTAGGTGCATTCGTAGTCCGGAGTCCACCGTGCAGAGGTGTTAACTGCTGCTAAACAATAACAGACAGTGTATGGCAGGGAATAGCTAAACTCATGTGGGTTAAAGTCACCCGGTGTGTACTGAGGCGGACTCTGTTACTTCACAGAGACTGCCCTAACAGGTGTAGGAGCCGTAACCTGTTCAGCTTCACAGACTACAGCTAGGAGAGCGTTAGTGTGAATTCACAGGACACTGCCCCGAGACACGGAGTCAGCGCCCCTCTAGACCCACTCATGCACGGAACTGCTACTGTGGCGCCAGGGGTAGACCCTTAAGGAACGCTGTACCCTGTTAACAGCGACAGGGTGCAGCAGGCAGTTGATTACCGCACTGAGTGTGTACAGCGCCGCAGTGGCTGATGCCACTAACCAGCCTAAGCCTAGAGCTGGAAAGCTGAACACGGCGTTGCTCTGACGGATGCTGCGGTAATGTGGTACTGAGGTGCAATGTGCTGAATGGTGCCCTCAGGCGCTACTAAGTAAATGGAGCTGAGAGTACTGCAGCGCTAGGCAGTGCCAGAACTCGGTGCTGACTTAAAGCCCTAAACCCTACACACATGCTTATCAAAGGGAGGGGAAATATAATAAGTAATTCACCAGAGTCAGACATCCATCATCAAACACACACTTCAGCAACAAATCTCTATATTAGTGCATGGCCGGGCGGCCATGCAAACCTTTTATAGCTGCAGCCTTCCGGGACCTTCATGGTGGTCCAATCAGAGCAGCAACGGGAGCTGAGCACGTGACCTCCGACCTCCAATGAGAGGTTGTCCCACGGGCATGCTCAGTAGATGAAAAACAGGACAGTCCCAGGAGCATCTGATTGCTGCTGACTCAGGCATGATACAGTAGTAGAGCCAGAAGGTGCAACCAGATGCCTAGCATTAGCCTGGGCAAGGCGCTGGGACTGACGTCTCTGCTGAGCAGCCTCCTCTCTGGCTGGAGAGGAATGGGAGATCGTAGGAGGCAAGGCTCCAGTTCCCTCCTGTACAGACGTAGGAACCAGATGCCGAACATTGTGTTCTTTGTAGAGCGCTCAAGATACCACCTGGATAGGCAGTTCTACAGTGGATATATGGTAGAAGTCTCACATGAGGAAATCCAAGCTGAACCACTCCTTCCTCACTTGTCA
The DNA here is from genome assembly GCF_039654945.1 of Dendrobates tinctorius. NCBI lineage: Eukaryota > Metazoa > Chordata > Amphibia > Anura > Dendrobatidae > Dendrobates > Dendrobates tinctorius. Next base: position 58,170,519 of record NW_027361679.1, read on the forward strand.
GCACAGGAGGCAAAGCTGTAGGCACTCACTGAAGCATGAAGAATGGCAAAAGGTAAAATTGCTAATCAATAAGTGACTTAAATAAATGGAAAGGCAGATGAACAGCGGCAAAGCTACCTGGAGAACAGAAGATGGTGGCAAGAATCAGAAAGTCCCAGCCCCAGTGAACCTACAGTAGATGTCCTAAAATCCCTTCAGCAACAGGCTGTCCATACAGAGAATAAACACAGGGAGAAAATAGGAGTTGAGCTGAACTCAAATGGAGTATGGGAAAGTAAGCAAGAGTTGTGCTTATAAAAATCCTTGCTCCTCATGATGTCACAAGTAAGCCATGGCCCCACTCATGCCTTCAAAAAATCATATGTGTAACATGGTAAATGCCTTCTGGATCACTTCAAATATGTGCAGTCCTGACTAGAGATGAGGGAATATTTCAATGTTCGGTTCGGATTGCGATCACCAGTTTTGCAATATTCACCTAATAATTTGTCGAATATCCAGCAAACATAGCCGAACGCCATGGGAGACGAAAACAAAGGCAAACACAACACCTTCAAATGGTCCCAAAAGCAGCCAAAAGGCATCAAATTAGGGGCAGACCCCAGGAAAGTGACATAAATTGACCCACAGTACAAATCTTTTAATGGAACGGCAGCAATCAGCCATGCATGAGGTATCTGTGTCTGGGCCAGCAATTAAGATAAGATGGGTGAGACATCAGTGTAGGCCTGCTATTCTAGGAGCTCTGATACCACATGCAACAGCTCAACCTACTTTGATGCTCAGCCACATTCAGGTGGCACAAATATCAGTTTAATAGACTACTATTGTCAGAAAAATATAAGGATGGTAACACAGGTAGTTGACTGGAGTACTGCCGGTCTGGGAGGCTTACTGCTAGTGGCAAAACACATGAAGGAGACCCAACCAGGAGTCTACACATTTCCAAAAATTAGTGGCAGACACCACCAAAGTGGCATCAGTTTCACCAGAGTAGAAATAATATAATGGGGACTTACATCCTTTCCACTACAGCCAACCCAGCAGATTGAGAGACCCAACCAAGAGTTTTCACATTTCCAAAAATTAGTGGCAGACACCAATAAACTGGCATAAATTTTGCCAGAGTAGAGATAGTATAAAGGGGAGCGACATATCTTCCACTACAGGCAGCCCAGCAGATGGAGACACAATCAAGAGTCTCCACATTTCCAAAAATTAGTGGCAGACAGCACCAAAGTGGCATCAATTTCACAAGAGTAGAAATAGTATAATGGGGAACGACACCTATTCCACTACAGCTAACCCAGCAGATGGATTGGAGACCCAATCTGGAGTCTAAAATTTAAAATAATTACGGGAAGACACCAACAAAGTGCATTATTTTCCGCAGAGTAGAAATAGTATAATGGGTACTACATCTCTTCCACTACAGCCAAACCAGCAGATGGAGAGACCCAATCAGGAGTCTCCACATTCCCAAAAATTAGTGGCAGACGCCAACAAAATGGCATCAATTTCAGCAGAGTACAAATAGTATAATAGGGACCGACACCTCTTCCACTACTGCCAACCCAGCAGATATAGACACAACCAGGAAGGTTCACATTTCCAAAAATTAGTGGCAGACACCAACAAAGTAGCATCAATTTCACAAGAGTAAAAATAGTATAACAGGGACCGACACATCATCCACTACAACCAACCCAGCAGATGGAGATCCAATCAGGAGTATTCAAATTTAAAATATTTAGAGTCAGACAGCACCAAAGTGGCATCAATTTCTCAAGAGTAGAAATAGTATAATAGGTAGAGATAAGTGAATTTGTTTGGATTTGGTCCCCGAATATGAATTTGCCATATTTGTGCCATATTCAAACCCTATTCATGCCAAATGTATGTTTGATTATGGGTTCCAAACATATTCGGTAATTTCTACTCCCTTTGACATTCGGCTGTGTTCGACGAGTATTGCAAAAACAATATTCGATGACAACCATATTCGGAACAAAATTCGAACAAATTCGCTCAACTCTAATAATAGGGACCAACACCTCTTCCACTACAGCCAACACAGCAGATGGATTGGAGACCCAATCAGGAGTACGGTGAATCAGACAAACTGCTGGACTGTGAGTGAGGTGCAGGCGGAGTTATTATGGTGGAGTGATAAAGTTGTGGTGTGCTCGCTTTGTGAGAATGGTCAAAAACAGCAGGCATGTCTACTTCCGTTACAGCTGAAGGGCTCTCACTCAAGCTGGCTGGAGTGAGGTAAAAAATTGGAGGTTCTGCGGTCGGAGACCTGGGAGACAATATTTGGCACGGTAACAGAGGAGGAAAAAGAAGCAGCAGATGCGGTTGATGGTGTGGATGATGGTTGGTGAGGTCAGCTGATACGCATATTATCGCAGTAGTATTGCCAGAGTAACGCATGTTGATTGCGCACTTGAAGGTTCCTGCATGAAGTAGTCAAATTATTGCACTTTTTCCCTCTACTCAGTTTTTTGTTTTTTGCAAAGTTGGCAGATAGCGTGAGTTGGCTCATCCTTTGTGGTGTCAAAAAATACCCAGGATAGGCAACCCATGCCAGCTCTGTGATCTGCACACCTGTGAATTCTGCTGCCACAGTTGTGGCTGAGGATGCAGTTGCATCACTCCATGTCTGCGCTGTATGGCGCAATGAAACATCCTCGTTTTCCTCCTCCATCTCCTCAGATGACCAATTCAGGTGCATTCCTCTATGTTCACACCAAGAAGGGATCTACAACCTCATCATCATCATCTGTGTTATCCTATTCCTTGCCCTGAGAGTTACCATCCTCATCTTCCTGCCCTGAAAGTATAATACAGTCTGTGTGAGCCTCAGATATCTGAGCCTCATCAGTAACACCTTCCTCTGGGGGTTAACATCTGATTACAAGGGTCAGTATGCTGCTTGGACCCTACCTCATACCGTCCTGGATCCAAGCTAAAAACAATTTGGGCATCGGTGCAGATGATTTCCTCCTCTTGTATCTATGAATCTTTGGAGTACATTTCTAATGCCCATGGCATAGAATGTGTGAACAGCTCTGCAGACTTTCCCATCTGTGGTTCATAGAATCATAGAATCATAGAATCATAGAATCGTAGAGTTGGAAGGGATCTCCTGGGCCATCTGGTCCAACCCCCTGCTCAAAGCAGGATTCGCTAAATCATCCCAGTCAGATGTCTGTCCAGCCTCTGTTTGAAGACATCCATTGAAGGAGAACTCACCACTTCTCGTGGCAGCTTGTTCCACTCATTGATCACTCTAACTGTCAAAAAGTTTTTTCTAATATCTAATCTGTGTCTCCTCCCATTCAGTTTCATCCCATTGCTTCTAGTCTTTCCTTGTGCAAATGAGAATAAAGATGATCCTTCTACAATGTGACAGCCCTTGAGATATTTGTAGACAGCTATTAAGTCTCCTCTCAGTCTTCTCTTTTGCAAACTAAACAATCCCAAATCCTGCAACCTTTCCTCATAAGACAGGGTTTGCAGACCGGTCACCATTCTGGTTGCTCTTTTCTGAACTTGCTCCAGTTTGTTGATGTCTTTTTTAAAATGTGGTGCCCAAAACTGGACACAATATTCCAGATGAGGTCTGACCAAAGAGGAGTAGAGGGAAATAATGACTTCACGTGATCTAGACTGTATGCTTCTGTTAATACATCCTAGAATTGCATTTGCTTTTTTTGCTGCTGCATCACACTGTTGACTCATATTCAGTTTGTGATCTATTAGTATACCCAAGTCATTTTCACATGTGCTGTTGCTTAGGCCTATTCCTCCCATTCTGTATATGCTTTTTTCATTTTTATTGCCCAGATGTAGTACTTTGCATTTTTCCCTGTTAAAAACCATTCTGTTAGTTGCTGCCCACTTCTCCAGTTTATTTATATCTTTTTGAATCCTCTCTCTCTCTTCTCTAGTATTAGCTATCCCTCCTAGCTTTGTGTCATCAGCAAATTTAATCAGTTTACCCTCAATTCCTTCATCTAAATCGTTGATAAAGATGTTGAACAATAAAGGGCCCAGGACAGAGCCCTGTGGTACCCCACTTGAGACATTCTTCCAACTGGATGTGCAGCCATTTACGACCACTCTTTGGGTCCGATCACTAAGCCAGTTATGAATCCACCTAACAGTTGCCTTGTCCATTCCATACTTAGTCATTTTTTCAATAAGGATTGTATGAGATACTTTGTCAAATGCTTTGCTGAAGTCAAGATATACTATATCTACAGCATTTCCTTGATCCACCCAATCAGTGATTACGTCATAGAAGGAAATTAAGTTAGTCTGACATGACTTATTAGTTACAAACCCATGCTGACTCTGTTTAATCACTTAATTCTTATCCAGGTACTGACATACATGTTGTTTAATAATTTGTTCAAAGATCTTTCCTGGTATAGAAGTCAGACTCACCGGCCTATAGTTGCCTGGGTCCACCTTCTTCCCCTTTTTGAAGATAGGAACAACATTTGCTCTTCTCCAGTCTTCCGGGACTTCTCCTGTTCTCCAAGAATTTTCAAATTTCAAAACAGTCAGTTGGGCGGTTGGAGAGTTGTGATGTGGGGGGAAGCAAAGGTAATTGGGGTGTCACCTCTGCGGAATGTACTGTGTGTGATGTTGAGGTAGAGGAGGAGAGGCCACTTAAAGCTGCGCTTGTCATCCTCTCGAGCACATGCTCTTCATTGCCCTCATTAACAAGGCATACCACTTTGCAGCTGCCAAAGAAAGGTAATGAAGTAGTCCATCCAGTAACAGAAGTTACCAGTTGTGTTTGGATAGGACATGACAGTGTTGGTTCTCTAGTGCTTTCACTTACATTACCACCTACCCCATGTATACCTTGAACTCCAAGCCTATTCCCCCTTCCACCACAAACTCACTTTTCCCAGTCATGTTGCTCAGATAGTGTGGTAGGAGCACACTATTAACAACAAAAAATTAAATTTTTTACTCTGCACCAGCTGTGCAAACAGCTATATTTCAGCCGCACTAAATGACATGATAAAATATGGCATGCTGAATCATGTTAATAACAGAAGAAAATATTTTTTTAGTGTTGATGAAGCCTGTGTAACATAAAAGATATGCTGCAAACAATTTCAAAGTGAGATCTACCCAACTGTAACACGTTAGTAACAAGAAGAATGAATTGTTTCAGTGTGGATGAGGCCTGTATAACAAAGAATATATGCTCCATTCAATTTCAAAGTGAGATCTACCCCACTGTATCACATTAGTAACAGAAGAATGAACTGTTTCAGTGCGGATGAGGCCTGCATAACAAAGAATATATGCTCCAAACAATTTCAAAGTGAGATTTCCCCTAATGTATCACATTAGAAACAGAAGAAATTATTTATTTTGTACATGAGGCGTGGATGACATAGAAGATATGCTCCAAACAATTTCAAACTGAGATCTCCCTTACTGTATCACGTTAGTAACAGAAGAAAGTATTTTTTACTGTGGATAAGACCTGTATACATCAAAATATATTCTTTTATATATTTTTTTTACTCTGCATGAGCTCTGCAGACAGTTGAATTCCACAGCCATAAATTGAAAAGGTGGGATATGACATGCTGTGTCACATTTGTAACAGAAAAAAAATTATTCTGCAACAGTTCTGCACAAACATGAATCCGCTCATCATACACCACCACTGTCCTAGCCAAAGTGCTAAAAATACTTTAGTGGCAATGCAAATATTTTCCGACACTTTTACCGAATGTTAACAATTTTTTCCGAGTTTATGAAAATTTGCCCATATTTTCTATCATGAATACGAATATGCCAAATTTTGTGATGAATTTATGTGTGGTGATTTCTTTCCGAACATATTCGCTCATCTCTAGTCCTGACTCCTCTGTGCACAACACAATCCAGGAAAAACAGTAAAAGTCCTTAAGAAAGCAACACCTAGGCCACTCTATCCATTTCAGAGACTCCAGATTGACTAGATATTACTATCAAATATAGGAATGTATGAATTTCCCATACGTTTAGTTGTTCTTTAAGGTGTATTTACAATAGCCGATACTTATCATCTTCTCTGATTGGTGTTCTAATCCCTTTTTTCCACATCTGGTCCTGATGCCATTTGTCTTCTGAACTCAAAATGTTTCCTTATGAACTATAACCACCATTCTATCCCTGTCTGAATTATACCCACTACACCATCCCTGCTTATGAATTATCCTCCCAACACTGTCCCCATTTATGAATAAAGGCTGCCACACCATCCTTTTTATAAATTATACCACCACACCATCACCCTTTATGAACTATGACCACTACACCATTCCCTCCTTAAGAATCAAAAAACATCACACTATTCCCCTTTATGAACTACGACCTATATGATGCTCTTCTTTATGAACTATGGGCTATACTCTGTTGCGTCCCCATCCACACTGTTCCTTTACTATGAACTATGGATATATATATATATATATATATATATATATATATATATATATACAGCTCTGGCAAAAATTAAGAGACCACCACATCAAAACCCTGTCATGGGCAGCCCATTCTCCAGACCTGAACCCCATTGAAAACCTGTGGAATGTAATCAAGAGGATGATGGATAGTCACAATTCATCAAACAAAGACGACCTGCTTAAATTTTTGCACCAGAAGCAGTGTTAAAGACTGGTAGAAAGCATGCCAAGACGTATGAAAGCTGCTTTTAAAAATCATGGTTATTCCACAAAATATTGATTTCTGAACTCTTGCTGAGTTAAAACATTAGTATTGTTGCTTCTAAATTATTATAAACTTGTTTTCTTTGCCTTATTTGAGGTCTGAAAGCACTGTTTTTTAATTTTCACTATTTCTCCTTTTCAGAAAAAAAACTAAATTTATTGCTTGGAAATTCAGAGACATGTTGTCAGAAGTTTGTAGACTAAAAGAAAAATTTACATTTTACTCAAAAATATACCTATAAATAGAAAAATAAGACAAACTGAACATTTAGAAGTGGTCTTTTAATTTTTGACAGAGATGTATATATAGCACAGGTAACAGGAACAAAGCTTGGTTTTACCCTCTTCTGTTTTACACACAGGCATATGCATAATGGTCAAATGTGGTCATATGTAGTTTTTAAATGAAGGCCTTTAATACTCAAGGAAAAAGATATCCAAACCTACATGGCCCTGTGTGAAAAGTGATTGCCCCCTTAAATATAAATTAACTGTAGTTTATGAAATCTTTGGGAAAATAAGTTCAAATTCCCTAGCCAAGGCCTGATTATTGTCACAAATGTTGTCAATAAAAAACATCACTTAAATAGGACCTGCTTGAAAAATTAAAGTAGACCAAAAGATCATCAAAAGCTAGACATCATGCTGTAATTCAAAGAAATTCTGGAACAAATGAGAAACAAAAGTAATTGAGATCAATCAGTCTGGAAAAGGTTATAAATAGAGATGAGCGAACTTGTTCGGAAAGTGTTCGCCAATCTCAAATTTTCCACAAACATCGCACATTTGGATTCGTGTTCGGATTCTCTAGCATTTTTCCTCAAAATCGGCATAATTCGGCCCAAATTAGGTAAATCATTGAGCTTCCACCAATGCTTTTGTTAGGACTGTGCCTAGAATAGCGGTGCTGTATAATTAGCAGGTGGGATGTGTTTGATGAGGGGAGGGAGTGGGGAGATGTCAGAGTACTGGTGGACTCTATTTTTTTTTATTAACTTAATGTGTGCAGATTCCGGCAGCCAATCGGGGCACAGAAACATCCACAGCATCCAGACACAAGGGCTTATATCATTGGCTGCCGAAGTCACAAGTCCATCTCCATATAAAGTCCCTCTCCATATAAAAAGCGGACATGTTGTTTTTGCACCATTTTGTCAGTGTAGGTAGGCAGTTTATTGTCAGCTAGTTTAGCTAGATAGGATCCTGTGTCAAATTGACCTCCCAGCATCTAAATCGTTTGTGATAATAGTGTGGTGCAGCCAGGAGAGTCCACATTTCATAATTTAAATTGTTTGGGCTAGTTGTGTGGTGCAGCCAGCAATCCACATTTGAGAATCTAAATTGTTTTTGCTAATGCTGTGATGTGCTCTGTGCCTGAGATTGGTCAAAAACAGCAGGCATGTCCATTTCCGTAACAGCTGACAGGATATCACTCACCCAGACTTTAGTGAGTAAACATCTAAAGTTTCTGCAGCCAGAGACTTGTGTGAGAACACTTACTACAGTAACAGGGTAGGAAGAAGCAGCAGATGCGGTTGATAGTGAGGCCAGTGGATGGTGAGGCCCACGATGGCGCATTTTAGCGCAGTGAGATGCCCAGACTAATGCATGTTTATCGTGCATGTGCCGATTCATGCATGCAGTAGTCAAATTAGTGGAATTTTTGTCTCTAGTTTTTTTTTACAAAGTTGGCAGATAACATGAGTTAGGTCCTCCTTTTTAGTTTCATGCAAACTGAAGACCCGTAACTAGTGTTGAGCATTCCGATACCGCAAGTATCGGGTATCGGCCGATACTTGCTGTATCGGAATTCCGATACCGACTTCCGATATTTTTTCAATATCGGAATTCGGCATCGGAATCGGAAGTTCAGTTGATTGACGGCCTGACGTCATCATGATGCGCGGTGTGTGCGCATCATGATGCGCCGTCATTTCGGGCCTTCCGGGGGTCTCTGCCGGCCTGCCGGGGGGCTGTGCCGGCCTGCCGGGGGGCTGTGTGGACTGCCCGGGGTCTCTGCCGGCCTGCCGGGGGGCTGTGCCGGCCTGCCGGGGGGCTGTGCACCCTGTGGGGGTCTGTACCGGCCTGCCGGGGGGCTGTGCCGGCCTGCCGGGGGGCTGTGCTGATGTCCGGGGGTCTGTGCAAGCATCGTCCGATGGGACTACAAGTCCCATCGGGCGATGCCTGCTACCATGACAGTGATTGACACATTAGCCAATGATGGGACAGTAGTAGTCCCATCATCCGGCTAATGTGTTAAATGTTAAAAAAAAAAAAAAAAAAAAAAAAAAAAATACTACATACATACTACATGCTACATACATACTACATATATACTACATACATACTACATACATGCTACATACATACTACATGCATGCTACATACATACTACATATATACTACATACATACTACATACATACTGCATGCTACATACATACTACATACATACTACATACATACTACATGCATGCTACATATATACTACATGCTACATACATACCACATACATACTACATGCATGCTACATATATACTACATGCATGCTACATACATACTACATATATACTACATGCATGCTACATACATACTACATGCTACATGCATGCTACATACATACTACATACATGCTACATATATACTACATACATACTACATATATACTACATGCATGCTACATATATACTACATACATACTACATATATACTACATGCATGCTACATATATACTACATACATACTACATATATACTACATACATGCTACATACATACTACATACATACTACATATATACTACATGCATGCTACATATATACTACATGCTACATACATACCACATACATACTACATACATGCTACATATATACTACATGCATGCTACATACATACTACATATATACTACATGCATGCTACATACATACTACATGCTACATGCATGCTACATACATACTACATACATACTACATGCTACATACATACCACATATATACTACATACATACAATACATTCATACAATACATACATAGACATACAGTACATATAACATAGAGTAACATACTTACCAATACTTGTCACATTGTTCCCCGAAGCCATTGTCTTTCCGGAATAAATATTAACATAACAAACCACAAAAATACTCACCCACGATCCGAAGCAGTCCACGAGTGTGTCCCACGACGATCTTGGGTAGAGAACTGCAGCATCAGATGATGCTGCCGTTCTCTACGGGCTGCAGGAATCCAATGACGGAAGGTAGGTATCCTTCCGCACTGTATTCCTCCGCCACTTAAAAAAAAAAAAGTCCCTAGTCTCACTTTATGCCATTGCTGTGTGGGAAATTCCCACACAGCAATGGCATAAAGTGAGACTAGGGACTTTTTTTTTTTTTAAGTGGCAGAGGAATACAGTGCGGAAGGATACCTACCTTCCGTCATTGGATTCCTGCAGCCCGTAGAGAACGGCAGCATCAGCTGATGCTGCAGTTCTCTACCCAAGATCGTCGTGGGACACACTTGTGGACTGCTTCGGATCGTGGGTGAGTATTTTTGTGGTTTGTTATGTTAATATTTATTCCGTAGACGACAATGGCTTCGGGGAACAATGTGACAAGTATTGGTAAGTATGTTACTCTATGTTATATGTACTGTATGTCTATGTATGTATTGTATGAATGTATTGTATGTATGTAGTATATATGTGGTATGTATGTAGCATGTAGTATGTATGTAGTATGTATGTAGCATGCATGTAGCATGTAGTATGTATGTAGCATGCATGTAGTATATATGTAGTATGTATGTAGCATGCATGTAGTATATATGTAGCATGTATGTAGTATGTATGTGGTATGTATGTAGCATGTAGTATATATGTAGCATGCATGTAGTATATATGTAGTATGTATGTAGCATGTATGTAGTATATACGTAGTATGTATGTAGTATATATGTAGCATGCATGTAGTATATATGTAGTATGTATGTAGTATATATGTAGCATGCATGTAGTATATATGTAGTATGTATGTAGTATATATGTAGCATGTATGTAGTATGTATGTAGCATGCATGTAGCATGTAGTATGTATGTAGCATGCATGTAGTATATATGTAGCATGCATGTAGTATGTATGTGGTATGTATGTAGTATATATGTAGTATGTATGTAGTATATATGTAGCATGTATGTAGTATGTATGTAGCATGCATGTAGCATGTAGTATGTATGTAGCATGCATGTAGTATATATGTAGTATGTATGTAGCATGCATGTAGTATATATGTAGCATGCATGTAGTATATATGTAGTATGTATGTAGTATATATGTAGCATGTATGTAGTATGTATGTAGCATGCATGTAGCATGTAGTATGTATGTAGCATGCATGTAGTATATATGTAGTATGTATGTAGCATGCATGTAGTATATATGTAGCATGCATGTAGTATATATGTAGTATGTATGTAGTATATATGTAGCATGTATGTAGTATGTAGCATGCATGTAGCATGTAGTATGTATGTAGCATGCATGTAGTATATATGTAGTATGTATGTAGCATGCATGTAGTATATATGTAGTATGTATGTAGCATGCATGTAGTATATATGTAGCATGCATGTAGTATATATGTAGTATGTATGTTGCATGTAGTATGAATGTAGCATGTATGTAGTATGTAGTATGAATGTAGCATGTATGTAGTATGTAGTATGAATGTAGCATGTATGTAGTATGTAGTATGAATGTAGCATGTAATTTTTTTTTTTTTTTTTTTTACATTTAACACATTAGCCGGATGATGGGACTACTACTGTCCCATCATTGGCTAATGTGTCAATCACTGTCATGGTAGCAGGCATCGCCCGATGGGACTTGTAGTCCCATCGGACGATGCCTGCACAGACCCCCGGAGCCTGCACAGACCACCGGCAGGCCGGCACAGCCCCCCGGCAGGCCGGCACAGCCCCCCGGCAGGCCGGCACAGCCCCCCGGAGCCTGCACAGACCACCGGCAGGCCGGCACAGACCACCGGAGCCTGCACAGACCCCCTGGCAGGCCGGCACAGCCCCCCGGCAGGCCGGCACAGCCCCCCGGCAGGCCGGCACAGCCCCCCGGAGCCTGCACAGACCACCGGCAGGCCGGCACAGACCACCGGAGCCTGCACAGACCCCCTGGCAGGCCGGCACAGCCCCCCGAAAGGCCCGTACAGACCCCAGAGAGGCTGTACAAGGGCAGGAAAGGGTTTTTCTTATTCCGATACCGGAAGTCCCATAGACTTGAATGGGACTTCCGGTATCGGAATCGGCGATACCGATACTTTTTTTAAAGATCGGCCGATACCATCCGATACGATACTTTGAAGTATCGGATGGTATCGCTCAACTCTACTCGTAACTGCTCCTGGCCACAGCCAGAGTTGTGGCTGAAGATGCAGTGCTTGTCATGGTTGTATCACTCCGTGTCTGTGCAGAAAGCTGTAACATAACCTCCACATCTTCCTCCTCTACCTCCTCTTCTGAGCTACTCAGCTGCTTGACTCTGGGTTCACACCAAGTGGAACCTACAACTACATTGTCATCCTTTCCATTCTCCCACTCCTCACTCCGAGAGTCACCATCTTCCTTTTACTGCTCTGATAGCACAGTACACTCCACGTGCGCCTCTGTTATCTGAGTCTCATCAGGATCACCTCCACCCCTGGGGGTTAATGTCTAGTGACAAGGGTCTGGATAATGCTCGAACCCTGTTTTGTCTGGCCTGGATCCAACTGAAAAAAAATTGGGCATCGGAGCAGAGGCTTTTCTCCTCTTGAGTCTGCCAATATTTGGAGAAGACCTCTGATGCCCATGGAATAGAATGGGTGAACAGCTCTGCAGACTCACCCATCTGCGGTTCCCCAGAGTGAGTTGGGTGTTTGGAGAGTTGTGACACAGGGGGAAACAATGGTAATTGGGGTGCCACCTGTGAGGACTGTACAGTACTGTGTGTGATGTTAAGGTGAAGGAAGAGGCGGAGAGATCATATGATGCAGCACTTGCCATCCACTGGAGCACAATCTCTTTCTGGTCCTCATCTACAAAGCATAGATGAGGGCGTCCAGCAAGTCCTCTTCCTCTCTGAAGAGACAATTTGCAAATTTCCCAGAGGAGCATTGCGGCTTTAAGTCTCCTCATATCGACATGCTTAGCATGTCATTCTCCGCAAGGAGAAATGATACTTCTTGGATATCGGTCTGACGCCTCTCACACAGCCAAACCAGATCTCGCACTTTGAACTGACGAGAGGCAGTACCCTGAAACACAGTGTCTGCAAATTGAGATTCTGGTTTGGTTTTTATGCTAAGTAATGTAACTAAGGCTCGTTAAAGGGTCGACATTGACTTTTAGGATTGCTACTACCAATAGGTGACGCTAGAGATCTAGTCCTCTACTTCTCTGAAGAGATAATTTGCATATTTCCCAGAGGAGCATTGCGGCTTTAATTCTCCTCATCTCGACATGCTTAGCATGTCATTCTCCGCAAGGAGAAATGATACTTCTTGGATATCGGTCAGACGCCTCTCGCACAGCCAAACCAGATCTCACACTTTGCACTGACGAGGGGCAGTACCCATAAACACAGTGTCTGCAAATTGAGATTCTGGTTTGGTTTTTATCCTAAGTCATGTAACTAAGGCTCGTTAAAGGGTCAATATTGACTTTTAGGATTGCTACTTCCAATAGTTGACACTAGAGTTATTATTATTATTATACATTTATATAGCGCCATTTATTCCATGGCGCTTTATATTTGAAAAGGGGAAATATAGACAAATACAATAAACATGTGCAAGACAAGGGACACACAAGTACACAAGGAGAGATTGGACCCTGCCCGCGAGGGCTCACAGTCTACAGGGATGGGTGAGGATACACTAGGAGAGGGTAGAGCTGGTTGTGGGGTGGTTCAGTAGACGGAGGATCATTGCAGGCTGTAGACTTGTCAGAACATGTGGGTCTTCGGGTTCTTCTTGAAGGTTTCCGTTGTTGATGAGAGTCTGATGTGTAACGGCAGAGAGTTCCAGAGTATGGGGAAGCACGGGAGAAGTCTTGTATGCGGTTGTGGGAAGACGAGATGAGGGGGGAGTGGAGAAGGAGATATTGAGAGGATTGAAGGTTGCAAGTGGGTAGGTACCGGGAGACCATGTCACAGATGTATGGAGGAGACAGGTCGTGGATGGCTTTGTATGTCATGGTTAGGGTTTTGAACTGGAGCCTCTGGACAATAGGAAGCCAGTAAAGGGCCTCACATAGGGGGGGCTGGGGAATAGCAAGGAGACAGGTGGATTAGTCGGCAGCAGAGTGTAGGATGGACTGGAGTGGTGCCAGAGTGCTGGAGGGGAGGCCAGAGAGTAGGAGGTTGCAGTAGTCGAGGTGGGAGATGATAAGGACTTGCACTAGTGTTTTTGTGGTTTCATGGTTGAGGAATACGCAGATCTGGGAAATATTTTTGAGTTTGAGGTGGCAGGAGGAGGCAAGGACTTGTATATGTGGTTTGAAAGAGAGGGCAGAGTCGAGGATCTCCCCAAGGCACCAAGCGTACGGGACTGGGGAACGCGAGCAGCCATTGACATTGATGGATAGGTCTGGTGGAGGGGTAGATTGAGATGGGGAAAGATGATGAATTCTGTTTTGGCCATGTTCAGTTTGAGAAAGCGAGCAGAAAAGAAGGCTGAAATAGCAGACAGACATTGTGGTATTTTGATCAGTAAGGAGGTGAGGTCAGGTCCAGATAGGTAGATCTGTGTGTCATCGGTGTAGAGGTGGTACTGCAAGCCATGGGATTCTATGAGCTGTTCCAGGCCGAAGGTGTAGATGGAGAAGAGTAGGGGTCCGAGGACTTAGCCTTGAGAAACACCGACAGACAGGGGGCGAGGTGAGGAGGTGGTGTGTGAGAGGGAGACACTGAATGTTCGGTCTGTTAGGTATGATGAGATCCAGGATAGTGCCAATTCTGTGATACCAAGAGTTGCGAGAATCTGTAGCAGGAGGGAATGGTCCACAGTGTTGAAGGCAGAAGACAGGTCTAAGAGAAGAAGGACAGAGTAGTGTCGCTTGTTCTTGGCGGTTAGTAGGTCATTAGTGACTTTAGTTAGGGCAGTTTCATTTGAGTGATGCGGTTGGAAGCCAGATTGTAACCGGTCAAAAAGGGAACAGGAAGGGAGGTGGGAGGACAGTTCAAGATATACATGCTGTTCCAGTAGTTTTGAGGCACAAGGGAGAAGAGATATCAGGCGATAGACAAAGAGGATGGGTCGAGGGAGGGCTTTTGGAGGATGGGTGTGATTGAGGCATGTTGGAAGGATGAGGGAAAGACACCATTTGCAAGAGAAAGGTTGAAGAGGTGTGTTAGAGTTGGGATGAAGACTGTGGCAAAGTTAGGGATGAGGTGGAACGGGAGCGGGTCAAACGCACAAGTGGTGAGGTGTGATCTTGACAGGAGGGTGGAGAGCTGATCTTCTGTCATGGTGGAGAAGCTGGTTCTGGAAGAACAGGGCTGAGTGGCTAAGAAGGAAGAGGGACATTGGGGGCTGCAGGCCAAAGCTTTCTATGATCGTATCAATCTTCTGCTTAAAGAAGGAGGCAAAGTCTTCAGCAGAAATGAGAGGAGATGGAGGAGGTGCTGTGGGATGGAGTAGAGAATTGAAAGTGTTGAAAAGCTGTTTAGGGTTGTGAGACAGTGAGGATATGGGGGATGCAAAGAAAGTTTGTTTTGCGGCAAATAGAGTGTACTTGAAGCTGGCAAGGGACTGCTTGTATGTGTTGAAGTGCTGGGTAGAATGGGTTCTCTTCCAACTCCCCTCAGCTGCCCTGGAAACCTGTCTCAGTTCTTTGGTCAGGCTGGTCAGCCAGGACTGCCTGTTGATTGTACGAGTTTTGCTCTGCGTGAGGGGGCGGCTGAATCAAGTGTTGCTGTTATTATGGTGTTATAAAAGGTGGCAGTAGCATCTGTGTCATGAAGGGAAGCTATGTCTGTGAGAGGGAGAAGGGACTCAGAGAGTGATTGTAAATTGAGGTGTTTAAGATTTCTGCGAGGGTGAGCAAGTTTGTGGAGTGGGGGTTGCGCTGTCGGAGAGGAGAGGGAAGAGAATGTCAGTAGGTTGTGGTCGGACAGGGGAAGGGGTGAGTTAGTGAGATTAGTGAGGGAACAGAGACGGGTGAAGATAAGGTCCAGCTTGTGACCATCTTTGTGAGTGGCCGCAAAGGACCATTGAGTGAGGCCAAAGGAGGAAGTCAGTGATAAAAGTTTAGAGGCAGCTGAGGTGGAAGTGTCAATGGGGATGTTGAAATCACCCATGATGATGGTGGGGATGTCAGCAGAGAGGAAATGGAGTAGCCTGGTGGTGAAGTGGTCAAGAAAGGTGGAGATGGCTTGTTCTGGGGGCGGTAGATGACAGCCAGTTGGAGGTTGGAGGGGGAATAGATGCGGACGGAGTGCACCTCGAACGAGGGAAGAGTAGCGGAGGGTGGAAGTTGAATTAGGGTAAAAGAGCAGGTATCAGAAAGGAGCAAGCCAACTCCTCCGCCACGTTTGTTGCTGGAGTGAGGGGTGTGAGAGAGATGGAATCCGCCATAGGAAAGCGCAGCTGGAGAGGCTGTGTCAGAGGGAGTGAGCCAGGTTTCAGTGATGGCAAGGAAGGAGAGTTTGTTGGTGATAAAGAGGTCATGGATAAATGACAGCTTTTTACAGACAGAGCGTGCGTTCCATAAAGCGCCAGGTAAGAGGACCGGGGGAGTGGGGGCTGGATGAACAGGTATGAGGTTATCATGGTTGCAAAAACATGTAGAGGATCGTGGCAGGATGTTAGAAATGAGTGTGGGGATGTGTTGAGGAGGGCCAGGATTTGGGGATACATCGCCTGCAATGAGGAGTAGCAGACAGAGCGTTAGAAGGTGGGAGCAAGATAGGACATTGTTGTGAGTTCATTTTCCCCTTCGTCACTAAGGTCTGGTGAACTCCCTATTCTGGTAAAGGAAGGTAATGAGCCTGATTATCAGGCACCTGAGCCTAATTATGATGACTGGCTGAGTGGAGTCACGGACTGGATATAAGGCTGCCGACGCCCTTCTGCCCTGCGGGTGACTTCTCTGTGGACTTCTAGGAGACCAGTCTGATTCCTGCTCCTCTAAAGCTAAGTTTTCTGCTTTGCCTTTTAGCATTTGTGTTTTGTTTTTGTTTGCCTTGCTTTTCTGGATTCTGCCATTCCCTGCTGGGGTGAGCTGAGTCTCCTTTTGCCGGTTGCTCTGTCTTCAGAATATTCCTGAGTACTGACATAGTCTTTTTTAAGCCTAGCGTCTTCAGGGCCTTTTTCACTGTCAGTCTGTTGGCTCTTATTTTCATAGGGTTTTTCACGGATTGCAGACAGCAGCCTTCCTGTCCTTTCCTACCTAGTTAGCTTGGGCCCCGTCTTTGCTCAGTCTATCTTTCTGTCTGTGTTGTGTTCTTTCTTCTTGCTTCACCGTCATTATATGTGGGGGGCTGCCTTTTGCTTTGGGGTCTGCTCTGGGGCAGTTTAGATTTCCCTTTCTGTCTTTAGGCTATTTAGTCCCCCGGCTGTGATCGAGGGGTCTAGGGCATCGTAGGAACCTCTCACAGCTACTGCTAGTTGTGTTGATAGGTTCAGGGGTCTGCAATCCAATAGCTGCCAACCTCTCTGGTTTTCTGGACTTAGCTAAGTTTCTGTTTGTGCCTCCTACGGTGACTCAATCATAACAGGACATGATGTGGCCGTGTGAGTCTGGAGAAAAAGGATTGTGTTATGAATGGGTCACCGAGGAGGATAGCAGGCCAGGCTAAGCCACAGAAAACCAGAGAGGTTGGTAACTAAGCAGATGCAGACCCCTGATCCTGTCCACACAACTAGCTGTAGCCGTGGAGCATACCTACAATGATCCTAGACGCCTCGGCACAGCCGGAGAACTAACTAAGCCTAAAGCAGGAATGGGGAAATCTAAACTGCCCTGGAGCAGACCCCAAAGGAATAGATAGCTCCCAAACATATATTGTCGGTGAGACAAGATGAAAACACAAACGCAGTCAGAAAAATAGACTGAGCAAATGATGGGGCCCACACTGAGTAGACAGGACAGGAAACGAAAGACATTGTCTGCAATCACGCAAAAAACCCTGCAAAAAGTCTAACAAGTCTGATGCACAAAAACACTGAAGTTGCACGACTTCACCCGCCACTATATCAGCACTCTGGTATATTCTGAAAGCAAAGCAAAAAGAGACCAACATAAAAGGGGACAAAACAAACTGGCACATGCAGTAACATATAGGCGGTGATTCAATACAGCCCCAGCCGGAGCTAGCTGACCTGCACAAAGCAGAGATAAACAAAACCAGATCAAATGCAAGCAGAATAGCAAATGAACCACTTAGCTGAACATGCAGGGAAAGAGCAGGAGACATCAGATCTCAGGAGGCACAGGAAAAAAATCACCAGCAGGGATAGAGGGAGTCAAATGTCTTAAATCCCAATCAGAAACCCCAGATCTCCAATCATCTTCCTCATTATCAGGTGGCAAGCCTCTGTCAATTAGATCAGCTCCACTACCTCCAGTAACCACCAGAGGGAGCCCAGAAAGAGAACTCTCAATCTGACCAGCTCCACTATCTTCAGTAATCACCAGAGGGAAGCCAGAGAGAGAATTCACAACAGGATTGTATGTGGAGGAACAGTTCTGAGGAGAAGGTTAGGTGGCTGAGGAGGATGGAGGGGGGAAATGAGGGGGATTACATGAGAGCGGACAAAATAGAGAAGTATGGGGGTGAAAGTGAGAAGAAACTGAAACATTGTGGTGGTTAAAGATTCCTTTACCTTTCAGTAAAATTCCAGTCCAATTCTAGTCTAATTCACAGTAGTGTAATTAGAAATCTGTAATTTGATATATGGAATTTGAAATATGCATGGTCAGACACGTCTCGCCAGACGCATGGCCCTGAATATATGTGCAATTGAGAGGAGTCAGTTGTGAGGGGGTGGTGGGCGTGATTGCACAGACCACATGTTCTGACTCAAAGAGAGGTGATAAAAAGGGGGGAGGGATTGACTGCTCAGGTATGCATGGAAGACACAAGAGGGATGAATACATTATGGATACAAAAGCAGTGCAATACCAGAGCAGGATTATATGCAATTCATATACACACAATGCAGGAAAGTTGAATGGATGAGTAAGCATACCAGAGCAGGATTATATGCAATTCAATACACACACAATGCAGGAAAGTTGAATGGATGAGTGAGCATACCAGAGCAGGATTATATGCAATTCATATACACACACAATGCAGGAAAGTTGGATGGATGAGTGAGCATACCAGAGCAGGATTATATGCAATTCATATACACACACAATGCAGGAAAGTTGGATGGATGAGTGAGCATACCAGAGCAGGATTATATGCAATTCATATACACACACAATGCAGGAAAGTTGAATGGATGAGTGAGCATACTAGAGCAGGATTATATGCAATTCATATACACACACAATGCAGGAAAGTTGAATGGATGAGTGAGCATACCAGAGCAGGATTATATGCAATTCATATACACACACAATGCAGGAAAGTTGAATGGATGAGTGAGCATACTAGAGCAGGATTATATGCAATTCATATACACACACAATGCAGGAAAGTTGAATGGATGAGTGAGCATACCTGTGGGTAGACAAAACAACTCGATTAGATGACGCAGGTGGTGGTGAGGATGAAGATAATACAGCAGTGATGAATGGGTAAGTGCTTCATGGAATTCTAGTCTAATTCACAGTAGTATAATTAGAAATCTGCAATTTGAAATATGGATTTTGAAATATTAAAAAATAAAGCAGGAATCTGCGCTAGTAATACCCACATAAGACCACTCACTCTAAAAAAGCAAAATTTTGATATACGTCTATATGAAACAATAGTAGTGACACCCCTTAGTAAATATGGGGGTGTATTATAAATATATATCTCACTGTAAAGTCTGTGTAACAGTCTAAAAGATACAACCAGTCTCACTGCCCAATATACATAAATGCGTCTGTCACCAGAGAGAAGACATCGTACTAACCGTCCAGGTTACTGTTCATACCATGGGCGATAATGGCAGTCTTGGATTCAGCACATAGCAACTCCTCTCCTGATAGGCTTTGATGAATTCCAATGGTGGTATATTGCTCAGTCCGAAAAAATGCACAGTCCGAAAAAATGCAGGCTAATATTGGGTAAAAATCCAAAAGGGTCACCTCTGCTATGGTCACGGGCGATGCTCCGGCCGGTAGCAATCGCCCAATTCCCCCGTGATTGCGCTGCCCGTTATGGATGGGACATGCAGCGGGAGACGCGGTTAGTGCCGGCAAGGTACAGGACCTTGCGTGACGTCACAGTCACGTGTTGAGTCACGTGACCGGCTTAGAAAGACTGACAGAACCAACAACCAATCCAATTGTACAAAAAGTCATGTAACTAAGGCTCGTTAAAGGGTCAACATTGACTTTTAGGATTGCTACTTCCAGTAGGTGACAATAGAGTTCTAGTCCTTTTCCTCTCTGAAGAGACAGTTCGCATATTTCCCAGAGGCGCATTGCAGCTTTAATTCTCCTCATCTCGACAAGCTTAGCATGTCATTCTCCGCAAGGAGAAATTATACTTTTTGGATATGCTTTCTCAGTGTAACCCATGACTCTGATCTCTCCTTCAAAACACATATCCTTGCCACTTCCACTTACTGCTGACTACAACTCAAAAATATTTCCCCATCCGTAAATTCCTTAATCTAGAATCTGCAAAAACCCTAGTCCATGACTCTATTGCCCGACTAATCCACTTGTCCCCCCCGCTATTCCCTGACTTCTCCACTCTGTGAATCCCGTCACTGGCTCCCCATTACCCAGAGTCTCCAGTTCAAAACCTAACCATGGAATACAAGGCTATCCACATCCTGTCTCCTCCATGCAACTGTGACCTAGTCTCCTGGTACTCACCTGCATGCAACCTCCGATACTCTCAACATCTCCTTCTCTACACCCCTCTTATTTTCTCTTCTCAGAATCACATACAAGATTTCTCCCGTGCATCATTCCACCACACCGTTGCATGGCCAGCTCTACCGTCACCCACTGTATTCTCACCCATCCCTTGTAGAATGTGAGACCTCACGGACAGGGTCCTCTCTCCTCCTATACCATTCAGTGGCTTGTACTGTTTAATATTATTGTACATGTTTTTATTATGCATACCCTTTTTCACATGTAAGGCACCATTGAATAAATGGCACTATAATATTAAATAATAATAATGATACTGTTGTGCAGCTGCCAAAGAAATGGAGTCGAGTAGCCCATCCAGTAACAGAAGTTGTAAAACTGCTGCAGAATTATACTATTTCCACTCTCAGGAAATTGATACCACTTTAGTGGTGTGTGGTAATAATTTTATGAAAAGTGGAGACTCCAAGTTGGGTCTCCATTTGGTGGGTTGCTTGTAGTGGAAGGGTGTTTTAGAGCCCCATGATCCTATTTCTACTATGGGGAAATTTATGCCACTTTGGTGTTGTCTGCCCCTAATTTTTGAAAATGTTTGGACTCCAAGTTAGATCTCTTTCATGTCTGTTGCCTATAAAAGTAGGACTCCCAGACCAGCAGGACTGCACTTACTTGCAGTCAACGACCTGTGTTACTATCCTTAAAATTTTCTATCAATAGTAGTCAATGAAAATAAAGTTTGTGCTGTCTGAGCAGTCTGAGCTGTTGCATGAGGTATCAGAGCTCCCAGAACTGCAGGCCTACACTGGTCCCTCACCACCTCTTAATTTAATTTGAAATTAAAAGCTGTAAATGCTGCCACAGACCCTGTCTCATTCATGGCTCACACCTGAATGCTGCTGTGGTATTATAAGTTTTCTACTGTGGGTCACTTGATGCTGTTTTCTGTCTGGTGTCTGCCCCTAATTTGTAGAAATGTTTCGACTCCAAGTTGGTTCTCCTTCATGTTTGCTGCCTGTAGCAGCAGGGCTCCCAGACCGGCAGGCTTGCACTTACTTTTAGTCAACTGTGTTATTATCCTTACATTTTTCTACTAATAGTAGTCTATGAAATTGATGTTTGTGCCACCTGAGTGTGGCTGACCAGAATAGCAGTTTAAGTTGTTGCATTAGGTATCAGGGCTCCCAGAACAGCTGGTCTATACCGGTCCCTCATCCATCTCATCTTTATTTAACCCCTTAAAGATCGCCAATTCATCTTTTAACAGCGGAAGTTAAGGGTACTTATGCCTCAGCGCCAATGAGAAATAAGTGTATTGGGCCCCCCATATTAGTAATTTCTCCAGGGTCTCGGCTAGCGGGGATAGCCGAGACCCCAGAGAACATGATTTGGGTCAGTTTTTACTATCCCTTGTGTTGCGATCACCGCTATTCAAGGAATAACGGCGACTGCAAAAAAAAGTCCTATTTCCCATTTAATTTCATTGTCCTCTGATGTGATCGAAAATCAGAGGAGGGTTGAGAAATGGGCTCCCCCAATTCCCTCCGGTACTTGCAGAGTCCCTGGACCCCTCTGCATCCCCCGTGAAATCTCCCTGCTGTCAGCATCTTCTTCCGGGAAGAAAATGGCAGGTACATGCGCAGTGCGCCCACAGAGGTCTGCCTGCTGGCACCCAGCAACAGTAGGAAATTTTTCCTATTGGTTCATTTTGATCACTGTGATAGACCCTATCACAGTGATCAAAATAAAAAATAGTAAATCAAACCCCTTTTATCACCCCCTTAGTTAGGTAAAAATAATAAAAATGTATATACATTTTTCTATTAGGGTTAGAGTTTGGCTAAAGTTAGAGTTGGGCTAGGGTTAAGGTTGGGCTAGGGTTAGGGTTGGGGCTAAAGTTAGGGTTGGGGCTAGGGTTAGTGTTGGGCTAAAGTTAGGGTAGGGCTAAAGTTAGTGTTAGGCTAGGGTTAGGGTTGTGGTTAGGGTTAGGATTAGGGTTAGGGTTGGGATTAGGGTTAGGGGTGTGTTGGGGTTAGGTATGTGGTTAGGGTTATGGTTAGGGTTAAGATTAGGGGTGTGTTGGGGATAGGGTTATGGTTAAGGTTAGGATTTAGGGTTAGGGGTGTGTTGGGGTTAGGGTTGGAGTTAGAATTGGAGGGTTTCCACTGTTTTGGTATATCAGGGGGTCTCCAAACGAGACATGGTGCCATCATTGATTCCACCCAATTTTGCTTTCAAAAAGTCAAACGGTGCTCCCTCCCTTCTAAACCCTGCCATGCATCCAAACAGTGGCTTTGCCCCACATATGGGGTATTGGTGTACTCAGGAGAAATTGCACAACAAATTTTTGTGGTCCATTTTCTCTTGATACCGTTGTGAAAATAAAAAAATTGGTTTCAAAGTAATTTTTTTGTGAAAAAAAGTAAAATGTTAATTTTTTCCTTCCATATTGCTTTAGTTCTCGTGAAGCACCTAAAGGGTTAATAAACTTCTTGAATATGGTTTTGTGCACCTTGAGAGGTGCAGTTTTTAGAAAGGTGTAACTTTTCAGTATTTTCTGTTATATTTACCCCCCAAACTCACTTCAAATGTGAGGTGGTCTCTAAAAAAATGGTTTTGTAAATTTTGTTGGAAAAATGAGAAACCGCTGGTCAACTTTTAACCCTTATAATGTCCTAACAAAAAAATTATGTTTCCAAAATGGTGCTGATGTAAAGTTGACATGTGGGAAGTGTTACTTATTAACTATTTTGTGTGACACTACTCTCTGATTTAAGTGTACAAAAATAAAAAAATTGAAAATTGCCAAATTTTTAACATTTTTGCCAAATTTCCATTTTTCATAAATAAATGCAATTTATATCGAAGAAATTTTACCACTAACATGAAGTACAATATGTCACAAAAAACAATCTCAGAATCAGTGGGATACGTTGAAGCATTCTAGACCTATAACCTCAAAGTGACAGTGGTCAGAATTGTAAAAATTGGCATGGTCATTAAGTACCAAATTGGCTCTGTCACTAATGTCTTAAACTTAAATTCAAAGCTGTAAATACTTGCCCAAATCCTTTCTCACAAATGGATCATGCCTGACTGCCATTGTGCCATTATGAAATTTCTAGTGTGGGTCGACAATTGATGCCACCTTTCCTGGTATCTGTCCCTAATTTTTGGAAATGTTTGGACTCCAAGATGCGTCTCCTTCATGTGTGTTGCCTGAATTTGGCAGGGCCCTCAGAGCACCAGGTCTATACCTGTCACTTACCCACATGTTCCTGATCAATGTTTAAGCTTGAAATGCTGGTCCAAGCCCTGTCCCAGGCCCTGTCCCATACATCCATGCTGCACAGTTATATTATTTGTACTCTGAGTTAACATTTCCTGATGTCTGCCCCTTGTTTGAGCTGTTTTGGCAGCTTTTTGACCCCGCTGATGGTGTTGTCTATGTGTCTGGTTTGGATATGTTCAACAAACTGTTCGGCTAACTGTTTGGTGAACATCGGGACTTTCACCAATCCAAACCTTTAGAGTTTTGCTCATCTCTAGTTATTAAGCCATTTCTAAAGCTTTGGGACTCCAGTGAACCACAATGATAACAATTATCCACAAATGGCAAAATCATTGAACAGTGGTAAACCTTCCCAGGAGTTGCAGGTGTTAGGGTTGGCAGATTGCACTAAATTTAAATAAACTATAAAGTGCAATCGCAACCCGGGGTCCACCATGCAGAGATATGAAACTGCTCTTAGTGAACAATGACAGAAACTAAACAGCAAGTGATTGCTTGAACACACTATGTTTGCACCCCACAGTGTGAACGGAACACAAAGAACCCCGCTTTGCTACTTCACAGAATGGTAATGAATGAACAAAAGAACACTAAGAGCAATACCCTGTTAACCTTCACAGGGATAAAGCAAATATGACACTAGGTGGAGACCCTATCACTCTCCCAGGGAAGTCTAAGCTAGTGGTTGAGCTTGCTCTGTAACTCAGCAGTGCTAACCGCACACACGACTGGAGACAGATGCTAAGCCAAGCAGGAATTCCCACTCAACATTGCCTGCCTAGACACACAGTCACCTTTATAAGAGCATCACACTCACACGTGCAAACAGAGTGGTAGCGTGTCTACTCACACAACCCACACATAAATGATACTAGCGCACCAGCGTGCACCTCTGAGAGCCTTTTATACTTCAGGCTCATGTCCAGATGGACAGGACCTTGCCCGTGGACCAATCTGGAGCTGCCACATCACCTGAGCAGCTGACATCCAAACTCCAATAGGAAGATGCCACATCACGGACATGCTCAGTAAGGTGATCTCTGGACTTAGCCTCCAGAGTGCAAGGCTTCACTTGTATGCCACTGGTTACTAGAGGCTTAGCTGGAGAGTCAGCAGTAACCAAACGCATAGCACGAGTCTGAGCGAGATGCTGGGACCGATATCCATGCTGAGCAGTGGTCCAGCGGCTGAGACCAAATGGGAGACCACAGCACCTGGCAAAGGCCCGGGATCTATTCTGGGCAGCGGGAAAATACTGACACCTATCAGCTGGCTGACCAAAATTACCCCAAGAGATCAGCAACAACTCATCCAAGAGGACACAAAAGACCCCACAACCGCATCCAAAGAACCGCAGGCTTCAGTTGCCTCAGTTAAGGTCAGTGTTAATGACTCCATCATAAGAAAAGACTGAGCAAAAATGGCCTGCATGGTGGAGTTCCTAGACGAAAACCACTGCTAAGCACTAAAAACATATAGGCACACCTCCATTTTGACAGAAAATATCTTGATGATCCCCAAAACTTTTGAGAAAATTCTCAGTGGACTGTTGAGATAAAAGTCGAATGCTTTGGAAGGTGTATGTCCAATTACATCTGGTGTAGGAGTAACACAACCTTTCGGAAAAAGGAACATCACATCAACAGTAAAATATGGTGGTAATAGCGTGATGGCCTGGGTCTCTTTTATTGCTTCAGGACCTGGTAGATTGGCTGTGGCAAATGGAATCATGAATTGTGCTGTCTACAAAAAAATCCTGAAGGAGAATTTCCAGCCATATGTTTGTTGCCTCAAGCTGAAGCGCACTTGGGTTATGCAGCAGGACAATGATCCAAAACACATCAGCAAGTCCACCTCTGAATGGCTTAAGAAAAACAAAATTAAGACTTTAGAGTGGATCTGCTCAAAACCCTCCAATGTGGTTGAATTATAAAAATTCTGCAAAAATGAGTGGGCCAAAATTCCTCCAAAGCGTTGTAAAAGACTCAATGCCAGTTATCGCAAACACTTGATTGCAGTTGATGCTGCTAATGGTGGCCCAACCAGTTAATAGGCTCAGGGTGCAGTCACTTTTTTACACTGGGCCCTGTAGTTTTGGATTTCTTTTTCCCTTAATAATGAACACCTTCCTTGAAAAACTGCATTTTGTGTTTACTTGTCTTATCTTTGCCTAAAATTTAAATTTGTTTGGTGATCTGAAACATTTAAGTGTGATAAACATGCAAAAGAATAGGAAATCAGGAAGGGGGCAAACAATTTTTCACACAACTCTATCCCATGTGTCGTACCTGTTCCTGTAAATAGAGTGTGGTCTCTCATTAAGTAATAACTTGTAACGAAACCGCAAGCTCCTAAATTCTAAGCAAAAAATTTATGTAGCTAGTCATACTTGTCTTCAGCTTTCTCCATTAACTTCTATACAAATCTTGAAAACTGCTTAGATAGGGTCAAATGATCCTAAGGGTATGATCCACATCCATCAGACATTAATGGCATATCTTTTGGGTGGAAATAACAATTTAACTGTCTCAAATATATGAAATTATACCTGCTCAAAAAAATAAAGGGAACACTTAAACAACAGACTATAACTCCAAGTAAATCAAACTTCTGTGAAATCAAACTGTCCACTTAGGAAGCAACACTGATTGACAATCAATTTCACAGTCTGTTGTGCAAATGGAATAGAAAACAGATGGAAATTATTGGCAATTATCAAGACACCCTCAATAAAGGAGTGGTTCTGCAGGGACCACAGACCACATTTTAGTACCAATGTTTTCTGGCTGATGTTCTGGTCACTTTTGAATGTTGGTTGTGCTTTCACACTCGTGGTAGCATGAGACGGACTCTACAACCCACACAAGTGGATTTTGAGCAGTGTAATATTGTCTGTGTGTAGCGTATGCTACAAGTTGTAGACAATTAAATAATTGTATATTTTGTCTCTCATATATACTCTAGTTCTGTCCTTAGCTGAACACCAAATCTGATCTATGTCAATTGCATTGAGGATCATTATGTCTGTAACAGATTTGTCTGAAAAAAAGTTTACAAATATAACCATGACTCAGTTTAATGCTTCATGTGATAGCCTGTGTCTATACAAATGTAGAAAACATTTTATTGTTTTAAGCTTTTTAGAATTTCTATAAGCTTAGGTAAATGTGATACCTTGAACATCTCTCACGTTTCCATAAATAATAAGTGGATGGTATCAAATGCACAGAAAAACAAAGCAGCAAAGTGCTCACTTTAGTGAAGATAATTAATTTTTCATTGACTTCTAATGTAACATTGCCCAATCAATTGAGCATTGTGTTTACAGACTTGTAGCAAGAGAAGAGACTGAAACTTCATTTGTCTACTTGACTGACCCATTCTGTCTGTTAAATGATCCTATGGGGATTATAAAGAATATGAGTAGGCTTTTGTAAGTACATTTACTTTTAATTACAGACAGAACAGTTAGTGCTTGAAGAACAACCTTCACATGTGCACCAAAGGGTAAGTCCTGTCCATTAAGAGCAAGGAACGGATGCAAGGAAAAGAGCAAGGTTTTATTTTGGGAATTTTAATTGAACACTGTGTCGTCTAGGATTGCACTTGTCCTATGGTAAGAAAAAGGATATTCAACGTCAACAAGACCTCTGATACACTGCTTGACTCTATGTTTATCTTATTTAAGTACTTGTAGCTTAATGTGATAAGTGTCAGGATGACACGATATGATATACTTGTGATACTTCAGGCTTTTTACACTAAAATAGAGATACTCCAAAAAAAGAAATTTACAGAAGGCCAAAGTATACATTAAAAATATATACATTTTAATAAATAAATTATGAAATCAAAGGTAAAAAATGAAAACACCACTGGTGCAGACAATTGGTGGGTACACCCGGATATAGTTTAACATTAATATATGCTCTTCATACATAGATTTGGTATGGCTCTCATTTGTTTTGGTAATGATATAAATATTCAAAGTAATTCCATACAGTCTGGACAACCAATTAATACATGCGGAAAAAAAAATTTTTGTTAGCAACATTAGTACAACAATTTACTTTCCCTATAATAGTCAGATAAACAGACAGTGCTATCAAATGTCAAATCAAGAAAAAGGAGACAGCACCATCTCTATTAACAAAAATGCATATATAGGTACCTGGCAGAACCACAGTCAGACACTAGGTGGTATTTGAGGCAAAGTTGGCACAGTTTCAGAAGAAGTCCAAGATATATAATACCCCCAGTGTTATGAATATGATTCTGCCAAAAACAGATCAAACCATAAGAGCCAAGATAAAAGACAGCAAAATAACCATAGAAAATGTGTAATTACTAGAGATGAGCAAAACGGGTCAGCTAAATTCAGAATCCGCCGACTTTTGCTAAAGTCGGGTTTCGCCGATCGAAACCCGACTATAGCGTGAAATAAGCCATGAGGTCGCCGACTTGAGCGCCAAAGTCGCGTTTCCCACAATCCTTCCAGCACCTTTTCTCAGCCAATCATGAAGGACGCACACTGTGGGCAACGCGATTACGTAGGCAGCGGCCCCCACCATGTTAGAGAAGGGCATGCAAGTGATTGGCTGGCTTTGTGTGGTGTCACAGTGCCTATAAAAGGCTGTGATCGCCAACCACCATCTTACTTCTGCCGATCTTAGCATAGGGAGAGGTTGCTGCTGATCGTTCTCAATATGGAGAGTGTTTAGGCAGGGAAAAAGTATAAAAAATTGCTTGTGCTGATAGCAAATGTCACTGCAAAACACAACTGTATAGTGTGCAGTGTCAGGGTAGGATATATTTGTGTGCAGCAGCTCTGTTGGTTATTAGGCTGCCTTATAAGGCTTCCTGATAGCTGCATTGCTGTTTGCACACTGCTATGCAGAGTGCCTTTTTAAAAGCAACATTTTTTTTTTTCCTTTTTTTCTGCACATTTAGCAAGCGTTGATTTTTTCACACTTTTTTGTGCAGCAGCTCTGTTGGTTATTAGGATGCCTTATAAGGCTCCCTGATATCAGAATTGCTGTTTGCACACTGCTGTGCAGACTGCTTTTTTAAAAGCAAAAATCCTTTTATTCCTTTTTTTCTGCACAGTAGATACTGAGAGTAAATTTTTTCACACACCGTATAGAGGTGTACGCTCCTCACACACTACCGTGTACCGGCTGGTATCACGGACAATTACATGCTATATGTGTGTGACTCTGTAAAATAATACATGGAGATTAACATTTTTCCATACATACACCGTATAGAGGTGTCCGATTGTCAAACAGTATTGGATATCTGGTGTTCTTAGTTATTACGGTCACATCTCCACAGAGTCAGCGTGTGTGTGTGACACTCCGTAAATACATATATGGACATTTCCATTTCTCCATACACCATATTGACTGCTGTCCGATTGTCAAACAGTATCGGATATCTGGTGTTCTTAGTTATTACGGTCACATCTCCACAGTGTCAGCGCGTGTCTGTGTGACACTCCATAAATACATATATGGACATTTCCATTTCTCCATACACTGTATTGACTGCTGTCCGATTGTCAAACAGTATCAGATATCTGGTGTTCTTAGTTATTACGGTCACATCTCCACAGAGTCTGCGTGTGTGTGTGACACTCCGTAAATACATATATGGACATTTCCATTTCTCCATACAACGTATCGACTGCTGTCTGATTGTAAAACAGTATCGGATATCTGGTGTTCTTATTACGGTCAGTGCACATCTACACAGAGTCAGCGTGTGTGTGTGACACTCCGTAAAGACATAAACAGAGATTGACATTTTCACCAACAATGTATACAGCTGTACACTTCTGATACGGTACCGTATATCTGCTTGTTGGATTACGGTCAAATACATACTGAGTGAGCGTCTGTGACTCCCAAAATATATATGGAGATTTCACTTTTTACAAACACCTTACACAGCTGTACGCTCCTCATGCAGTACCATTTCTCTGCTGTTATGTTTGGTACATTTTCCCAAACATGAGGAAGTCTGGTGGAAGTGGCGGTGGGCGTGGGCGGGGGGGCACAGGGTACTGATGGTGGTGGTGGGGCATCAGCTGATTCTGGCAAAAGCACAATAGCAGTTAAGGCAGGAAGTGTTGAGCCTGCGTCATCGTCTGGCACAAGAAGGCATTAAAGGTTCCCTTTTCTGGGAGTAGGTAAACCACTTTTCAAGCCGGAGCATCAGAAACAGGTTTTGGCTTACATTGCCGAAACAGCCTCCAGCTCTATTGCCTCCTCTTCTGAAGTTACAAAAACTGCAAGCACAGAGTCGTCAGTGCAGGCCTCTGGTCAGGAACAACACCTTTCGTTGTGTCCTTCACCCACACTAAAAGTGAAGGATGCTGCAGCACACACTTCAGATTACTCCATGGAGCTCTTTTCACATACCATTCCTGGGTTATCAAGTCAAATCCTGAATTCCCCAGTCCAAGATGAATCTGACATGGAATGCACTGATGCACAGCCACTGCTAGATGAATCTGCTGGTACATTCACCCACAGCACTACATTGCCCTCGCAGTCTACTGAGCCCGAATCAGACCCTGATGAAACTCAGGTGCCCCTTCCCGCATACTATACCACCTTACACGGTGACACAGAGGAAGGTACAGAGGAAGGTGCAGATGACATTGAAGACGAGGTCATGGATGACCCAGTTGTTGACCCGGATTGGCATCCATTGGGGAAGAGGGTGCTGGTGACAATAGGTCAGAACAGGAGAAGGATCCGCAGCAGGCATCGTTATCGCAGCAGCGGTTATACAGCAGGCCCACAGCTGTCAAAAAACTTGGCAAGAAAACTAAAAGAGTTGCAGGACAGCTTGTCCAGACGGTCAAATTAGCACAGCGTGCAAGCCCTGAAAATTTGTACCATATTAGGAAGAGTGCAGTGTGGCACTTTTTTGAAAAAAATCCTACTGTTGACGCAAAGGTTATCTGTAAGTAGTGCCGAAGGACCTTTAGCAGAGGGAAAAATCTAAGAACTTTAAATACCAGTTGCATGCTTAGACATTTAAACAACATGCACTTCCAAGCATGGACAGACTACAAAAGCTCATCGCTTCCACCACTGTAAGGCCACCGCTAAGCACACTACCATCAAGAAAAGCTGAGGTGTTGTCGCTAGGTCAAACCAGTCAGGCAATCACAATATTTTCGCAAGGAAACACTGAATCAAGGCCATCAACACCCTCACCATCACCAACCCCTTCTCAGTCTGTCATGTCCAATGCTAGTTCCCCCATATGCAGCTCTCAAGTCCAGCTCACCCTACCAGACACTCTGAGTAGGACAAGAAAGTACACATCCTCTCATCCACGTACACTAGCTTTGAACGCCTACATTGCCAAATTGATCTCATTAGAGATGATGCTCTTCCGTTTGCTAGAAAGCAAAGCTTTCCGAGAACTCATGGCCTAGGCTGTCCCACGCTATGACCTACCCAGTTGGCACTTCTTTTCTCGAAATGCCATCCCTGCCCTCCACCGGCATGTGAAAGACTGCATTGTCCATGCACTAAAACAATCAGTGTGTGGAAAGGTGCACCTCACAACAGATGCATGGACCAGTAGGCATGGCAAGGGCCGTTACGTGTCTGTCCATCATTGCGCCTAGCCCACGGTATAAGAAACAGTTGGCTGTAGGCGTTTGACCCTCCTCCTCCTCCAGAAGCGAAAGCTCGTTGACAGAGCGCAGTCGCACGAGCACTCCATCCACATCTGTCAGTGTTGCACACAAGGTGTCCCACTATCGAACAGCTAGTGGTAAGTGGCAGCAGGCTGTTTTAAAAATGATGTCTTTGGGCGACAGTAGACACACTGCAGAGGTACTGGCCGACTACTTGCATCGACAAACTGAGTCATGGCTGGGCAGTCTACATCTTGAACCAGGCAAGGTAGTCAGTGATAATAGGCAGAATTTTGTGGCAGCCATAGCCCTTTCAAAACTCACACACATACCTTGCCTGGCTCACACCTTGAACCTGGTGGTGCAGTGCTTCCTAAATAATTATCCGCAGTTAACAGCCCTGCTCCATAAGGTGCGAAGACTGTGCTCGCACATCCGTCACTCAAACGTCCACTCCAGTCGTATGCAAAAGCTGCAGCGATCACTCAACCTCCCCAAGCACCGCCTAATCATAGACGTTGCTACAAGATGGAACTCCACCATGCACATGGTTGAGAGGCTGTGCGAACAGAGGCAGGCTGTAATGCATTTGTTGGAGGATACACGGGCAGGCAGTTTGAGGGCAGACATGGAATTGTCGGGTGTGCAGTGGTCACAGCTGAAAGACCTCTGTAAAGTCCTTCAGTGTTTTGAGGAATGCACACGGCTGGTAAGCGCAGATGACGCCATCATAAGCATGAGCATCCCACTTATGCATCTGCTCATGCAAACTTTGATGCACATCAAGGATCAGGTGTCTGCAACTGAGGAGCAACAGGAGGAGGATGAGGGAAGTCTTGATGACAGTCAGCCATTGTCTGGTCAGGAAACTGGTGTAGATGAGGTGGAGGAAGAAGAGGAAGATGAGGAGGAGGATGAGGGGGATGATTATTTTAGGGAGGAGGATGCTTCTCAGGGGGCAAGACAAAATGTGGGCGTGCCAAGGTCAGGTACAGGGTTTGTGCGTGACTGGAGGGATGTGGATTTGCCAGAAAGTGCTCCTCCACCCACCACTGGCAGTGCAGCATTGACACCTGGAACATTGGCCCACATGTGTGACTATGCTTTGCGGATCCTAAAAAGGGACCCCCGCATTGCCAAAATGATGAGGGATGATGACTAATGGTTGGCCAGCATCCTTGATCCACACTATAAAGGCAATTACACAGCATCATGCCACAGGAGAACCTAGAGCTAATATTGGCTAACAAACAAGCAACTCTGGTAAACAGGTTGTTTGAGGCATTCCCAGCACACAGCAGCAGAGCTGGTTCTCCCACGAGCGGTAGCGGGCAAAATGGAAGAGGTGTTCGTGGTGCACACAGCTGAACTGGCGTTGGAGACAGGGGTTTCCTGACCATGTTGTAGTCTGATTTCTCAAGTCTCGCGCACATGACAGCAAATTCAGAATCGATGGCAAGTGACAGGAGACAGCAGTTGTCAACTATGGTTACAAACTACTTCGCCTCCCATATCGAGGTTCTCCCTCACAGGTCATTCCCCTTTGATTATTGGGCCCCAAAACTGGACACATGGCCTGAATTGGCACAATATGCCTTACAGGAGCTCACTTGCCCTGCTGGTAGTGTGCTATCTGAAAGAGTCTTCAGTGCTGCTGGATCAATCCTGACAGAAAAAAGGACCCGTCTGTCAACCCAAAATGTTGATGATCTAACCTTCATTAAAATGAACCATGCATGGGTTTCAAAAGATTTTGTCCCACCTTTAACTGATAGCACATAGGTTGGCAGAAAAAAGGCTCGCTTTTGTCCTCCTCTTCCTCTGACTTCTCCAATTCCTCCATTTGCAGCAGCTGAAAGTCCAGCCTACACATCAACATATGCCATTTTTTAAACCACATGAAATGGGCTGCCTCCCCACCAAAGGTCCAGGGTCAACACCTGCCGCACCCGGACAAGTGCTGTTGCCCTGAACAGGTGTGTGGCCCCACCCTTGGACGACGGGACTGGCACAGGGCCTCTCATAGTACAATAAAGTGTCTCTGACGGTGGGGGGGCCCACTCGCCGTCAGGCACACTGGCGTACTATGAGGGTCCCTGTGCCAGTACCGGCACCCATGAGTGGGTCCCCCCTGCTTGCTCAGGGACAGAGCACTTGCAATACTTACCTCTCCATGCTCCACCGCTGTGTAGTGTGGCCAGTTAAATCCATCTCAAGGACAGCCACTACAAATTTGGTGTACTGATCGATGATGGTTAAGATGTAGCTATGTCCTGTGCTTCTGGACTCTACCTTCAGATTACCAATGGCTACCATTTGTAATGGATGTCAACTCCCAATCAGATGCAGTGGTGCTTTATGATCACCTTTCACATTTTTCATAGTCACAGACATGTGACATTCCTGCCACCGTTTTTCAATGTCTCCTCTCATGGCAATCCAATAGAATCCCCTACAGCCTGTGGCTTGTGTGTTTTGCACTCCAAAGTGACCAGACAGATCATGATAGGCAGCGAGGAGCATGTCTACAGCTCTCCCTGTGATCACAATTTGATGGAGATGAGTTACTGTGATGGGATCGACACTACTGCGATACAGCAACCCTTTGCTCACTAATTTGCGTTTTAGCTGTATCCACAGTTAAAATTATTGAGGGTCAGCATCGGCTCTGCGATTTCTCCGGGGAGGTTTTCCCGTGATTAATAATTCAAAAACATCTAAAATCACTCGACTTTAGGTCTGTACTTTTATCCATCTACCTTCCTCTAGCGGAGAGTCTGGACTGGCAGACTGGCACTGAAATATAAACGAAGATTTCAAAGTACTCCAACACTGTATGCAGCTGAACGATTGTAAAACATTACCCTTTTTCAAGTTTTTATATTCTTGTGTAATCCATACTGAGCCTGTGAGAGGCTGTGTGTTACTCTTGAAATATATATGTAGATCGCCAAATGACCCCAACACTGTATACAGCAGTACGCTTGGGATCTATTCCTCTTTTACTGCTTTTTATATTGTTGTGTAATCCATACTGGGCCTCAGAGTGTCTGTGTCTGCCTCCTGAAATAAATACGGAGATTTTAAATGTTGAAAGTATACTATATATACCTTGGATCTGGTGATACTGTACCCTTTTGTGGCTTTTTAGATTGCTGTCGAATCCATGCTGGCCGTGACAGCGTCTGTGTCTGCCTCCTCAAATATATACGTAGATTTATAATGTTGAAACGATACAATATATCCCTGTTATCTGGTGTTAAAATGAAATGCCACGCAGGGCCAGGGGTTACTCAGTACCGGGCCTTTCAGGCTCTTTTAAGGGGGAAGTATGTCACGGTGGTGATTGGGACCCGGTCCGTGGCCCTGGGTGTCCAATAAAGAAGATGACAGTTCAGATGAGGGGGAAGATGGTATGCTAATAAAATTTGGAAAAGGGGCATCGTGACGCCACCCGTGGTACTCGGCTAGCCGACGCTGCAATGCAGATCCTCTGGGCCGGTGTTAAAGCAGCCAAAATGATGAAGCTCTCCATGGGCAGAGCTGTATACCAGGACAGTTGAGATGGTGTTTGTGAGCCACTGACGGTGATGGTGAGTGTAGCGTGTGTAGCAGGTGAGTTGTAAAAGCCACCAAGGACACAGTTGGGTGCAGTTTCTGAGTTTTTCCTCTAAAGTTTTGTGCACAAGATGACCCGATTGGTACTGTGTCATCCGAGGGAGGGGTCTGGCAAACTGCAAGTTAGATCAGGAACACCTGTTCAAGACTCCTCCTTGTGTATCCTTTCTAGGCCATGTCACTGCGCTGATCTCTCCCTTCCTTCCTGCTGCGCGCCTTCGCAGTGTCCCAAGCCGGCAGCCATGGATCACCCCGGGTGACGTGGGTCAGGCTCCGGGGTCCTTTATTCCAACTGCTGCCTTTTTGAGTATTGAATGCGGCTGCGACTGAGGCACTTAAAGTTACCTCAGCCTCCGTCTTTCTAGCTGAGCCCTGTATTTCTCCACTACCTTCAGGAGCCACCTTCCCCAACGAGGCCTGGTCCTTCCTTCTCTAGAAACGGGCTTCACAGGTGGCTTATTGCACTTCCCGCGCCCAATGGACCCCTTCCTTCCAGTCTATGAGCTTGGACAAGATTTTTCTCTCTTCTCTGACCCAAAGCCCTCTCACAGCAATCCTGTTCTTACTCTGTCCTGTCACCATCTGACAACTCTCTAGAAAGATCCATTTACCTCAGATTAGCTACACCCATCAACTGTCAGCTTGCTCTCTCTGATTGGATGCCCACAATCACTTCACTGCCTAAGCTCCTCCCACTGTACCTACCTTCCACACTAACCCCCAACACCCTTTCCTAGTCAGTCTGGGATGAGGCCATCCTCCCGCCGGGTACACCCAGAAAGCACTGACTAACTAGTGTGTGTGTTGAGTGCAGGGTTAGGAGTCCTGAGTGGTGATCCCTCCTTACCTGAGGGGGGGTTACTCACGTTTGGATGAGGTGCAGTACCTCTGTGGTGACTGTACCCTCAGGGGCACCATAGTACCCTTTCTCAACTTTCGATATTGTTGTCGGATCCATACTGGGCCTGAGCGCATCTGTGTTTGCCTCCTGAAATGTATACGGAGATTCAGTATGTTTAAACTATACTATAAATACCTTGCATCTAGTGATACTGTACCCTTTTGCAAATTTTTATATTATTGTCTAATCCGTACTGAGTCTGTGACCATCTTTGTCTGACACATGAAATATATACGGAGATTTGCAATTATCCCTAGACTGTATAGAGTTGTCTGCTTCTGAAACAGTACCATATATCTGCTGGTATTTTTAGTCCATTTTCACAAAAATTAATATGTATGGTGGAAGAGGCTGTGGACGTGGGTGTGGGGGGGGCCAGCTGGTACTGATGGTGGTGGTTGTGCACCTGCTGGTATTGCCAAAAGCACAATAGCAGCTAAGGCAGGAGGTGTTGAGCCTGCGTCATCAGCTGGCACAAGAAGGCCTTTAAGGCTCCCTTTTCTGGGATTAGGTAAACTGCTTTTAAAGCTGGAGCATCAGGAACAGGTTTTGGTTTACATTGCCAAAACAGCCTCCAGCTCCATTGCCTCCTCTTCTGAAGTTACAAAAACTGCAAGCACAGAGTCGTCAGTGCAGGCTTCTGGTCAGGAACCACCCCTTTTCTTGTCTCCTTCACCCCCACTAAAAGTGAAGGATGCGGCAGCCCACACTTTAGATTACTCTATGGAGCTCTTTTCACAGGCCATGCCTGTGTTATCAAGTGAAATTCTGAATTTCCCAGTCCAACATGAATCGGAGATGGAGTGCACTGATGCACAGCCACTGCTAGATGATTCCGCTGGTACATTCACCCATCGAACTACATTCCTCTTGCACTCTATAGAGCCAGAATGTGACACTGATGAAACTTAGGTGCCCCTTCCCGCATACTATACCACCTTACACGGAGAAACAGAGGAAGGTGCAGATGAAAGTGCCGGTTCCCTGAGCAGGTGGGGGGTCCTACTCGTGGGCGACGGCAGTGGCACAGGGCCCCTCATAGTACGCAAAAGTGTCTCTGCCGGTGGGAGGGCCCACTCGCCGTCAGACATACCGTCGTACTATGAGGGGCCCTGTGCCAGTGCCGTTGCCCACGAGTGGGCCCTCCATGCTTGCTCATGGCCACAGCACTTGCAATACTTACCTTTCCCTGCTCCACCGCCATGACGTCTTCCGCCTTTCCTGACAGTGACATTCAGGTTACAGAGCGCAATGACATCACGTCTGTATGCCCTCTACTGAAACAGTACAAGTGCAGAGAGCTTTAAAATGGCAATGCTGAGGAGTCCAGACTAGAGCAGTGCCCAGCGAGGAGAGGTATTTAACTTTTATAAAATGTTGGGAGCATTTTTTGGGGAGCAATATACACTGGAGAATGATATATGGGGCCCATCATACACTGGAGCATCATCCATTTGGCCCATCATATACTGGAGCATTCCAAATGGGTGACATCAGACACTGGAGCAGCATTTACGGGGCCCATTTTATACTGGATGATTAGAAATGGGGCCCATTATATATGGAGCATAATTTGGGCCCATAACACACTGGAGCATCATCCATGGGGACCAACATATACTGGAGCATTCCAAATGGGGGGACATCAGACACTGGAACAGCACTTACGGGGCCCATTATACACTGGGGCATTAGAAATGGGGCCCATTATATATGGACTCTATGGAGCATTATTTGGGCCCATAAGACAGTGGAGCATCGTCCATGGGGACCAACATATACTGGAGCATTATGTGGAGCTCATCATATACTGTATGGAACATTATATGAGACCAATTATTCTGTATGGAGAAAAATATGGGGCTCATTATTCTGTATGGCGCACTAGGTGGTGGCCATAATAGTGTATGAAGTAATATACTGTCCTTTTTTTGAGCTATTGTAGAATTTAAAATAAATATCAGTCATGTCATGTAAGCAGTGAAGTATTTTTTATTGTACTATACCTATATTTCTGTGCCGTATCGGAGCATTATGAATTGTGGTATGTGTTGAAAGGGCGCACTGACACTCTTTGGCCCAGGGCACATGAAAACCTGGCGCCAGCCCTACCCCCCCACAACTTTAGCCAAATAACCCCCCGTTTTCAATGCATAACTATTATTATAAAGTAAATTAAGGTTGCCAAGGTTAAGTAATAAGAATTGATGTCGTTGGCATTGAAATGGGCACTGTTGGTGTGTTTACTGTCCTCCACTCCCTGACGACTTTGCTTCCCCATTGACTTGCATTGGGTTTCGTGTTTCAGTTGGACCTCGACTTTTCCCTATAGTCAGCCGATTTAGTTCGACCCGACTTTTTAGAAAGTCTGGTTTCATGAAACCCGACTTGACCCGAAAAAAGGCAAAGTAGCTCATCTCTAGTAATTACATCAAGAGTTGTTACCGGGGACCCACTGAAATGCTTTGTCGCTTTATGGTCTTATACTGTATGTGTTTTTGGCAGAATCACATTCATAATACTGTGGGAATTAAATATCTTGGACTTTTACTGAAACTGTGGCAACTCTTCCTTAAATACAACCCAGTGTCTGACTGTGGTTCTGCCAGATACCTATATATGCAGGGGTTCTCCCCTTTTTCTTGATTTGACATTTGATGGCACTTTCTGTTTATCTGACATTTTTAGGGAGAGATAATTGTTGCACTCATATTGCTAGCAAAAAATATTTTTTTTCTGCATATAGTAATTTGTTGCCCTGACTTTGTGGGATTACATTAAATATTGATATCATTACCTATGCAAATGAGGGCCATACCAATTTTATGTATGATGAGCTTATATTAACGTTCAGCTATGTCCGGGTGTAATTTAAACAGCAGACATAAAGGCAGCACTTACCTGCCTAGATCTTGGAACAAATGCACTGCAGGGTGCAACCAGCCCATAAAGCAAGATGTTAGCAACACAGGTGCAAAATACCAGATCAACAGCCACTCTCCATCTACCCATTCCTGGAGAGGGTGACTGCCCAGTATACAATTGCACAATAAAGGCCTGCATAGGGCGTTGTTCACACAAAGGTACTGCATAGTGTCTGGTTCACAGACTATTAGTCACGCCCCTACTTTTCGATGGGGGGGTGACTGTATACTGGGCAGTCACCCCCTCCAGAAATGGGTAGGTAGAGTGGCTGTTGATTCAGTATTTTGCACCTGTGTTGGTGTTGCTAACATCTTGCATATGGGCTGGCTGTACCCTGTAGTGCATTTGTTCCAAGATCTGGGCAGGTAAGTGTTGCTGCCTTTTTGTCTGCTGTTTACATTGAATTTTTGGAGATGTTGAGTCTTCTTTAATTAAAAACCATGCAAAACCTGACGTGTTTCAGGTGCAAAAAATGCACCCTTAGCCATAGGACCTGAAACGCGTCAGGTTTTGCATGATTTTTAATTATGGCTTGAGTGCCGAATAAAGTTTTTTTATCTACATTTTGGTGTGCCACAACCTCCTTTTTGCTCCTATGCAATGCTGTGCTTTCCAGCCTTTGTGTGCACCCACCTGCTCTACTGATTTGGCTCAAACCTGTGTGGTTTCACTCTGGATCCTGTGGAAGCTCCTACACTCCTCTATCCTGCACATATAAATGTTAATAGTGTTCTGACACCATGTGGCGCCTGCACTGAGAGCCCCTCTGCAGGGAGGAAATTAACTATATTCCTCCCGGCAGCCTTGCTCTTCTATTCATAGTGGTTGCGCTGGCACGGTTTCAGTCACCGCTCTGTGTATAGAAAGTGGCGGCTGTAAAAGCACCACGGCACTGACTGACAGCCGGCTCAGCACTGTCTGCCACCAAGTAGCTACCCTACTGGTGCCCCTATAAATAATAATGCTTCTTAAGTGCCCACTTAATATTTAACCGAGTCCCCTCATGTACAGTAACATGGACCCAGCATTGCTGATGTGAGCAGGGGGTCTTGTGATGACTCGCTCGGCTTCTCCCAATTATCTTCTATTGAGAAAAGTCAAGCTTATCTAATCGACACAGGCTCATAGCAAACGTGGTAGCATGACCGCGTGATTGCACCAGTGGTATTAGGGTCTCATGACAGCAGATGCATCATATCATGATTTGGCCATCTGTAGTCTCAGAGTGACAGCAGACATTTATCCCGTGCCTTTAATAACTTTATAATAAATTATGAAATTATTAAATGGAATGCAACTCGTGGTTACTGTATTGTTATACTTGTTAAGGGGGCAGACAGATGGATGTATTTCTCATGCAAGGATCGTATAGCAATCCTCAGTCTGACAGCTGGTTCTCCTGATCTGAGTGAAACTCGCACTAGTCTCGCACCTTAATACCCGACACTGCCGCCGGCACTTAACACCGGAGTATGTGGCTGCATGTATTTCTATGCAGCCGCACACGCTGGTTCGAGTGCCGGTGGCAGTGCCGGGTGTTGATACAAGAGAGTCGAGCGAGTTTCTTGGATCACACTCGCAAGCCAGACCCCGGCCTTATACTTATCCTGGTTATGCTAATACTTAGATTTTAACCCCTTATTAACGTATTATTGATATTAACCTGTATTGTTATGCTTATCATACTAATACTTATAAAAGACCCAGCTCGCAAGTATAAAAAGCCCCCTATCCCCAGCCCCCCAAGACAGCAACTATGACATGTGATGGAAGTGCATATAATTTCATATCAAAACAGTATAATAATCAGCCCCAGTGCCCTGTCCCCCTCCCCCACAATATCCCCATCCTCTCACATTCACCCCCCCAGTGCCCTATCTCATGTCCACCACCCCAACACCCACAATACTCCCATCCACTCACATTCACACTACAGCACCATGTCTCTTCTCCCCATCTTCTCACATTCACCCCCAGTGCCTAGCCCCCACAACACCCCATTCTCTCACATTAACCTCTCCAGTGCCCTAGTCCACACAATACCCCATCCTCTCACAGTAACCCCCCCAGTGCCCTGTCCCCCACTTAAGCCCCCATAATATCCCATCCTCTCACATTCACCCCAGTGCTCTGCTTCCTCTCCCCATAATACCCCCACCCTCTCATTCACCCCCCAGTGCCCTGTCTCCTCTCCCCATAATACCCCCATCCTTTCACATTCACCCTCAGTGCCCTGTCTCCTCTCCCCCATAATACCCCCATCCTCTCACATTCACCCCCCAGTGCCCTAGCCCCCCACAATACCCCCCTTCAACCTGCAGTGATCATGACAAGTCCAAACTGAATTAATCTAATCAATTCTATCCCCACTTACTGAGGAAGTTTGCAGGCATAGTAAGGCAGGACCAGTAAGTGTCCAGTTTAATGCGAGGAGGGCACTAGGACCCAGAGTGCCTGAGCCAATCAGAGTCTGCACAGAGAGAAAGTAACTGCAGCTGCTGCTGGCCAGGAAGTAGCTTCTTGGGTGAGTAGCAGCACACTGCAGGGACTGAGACTCTGGCTCTGCAATCTGCCGCTGTGCAGTCTGACAGACAGGGGAGCCGGAATTGTGCTGTTCTCTCCATGCACCTCAGTCACGGCCTCATGACATAAGTGGCCCTGTCTCCCACTGGGCCCCTGCATGTTACGGGGCCCAGGGCAATGGCCCCCTCTCCCCCCAGTAGCTAAGCTACTGACAGAATTTTTGCTTTCTTGGCCTGTTTTCTGAGAATATGAATGATAACTGTATTACATAGTAACATAGTAACATAGTTATTAAGTTTGAAGGGAGACTTTAAGTCCATCTAGTTCAACCCATATTCTATCCTAACTTGCCCTAACATGTTGATCCAGAGGAAGGCAAAAAAACCCCATGTGGCAAACCCTAAGCTTCACATTGGGGAAAAAAATTCCTTCCCGACTCCACATACGGCAATCAGACTAGCTCCCTGGATCAACGCAATATTAAGGAAACTAGTGTATATACCCTGTAATATTATACTTTTCAAGAAAGGCATCCAGTCCCTTCTTAAATTTTAGTAGGGAATCACTCATTACAACATCACATGACAGAGAGTTCCATAGTCTCACTGCTCTTACAGTAAAGAATCCGCATCTGTGAGTATGCTTAAACCTTCTTTCCTCCAGACATAGAGGATGCCCCCTTGTCCCCGTCACAGGTCTAAGAGTAAAAAGATCATTAGAAAGGTCTTGGTATTGTCCCCGCATATATTTATACATTGTAATAAGATCACGCCTAAGCCTTCGATTTTCCAAACTAAATAACCCCAAGTGTAATAACCTGTCTTGGTACTGCAGACCCCCTAGTTCCCTAATAACCTTGGTCACTCTTCTCTGCACCCGCTCCAGTTCAGTTATGTCTTTCTTATACACCGGAGACCAGAACTGTACACAGTATTCTAAGTGTGGTCGCACTAGTGACTTATATAGAGGTAAAATTATGTTCTCCTCATGAGCATCTATGCCTCTTTTAATGCATCCCATTATTTTATTTGCCTTTGCAGCAGTTGCCTGACACTGGCCACTAAATGTGAGTTTAGAAAGAACACCGTGAGCACAACTCAAGATGGTGCTAAGGTTAGGTTCCCAAACCGTTAAAGCAACAAATATGAACCTAGCACTCAACTTAAAGGTATTTGTAAGGAGGTTTATTGTAGTACACGAAAAAAGACGTTTCGGTCAATGTGACCTTCTTCAGTTACGTGTGGTATATAGATTGTGTAGAGCTTATAGGCATCTATCAGAAAGGACGATGGTGCTTTAGGCATTGAGGAGAATGATCTCTCTAAGGTAATGAGCTTGTCAGTATATAGGAGAGAGGCAAACGTGCCTCCAGATGCGGTGTCCACCGCCGGTGGACACCGCATCTAGATGCACGTTTGCCCCTCTCCTATATACTGACAAGCTCATTACCTTAGAGAGATCATTCTCCTCAATGCCTAAAGCACTATCGTCCTTTCTGATAGATGCCTATAAGCTCTACACAATCTATATACCACACGTAATTGAAGAAGGTCACATTGACCGAAACGTCTAAATGTGAGTTTGTCATCCACCCATACACCCAGGTCTTTTTCAGTGACAGTTTTGCCCAGTGTTTTACAATTAAGCACATAATTATACATCTTGTTTGTTCTACCCAAGTGCATGACCTTACATTTATCCCCATTAAAGCTCATTTGCCATTTATCAGCCCAAGCTTCTAGTTTACATAAATCCTCCTGTAATATAAAATTGTCCTCCTCTGTATTGATTACCCTGCAGAGTTTAGTGTCATCT
Organism: Dendrobates tinctorius; assembly: GCF_039654945.1. NCBI lineage: Eukaryota > Metazoa > Chordata > Amphibia > Anura > Dendrobatidae > Dendrobates > Dendrobates tinctorius. The sequence goes on from NW_027361679.1 coordinate 58,214,036, forward strand.
GCAAATATTGAAATTCTACTCTCTATGCCCCCTACAAGGTAATTAATAAATATGTTAAAAAGAAGCTGGCCCAAAACTGACCCTTGTGGTACCCCACTGCTAACCGTGACCCAGTCCAAGTGTGCTCCATTAATAACCACCCTTTGTTTCCTATCCCTGAGCCAGCTCTTAACCCACCTACACATATTTTCCCCTATCCCCATTGTTCTCATTTTATGTATCAACCTTTTTTGTGACACCGTATCAAAAGCTTTTGAAAAATCCATGTACACCACGTCCACTGCATTCCCTTGGTCCAGTCCGGAACTTACCTCTTCATAAAAGCTTATCAGATTAGTCTGACAGGAATGGACCCTTGAAAACCCTTGTTGATATTGGGTCATAAGGTTATTCTTCTCCAGATACTCCAGTATAGTATCTCTTAGAAAACCCTCCAGGATTTTACCCACAGTTGAGGTTAAACTTACTGGCCTATAATTTCCAAGTTCAGTTTTTGTCCCCTTTTTGAATATTGGCACCACTTTTTCTATACGCCAGTCCTGTGGTACAGACCCTGTTATTATGGAATCTTTAAAGATTAAAAACAATGGTCTATCTATGACTGTGCTTAATTCCTGCAGTACTCGGTGGTGTATCCCATCCAGGCCCAGGGATTTGTCAATTTTAGTGATTTTTAGAAGCCGCCGTACTTCCTGCTGGATTAAGCAGGTGACATTTAATGGAGAATTTTTTATCCCTGATCATGTTATCCGTCATGGGATTTTCTTGTGTAAATAATGTTGAAAAAAAGTCATTTAGCATATTAGCTTTTTCCTCATCCTCATCCACCATTTCACCCAGACTATTTTTAAGGGGGCCAACACTATCATTTTTTAGTTTCTTACTATTTATGTAGTTAAAGAATATTTTGGGAATATTTTTACTTTCTCTGGCAATGAGTCTCTCTGTCTCAATCTTTGCTGTTTTGATTTGCTTTTTACAGAATTTATTTAATTTTCTGTATTTATTTAATGCCTCATCACTACCTACAGTACTTGCTTTAATTCTCTAAATGCTTTATTTTTATCTCTTATTGGACCCCTTACAGCTCTATTTAGCCATAGTGGTTTCCTCCTATTTCTCGCATGTTTATTTCCATACGGTATATATTGTGCACAGGTCCTATTCAGGATGCTAATAAATGTCTCCCATTTTCTTTGTGTATTTTTATGTCTCAGGATATCATCCCAGTTAATTGCACCAAGATCATCTCTCATCCGTTGGAAATTTGCCTTCCTGAAGTTTAGTGTCCTTGTAACCCCTCTACTACACATCTTATTAAAGGATACATGAAAACTTATTAATTTGTGATCACTATTACCCAAGTGACCCTCAACCCTTACATTTGATATGCGGTCCGGCCTGTTGGTTAATAGTAGGTCTAGCAGTTCCCCCCCTCTTGTTGGGTCCTGAACCAGTTGTGAAAGGTAATTGTCTCTCATAGTTGTCAAAAACCTATTACCTTTGCTGGAACTGCAGGTTTCGGTTACCCAATGTATTTCAGGGTCGTTGAAGTCCCCCATAATAATGACTTCTCCTTGAGTCGCTGCTTCATCTATTTGCTTTATGAGGATATTCTCTGTTGCTTCCATTATTTTTGGAGACTTATAACAAACTCCTATCAGTAATTTATTATTTTCCCCTCTCCCCTTATCTCTACCCACAGGGACAGAATTCTCTTACTTCTGAGTCGGGGCTCCCTCTGGTGGTTACTGTGGGTAGTGGAGCTGGCCAGATTGACAGAGATCTGCCACCTGACGATGATGATTGGAAATCTGGGGTTAGCTGAGTGAGTTTCTGGGATCCAGACAGACTCTTGCATCTTTCATCCAGCCACTGACGTTTCTGGATTGTGAGTCACGGGGAAGGCAAAAGAATTGTCAATGGATCTACAGGAAAAGGTAGTTGAACTGTATAAATCAGGAAAGGGATACAAAAAGATTTCCAAGGAATTGATAATGCCAGTTAGGAGCATACAAACTGTGATTAACAAATGGAAAAATCCAGGGTTCTGTAAAAGCAAAACCATGGTCAGGTAGAACAATAAAAATTTAGTTCACAACTGCCAGGAAAATTGTTCAGGATGCAAAGAAAAAACCAAAAATAACATCAGCTGAAATACTGGACTCTTTGAAAACTAGCAGTGTGGCTGTTTGAAGATGCACAATAAGGAGGCACTTGAAGAAAAATGGGCTGCATGGTCGAGTCGCCAGAAGAAAGCCATTACTGTGCAAATGCCACAAATTATCTTGCCTACAATACTCAAAACAGCACAGAAAAAGCCTCAAAACTTCTGGAACAAGGTAGTTTGGAGTAATGAGACCAAAATTTAACTTTTTGACCACAACGATAAATGTTATATTTGGAGAGAGGTCAACAAGAGCTATGTTGAAAGAAACACCATTCCTACTGTAAAGCACAGAGGTGAATCGCTGAAGTTTTGGGGATGTGTAAGCTACAAAGGCACAGGAAACTTGGTAAAAGTTGAAGGAAAGATGAATGCAGCAATTTATCAGCAAATACTGGAGGCATATTTGCAATCAGCCCAGAAGCTGCACATGAGACGTACTTGGACATTCCAATATGACAACGATCCAAAACACAAGGCCAAGTCAAACAAAGTAAAGGTTCTGTAGTGGTCATCTCAGTCTCCTGACCTCAATATCATTGAGCCACTCTGGGGAGATCTGAAGCGTGCAGTTCATGCTAGACAGTACAGGAATTTACAGGAACTGGAAGCTTTTTGCCAAGAAGAGTGGGCAGCTTTACCAACTGACAAAATAAAGAACCTCATCCACAACTACCACAGAAGACTTCAAGCTGGCATTGATGTTAGAGGGAGCAATAAATGGTATTAACAAATGGGGTACATAAACTTTTCATCAGGGTCATTTGGATGTTTTGGGTTGTCATTATGATTTAAAAATAGAAAACACATTAGTTTTACAGTAAATGGCTTCACCCAACCACTAACCATGGGTGTAGAAAAAGTTTTTGGTGTTATCATTCATATTCTCTGAAAAAAGGCCACGAAAGCAAAAATTCTGTCAGGGTATGTAAACTTTTGAGCACAACTGTATAGTAAGTGATGTCCATTGTACATTGTCCTTAGATCACAGTCCAGTGCCTCTCACCTACCCAAATAAGTTCTTGTGTTTTTGCACTGATGAGGGACAATATCCTAAAGCACCATGTCTGCAAATTGAGATTCCGATTTGGCTTTTATCCTAAGTCATATTGCAAGACTCTTTAAAGGGTCTATAGTGACTAGTATGATGCTAGTCACAACCCATGGACAGGCCATGAGTCAGCGAAGTCAGACATTCCCCTGTCAATACCAAAAGAGCACGTAGTAAACCAAGAGAAAATACAAAGTGGTAAGTCAGGTCACATGCCTGGGTCAAAATACCAGAAAAATATCAGATAAGCAAATGGGCAATAACAAGTGAGTAGTCAGAACACTGTCCAAAGTTCGGCAGCAGAATATCAGATACAAAGGGACAATAACAAATGGGTAGTCTGAACAAGGTCCAAAGGTCAGCAGCAGAAGATCAGAACTTACAACACAGAGATCAGGTGAACACACACCAGCACAAGTTTAGAACAAGCTTTGACTGGCAGTGATCTGAGCCAGAGAGCTCACCTAAATAGCAAGGCAATTACCAAGAACAGGGAACACCTGTGGAAATCTATGCACCTACCAGTCTCAGATAGATCCACTGAGCTGTCAATCAAAGCACTGACAGTTCAGCATGTCACAGCACAGGATAAGATGACAGAGCTATCCATCACTGAGTCCCAGACACTCTGAGCAGAGGAATCGTGACAACTAGTAGGATTGCTGCTGCTAACAGTTGGCGCTTATAGAGTTCAAGTCCTCATGCTCTGAAGAGGCAATTTGCACATTACACAAATAGTAAGAAAGAAAAGTATGTAATTCACCAATATCAAATTTCTTTTTTGAAATGAATAAAATTGTGCCAAAAGCTGAGGACATCTTAAGACTTGTTCTAATTGCTGGCCCACTTCACTTTGCCAATGAGCAAGTGGTGGCACTTCATGTGCTAATAAAAAGCACATATTTCTAATCTAGAAAAACTTATTTTCCTCCTGAAGTGCCAAGAATCTTCTGGTGACAACATGCAAAAGAACACCCCACATGAGTAGCCCACACGCATGGCTTTCCATCACCCCAACAAGACCTTTCAAGCACTGTAGAACATCCTCCAACAACACATGTGGCATTGTCTGCTCCAGTGATGCCCACAAGAAAAAATGATTTAGCCTTACAGGACGTTTTTATGTATGTCACCTGCGCTGTGTATGACTGATGGCAGCAACCTCCTCCCCTGATGACCTCAACTCTCAGTCACCCCTGTCTTGTTCCCAGGTTTTGTTCAAAACAGAATGTCATCATGATCTTCATCATCATCTATGATTTTCACCTGATTCCCACCATGATGTTTGCGCTGCAAAATTAATTGGCATTAGAATTATGTTGTTCTTCTCTGGCACCATGCGTTTAGATAATACATGCTGAGTGTTCATGACTTCCAAACGATTAACTGTAAGAATTTTTTCTGGTGTATTATGTTCCTTAACCACCAGAATGTTGTGGGTTAGGGGACTTTAGAACATAACAGAAACAGCCATCACTAATGAATTGGAATTTGCGCTATGTACAACAAAAACTTCAAATTGATGGTGTCGCTATCAGAAGCTAAATCATCTTGCTTTGATTGAGATGAGTAATTGGACATACAGAATGCTCCATTATGCCCATCAGATCAGCAACCTCATTCTTATCCATGATGTTAGGTTTTTTCTATTACCCTGCCACATCCAATTCTTGTGACTTCTTTCACATTTGTGTTTAACATACATTTTGGACAGAAGTATAACATTTATTTTATTTATAAATTTTGTTAACAAGCTTAACTAATTTTTGGTTTAAAACTCTCCCTCCCTTGATAAAAGAAAGCTTAAATAAAGCTGCTATGTAGAAACAGGCACAGGCAACAGCCTGCGTTATTGTTGTGGTGTCTACAATCATTATATTCAACTACTCAAATAGTTGCAAAACCTTAACTTTTTAGGCCACGTTCAATTTTCAGTATTTGTTCAGCATTTTACACCCACATGTAGGTTCAGGATGGATAACAAACATGTGGCAACCACAGCACCATGGTAATTGGATGTACAGTATTTTAAGTAGACAATAAAAACAGGTGTTCCAAAAATAAAAAGAGACCCTTTTATATAAAAGGTTGAAAAAAGCCAAATGCCTTTAAAAAATGAGAAGGGGCTAGAAAATGTAGGTAAAATCAAGTGCCAAAACCAAGCAGCCACAGCAAGCCGCTGTATTCAGGTGATGGGTGTATGCATCTATCATTAGAATATCGGAGCAATAAATGAGTCTGAAAAAATGCTAGTATTGTAAGTAATAGTCAGTTTTTTTATAGCTAAAACGGCTTATAAAAATAATTTTTCTGAAAGGTGACAAACCAATGAAAAAACTGAAACAATTAAGAACCGCCCATGACAGTAGCAATGTCGCTGTGAAAACCAAATCCCCATTTACCAATCACAATTTTTCCTCTAGTCACAATGTCTCACTTTTATTAAAACGCACTAACATCAACATTTTTATACTCTAAACCACTTCAGAACCTTTGACGCATATTTACGACAAAGGTTGTGTCCCTGCCCTTGATGTGGGCTCGATCGCCAAATCCACATCTTTCCCTGCACATGTTGCCTGATTTAATCCAACATTATGTGCCTTTAATAGCCCATATGAAGTGGTGCTCCGCCTGCGGCTGTTAACCAGTTAAATCCTACTGTCAATCTCTGACAGAGGAATTTAATATGCGCAGGCTGGAAGTGTGTCATTCATCCTGCCCATTGATGCACCTGTCACGTGATTGTGGTTGCAATTGTGTTGTCATGATAGTCGGGAGTCTACAGATGACCCTCGTGCCTGTCATTAAGATCCTCTGGCATGAGGCAGTGTTCATAGAATATCGGGATTTCTGCTATACATAGCAGTGCTGAAGCACGCTTTGTAAAGCACAGGCGATCGGACGATCGTAGCTTCAAGTCCCCTTAGAGTGCTATTCAATACGGTAAAAAGTGAGAAAAAAATATTTCAAAATATGAAAAAAAACAGAACTTTAAATCACCCCCTTTTTGCTCCATTAAAAATAAAATAAAACTATTTAAAAATAATACACATATTTGGTATCACTGCATTTTAAATGGCTTATCTATCAAAGTATAAAATAAATTAATCCAATCAGTAAAAAGCATAGCAAGAAACAAAAATCAAAACACAAGAATTAAGGTTTTTTTGGCCACTACAACTTTGCAATAAAATGCAATAAAAGGCAACCAAAGCATTTTATCTACCCCAAAATGCTATCAGTAAAAGCATTAGCTCAGGTTACAAAAATAAGCCCTCACACAGGCCCATATCCCAAAAAATGAGAAGGTTGGCATAAGCTAAATGAAAATTTTTCTCACAAATTTTTACATTTTCCTTGACAATCGTTACGCCGATGCCTCTACCTTGTGCCAGTCATTACACTGGCTACCCATCCACTCCAGAATCCAGTACAAACTTATTACCCTCACCCACAAAGCTTTCCATGGCTCAGCACCATCCTACATCTCTTCCATTGTTACAGTATACCACCTTACACCCTACCCGCGCCCTCCGTTCTGCTGATGACCTGAGGTTAGCATCCACAGTTATCAGAACCTCCAACTCCCGTCTCCAAGACTATACACGTGCTGTGCCAATTCTTTGGAATGCACTTCCCAGGTCAATATGATTAGTCCTCAATCCCTACAATTTTAATTGTGCCCTGAAAATGCATTTATTCAGACTGGCCTACAACCTCAACACATTAACCTAATCTATCCCTGTGTGGCACAGTCAAAAGTTTTACCATAACCAGGTTCCCCACATCATGTTGCCACATGCTTTATGCATCTATTAGCCCTCTGTGTCTGTACTGTTACACACTTAACATTATGGCTGGTCCATACAATCAAGGCAATTGTTACCACCCACCATTGGTGTTTACCTTTTCCCTCATAGATTGTAAGCTTGCGAGCAGGGCCCTCATTCCTCTTGGTATCTGTTACGATCTATGTGATTAATGTTATGCTGTAATGTCTATCATTTGTACAAGTCCCCCCTGAAATGTAAAGTGCTGCGGAATATGTTGGCGCTATAGAAATAAAATGTATTATTATTATTTATTACATTTTTTTACCACTTAAATAAAAAAAAACTATACATGTTTGGAATCTGCATCCTCGAACTGACCTGTAGAATCATATTGCCAAATCAGTTTTACCACATAGTGAACATGGTAAGTAAAAAAAAACCTGTGAAATTGCACTTTTTTTGCAATTTCAATGCTCCTTGAATTCCTTACTGCTTTTTAAGGCATCATATGATAAAATTAATGGTGTCATTCAAAAGTACTACTCTTCCCGCAAAAAACAAGCTCTATATGGCTATAGGGTCGAAAAGATAAAAAAGTTATGGCTCTTGGAATAAGGGGAGGAAAAAGGAGGGATCTTTTCCTTGTATGAGTCATCACTACAAGGTCCCTGGTAGGGGGAAGGAGGAGAACAGCTTGGTCGTGAGTTGAAGAGTGCTGCCAGACACTACTTATTCATCTTATGATAAAGCATTGTTGGTTTTAATTACCCTGTATGAATTACAACTACCTTTGCAAAGGATATTTTAGAAAAATTAGACTTGCTTTCAAATCTATTTTTTAAAATATACTAGCTTGGCCCGTGTGAAATTTTTGCACATTGGTCGTCGGGGGGATAGACAATTTCAGAAAAAGAAAGCTGGTCAAATGTAAATATATTTCATGAGCTGATGAACACAGACAGGTATTTATATATGTAGATTGGTAATACAATAAATTGTTTTGATAAGTAGAGGCCAAAAAAATGTCTTCCGGTTGAGGTGCCACTAGCAGGTCATTGTGTTTTTCTGCAGGTTTATGAAAATGAATGTTTAAACTGTATTTAGTAATAAAATCGTGAATGTGTGGTTTGTTTGGCTGTTTTCTTGCTGAAGGGAGCAAGTTTACCTTTCAAATGGTGTATCGTGTGTGTGTGTGGGGCGAAGTAATGAGCAAAAAAGCAGTGTATATTTACGAATGTGTTGGTAGTGTGCTTTGGGGTACTGTGGTGCCACCTGCAGGTCATTTTTCCTTATTGCAGGTTTATGAAAATTAATGTTTAAACTGTATTTTGTGATCAAATCGTGGTTGTGTGGTTTGTTTGGCTATTTTCTTGCTGAGGGGGGCAAGTTCACCCTTCAAATGGTGTATCATTTGTGTGTGTGGGTGCAGTATGAACAGGGATACAAAGGAATCACCGAAAAACAGTGTTTAGAAATAATAGAATAGATGGAAGTCAGCAATTGACATATTTCCTATACTCTTCATTTTATTGTGTGACCTGTAGTAAGGATTCAATTCAAATCTCAAACCTGATATATTTTAATCTTTTCTATCTGAGTCAGAGTAGCAAATGTTTGAAAATACAATATTTTCTTCTGTTATCGATTCACTTGTTATCTCTATCCTGACAAATCAATTCTCTCCAATATAGATGAGCAAATTCTAAAGATTAATATAGTGATATATAGTGAAATATGCAAATCACTCAAATTCTATTAATTATTGAACCCAGCAAATTTAATTAATAATGATAATACACAGTCAATGGATCAAGTCACAAAACTTGTATTAGGGCAAAAAAAAGGTGTAAATATTAATCCAATATATTACACTAACTTGAAAACAGACTAAATGAGCATGTTCTTCAAGCTCTTGAAATGGACTGCAGTACTTTAGAAATGGCTGTCATATAATGAAAGGTGCAAATTGGAACATTACAATAGTATCCTGCTGAACCATTGCTTTTGCAAATCATGAAACTGAAATGGTTCAGCCCTAACTTGTCTACAAATAAATATAAATAGTATTAAACTCTGCTGCTTAATTAGTTCATTATGTCACATAGTAATTATCGGGAAATTGTAGAGATGCTTGAATTTAAATCCTCCAACTAATGAAGATGGAAGGAAAAGTGGTGTCATTTCCTCCTATGATTTTAACTTTACGGACAAAATTGTGCCATATTTTGGAATAAAGCTGGGTAAGGTTTTCATGGGCTCTACTACGCATTGTGGGCATTATTAAAATTCCACTTGAAGGAGACAAATTCTTGTGCTTCATTAGCCAGACATAAGGTCTGTAAGATTCCTACTGGGGATACATCATAAATGAGATTTCTTATAGTGAAATACTTCATTAAATCCAACATGCAGCATGATTCCAAAGAATAAAACACCTTTATATTGATGTAACGCAATGTGAATGTGGATGTAGTCCTGAATCGTATTATGCTTTATGATGCAGATGAAAGGTAAATCTGGCTATTCTCTTGCTATAAACCATTCACAAATTAAGTTCTACATAAACGCTTAAGATAGACCCAAAAGAACGATATTGTGGTAAGAGATACTGGCGTAGGGTCAAGAAAATGATTTCTTTACTTTTTTTATTTTGCGTCACCCTGTTGACATGTAAATTCTTTATATGAGTGCACAACTTGCTTTTAGTATTTTTCTTACATAAAATTACTCTAAGCAGCCATTTATAAGATGATTAACCCCTTCACCCCCAAGGGTGGTTTGCACGTTCATGACCGGGCCAATTTTTACAATTCTGACCACTGTACCTTTATGAGGTCATAACTCTGGAACGCTCCATGGATCCCGGTGATTCTGACATTGTTTTCTCGTGACATATTGTACTTCATGGTAGTGGTAAAATTTCATTCAAATAACTTGCGTTTATTTGTGAGAAAAACGGAAATTTGGTTAAAATTTTGAAAATTTCGCAATTTTCCAACTTTGAATTTTTCTGCCCTTAAATCACAGAGATACAGCACACAAAAAACTTGATAACTAACATTTCCCACATGTTTACTTTACATCAGCACAATTTTGGAACCAAAATTTTTTTTTGTTAGGAAGTTTTAAGGGTTAAAAGTTGACCAGCGATTTCTCATTTTTACAACACCATTTTATTTTTAGGACCACATCACATTTGAAGCCACTTTGAGGGGTCTATATGATAGAAAATACCCAAAAGTGACACCATTCTAAAAACTGCACCCCTTAAAGTGCTCAAAACCACATTCAAGAAGTTTATTAACCCTTTAGGTGCATCACAGGAATTTTTTTGAATATTTAAAAAAAAATGAACATCTAACTTTTTTTCATAAAAAAATACTTCAGGTTCAATTTTTTTTATTTTACCAAGGGTAACAGGAGAAATTGGACTGCAAAAGTTATTGTGCAATTTGTCCTGAGTACGCAGATACCTGACATGTGGGGGGGAACCACTGTTTCGGTGCATGGCAGAGCTCAGAATGGAAGGAGCGCCGTTTGACTTTTTCAATGCAAAATTGGCTGGAATTCAGATTGGACGCCATGTCACGTTTGGAGAGTCCCTGATGTACCTAAACAGTGGAAACCCCCTACAAGTGACCCCATTTTGGAAACTAGACCCCCCAAGGAACTTATCTAGATATGTGGTGAGAACTTTGAACCCACAAGGGCTTTACAGAAGTTTATAACGTACAGCGGTACAATTAAAAAATCATATTTTTTCCACAAAAATGATCTTTTCACCCCAATTTTTATTTTCCCAAGGGTAACAGGACCCTAAAAGTTATTGTGCAATTTGTCCTGAGTACGCTGATACCCCACATGTGGGGGTAAACCACTATTTGGGTGCATGGCAGAGCTCGGAAGGGAAGCAGCGCCATTTGACTTTTTGGCTGGAATTGAGATCGGACACCATGTCGCGTTTGGAAAACCCCTGATGTACCAAAACAGTGGAAACCCCCCACAAATGACACCATTTTGGAAACTAGACCCCCTAAGGAACTTATCTAGATGTGTGGTGAGAACTTTGAACCCCCATGGGCTTCACAGAAGTTTATAACATAAAGCCATACAATTAAAAAATCATATTTTTTCCACAAAAATGATCTTTTCACCCTCAATTCTTATTTTTCCAAGGGTAACAGGACCCTAAAAGTTATTGTGCAATTTGTCCTGAGTATGCTGATACCCCACATGTGGGGGTCAACCACTATTTGGGCGCATGGCAGAGCTCGGAAGGGAAGCAGCGCCATTTGACGTTTTTGGCTGGAATTGAGATCGGACACCATGTCGTGTTTGGAAAACCCCTGATGTGCCAAAACAGTGGAAACCCCCCACAAATGACACCATTTTGGAAACTAGACCCCCTAAGGAACTTATCTAGATGTGTGGTGAGAACTTTGAACCCCCATGGGCTTCACAGAAGTTTATAACATAAAGCCATACAATTAAAAAATCATATTTTTTCCACAAAAATGATCTTTTCATCCTCAATTCTTATTTTTCCAAGGGTAACAGGACCCTAAAAGTTATTGTGCAATTTGTCCTGAGTACGCTGATACCCCACATGTGGGGGTAAACCACTATTTGGGCGCATGGCAGAGCTCAGAAGGGAAGCAGCGCCATTTGACGTTTTTGGCTGGAATTGAGATCGGACACCATGTCGCGTTTGGAAAACCCCTGATGTACCAAAACAGTGGAAACCCCCCACAAATGACACCATTTTGGAAACTAGACCCCCTAAGGAACTTATCTAGATGTGTGGTGAGAACTTTGAACCCCCATGGGCTTCACAGAAGTTTATAACATAAAGCCATACAATTAAAAAATCATATTTTTTCCACAAAAATGATCTTTTCACCCTCAATTCTTATTTTTCCAAGGGTAACAGGACCATAAAAGTTATTGTGCAATTTGTCCTGAGTATGCTGATACCCCACATGTGGGGGTAAACCACTATTTGGGCGCATGGCAGAGCTCGGAAGGGAAGCAGTGCCATTTGACGTTTTTGGCTGGAATTGAGATCGGACACCATGTCGCGTTTGGAAAACCCCTGATGTACCAAAACAGTGGAAACCCCCCACAAATGACACCATTTTGGAAACTAGACCCCCTAAGGAACTTATCTAGATGTGTGGTGAGAACTTTGAACCCCCATGGGCTTCACAGAAGTTTATAACATAAAGCCATACAATTAAAAAATCATATTTTTTCCACAAAAATGATCTTTTCACCCTCAATTCTTATTTTTCCAAGGGTAACAGGACCCTAAAAGTTATTGTGCAATTTGTCCTGAGTACGCTGATACCCCACATGTGGGGGTAAACCACTATTTGGGCGCATGGCAGAGCTCGGAAGGGAAGCAGCGCCATTTGACGTTTTTGGCTGGAATTGAGATCGGACACCATGTCGCGTTTGGAAAACTCCTGATATACCAAAACAGTGGAAACCCCCCACAAATGACACCATTTTGGAAACTAGACCCCCTAAGGAACTTATCTAGATGTGTGGTGAGCACTTTGACCCCCCCAGTGCTTCACAGAAGATTATAATGCCCGGGCGTGAAAATAAAAAATTCGTATTTTTTCCACAAACATGATCTTTTAGTCACCATTTTTTTATTTTCCCAAGGGTACCAGGAGAAATTGGACCCCAAAAGTTGTTGTCCAATTTGTCCTGAGTATGCTGATACCCCATATGTGGGAGAAAACTACTGTATGGGCACACGTCGGGGCTCGGAAGGGAAGTAGTGACGTTTTTGAATGCAGACTTTGATGGAATGGTCTGCGGGTGTCATGTTGCCTTTGGAGAGCCCCTAATGTACCTAAACAGTGGAAACCCCCCACAAATGACACCATTTTGTAAACTAGACCCCCCAAGGAACTTATCTAGATGTGAGGTGAGCACTTTTAACCCCCAAGGGCTTCACAGAAGTTTATAATGCCAGGGCATGAAAATAAAAAAATCGTATTTTTTCCAGAAACATGATCAATTAGTCCCCAATTTTTTCATTTTCCCAAGGGTAACAGGAGAAATTGGACCCCCAAAAGTTGTTGTCCAATTTGGCCTGAGTACGCTGACACCCCATATGTGGGAGAAAACTACTGTATGGACACACGTCGGGGCTCGGAAGGGAAGCAGTGACGTTTTGGAATGCAGACTTTGATGGAATGGTCTGCGGGTGCCATGTGCGTTTGGAGAGCCCCTGATGTACCTAAACTATTGAAACTCCCCACAAGTGACCCCATTTTGGACACTAGACCCCCCACGGAACTTATCTAGATGTGTGGTGAGCACTTTAAACCCCCAAGTGCTTCACAGAAGTTTATAACACTCGGACGTGAAAATAAAAAAATCATTTTTTTCCACAAAAATGATATTTTTGCCCCCAATTTTTTATTTTCCTAAGGGTAACAGGAGAAATTGGACCCCAAAAATTGTTTTGCCATTTGTCCTGAGTAGGCTGATACCCTACATGTGGGGGTAAAACACTGTTTGGGCGCATGGCAGAGCTTGGAAGGGAAGGAGCACCATTTGACTTTTTCAACTCAGAATTGGCTGGAATTGAGATCAGACGCCATGTTGCATTTGGAGAGCCCCTGATGTGCCCAAACAGTGGAAACCCCCCAATTATAACTCCAACCCTAACCCCAACACACCCCTAACCCTAATCTGAGCCCTAACCCTAGCCCTAACCCTAGCCCTAACCCTAGCCCTAACCCTAACCCTAGCCCTAACCCTAGCCCTAACCCTAACCCTAGCCCTAACCCTAGCCCTAACCCTAACCCTAATGGGAAAATGGAGATAAATACTTTTTTTTTAATTTTATTATTTTTCCCTAACTAAGGGGGTGATATCGGGGGGTTTGATTTACTATTTATGGCGGTTTTTATATTTGGCAGCTGTCGCACGCTAAAAGACGCTTTTTATTGTAAAAATAGTTTTTGCATCACCACATATTGAGAGCTATAATTTTTCCGTATTTTGACCCACCGAGTCTTGTGAGGTCTTATTTTTTGCCTGACGAGTTGACGTTTTTATTGGTACCATTTTCAGGCACGTGACATTTTTTGATCGCTTTTTATTCCTATTTTTGGGACGCAGAATGAACAAAAACCAGCGTTTTATGAATTTCTTTTGGGGGGGTGCGTTTACACCGTTCCGCGTGCGGTAAAATTGATAAAGCGGTTTTATTCTTCGGGTCAGTATGGTTACAGCGATACCTCATTTAGGTCGTTTTTTTATGTTTTTGTCGGTTTTATGCAATGAAAACTATTTTATATAAAAAATAATTATTTTTGCATCGCTTTATTCTGCGAGCTATAACTTTTTTAGTTTTTTCGCTGATGATGCTGTGTGGCGGGACAAGATGACGTTTTCAGCGGTACCATGGATATTTATATGCGTCTTTTTGATCGCGCGTTATTACACTTTTTGTTTGGCGGTATGATAATAAATCATTATTTTTTGCTTCGTTTTTTATTTTTATTTTTTAAGGGGTTCGCTAAAGGGGTTAACTAATGGGACAGTTTTATAGGGCGGGTCATTACGGACGCGGCGATACCTAATATGTGTACTTTTATTGTTTTTTTTTATTATTATTTCCAAAAAATGGATTTATTGGGGGAATATTTTTTTTTTTTTTCTAATTTATTTGGCGATTTTTTTTTAAATATTTTAACACTTTTTTTTATTTTTTTTTTACTTTATTAAATAGTTCCAGGTGGGACATCACTGTCCTGTGACAGATCGCTGATCTGTCACATCACAGATCACTGTGACAGATCAGCGATCTGACACAGGCACTGCAAAAGGCTTCCTCATGCCTGCGCTTGAGGAAGGGATAGTACGTCGGATGGCAGAAAGGGGTTAAAATACTAAAAAAATCTATACTTTTTTCCAATATCTGGTTTATTCTGCTGTGGCACAAAGCATATGTAATGTTTAAGATGAAGTCCGTTGTAAAACCCACTGGTCAAATTTGTGCAACCTGTTCCCCATCAAAGTTTTCAATTTCCTTACCTGGCCAAATTTTCCAAATCTGACATGTGTCACCTTATTCAGGAGATGCTGTAAAGGGAAAGTGCACATAATAGGGTGACCTTATTAGAGGAGAAAAAATGGTATCGATGACATAAGAGGTGGTGGGGTAACCACTGAAAGCACACAGTCACTGTTACCTTGTGACTGGGGGAGATCCCCAGATAAGTTTCACCAGTAAGGGGAAAAAGCACTTTGAAATTAGGCTGTGTGTCTGAAGGAAAACAGTTCTTGATGCCGTCAATGTGGAAACAGATTTTTTATTAAAAAACGCATTTCAATGCCAAACTGGCATCGCTTTCAAGATAAAAAACAACTGTTTTTTAACTTGAAGGAGATACATGAAGGCTTTTAACCCCTTCATGACCGGAGTTTTTTTCGGTTTTGTGTTTTTGTTTTTCGCTCCACTTCTTTCCAGAGCCATGACTTTTAAATTTTTCCATCAATATGGCCATGTGAGGGCTTATTTTTTGTGGGATGAGTTGTACTTTTGAACGACATCATTGGTTTTAGCATGTCGTGTACTTGAAAAACAGGAAATAAATTCTAAATGCGGTGAAATTGAAAAAAAAAAGTGCAATCCCACACTTGTTTTTTGTTTGTCTAGCAAACCTAGCAAGGTTCACTAAATGCTAAAACTAACCTGCCATTACGATTCTCCAGGTCATTATGAGCTCATAGCCACCAAACATGTCTAGGTTCTTTTTTATCTAAGTGATTTGGTAGGTGAGAGGCTCTGGACTGAGGTCTAAGGGGTAAGGTTTCTCCTTGTGGAGAGTGGCATACCAGCTCTGGCTTGGCAAGGTAAGGAGGCTTATTCACCATGCAATTCTCTTCTCGGGAATTTAATATGCAAATTGCCTCTTCAGAGAGACAAAGAAAAATTGAAATCTATAGTGCCACCTGTTGGTTGTAGCGATCCTACAAGTCACCTAGCCAAATCAGATCTCATACTTTGCACTGACGAGGGCCAATAGCCTGAAACACCATGTCTGCAAATTGAGATTCTGATTTGGCATTTATCTTAAGTCGTATTGCAAGACTCGTTAAAGGGTCGATTGTGACTTGTAGGTTCGCTACTACCGACAGGTGGCACTATAGAGTTCAAGTCCTCTTTCTCTCTCTGAAGAGGCAATTTGCATATTAACCCACTCAGGAAGGAATTCTACTAGTATAGTGTGCATTTTGACTCCACAGATGATTCATAGAATTTTACAACATAGGTCCATGACAACATAATTTTGCACTGTTATATTTTTTCCATTAAATGCGTTTTAGATCAAATTTTATTTGCAAATGGGATAATAGGAAAAAATTATCAGCAAAATTGATAATTCAATTTAACTATATTCTATATGTGGTCAGAAGCTACTGTTCGGGCACAGTGCAAAGCTGATAAGTGAAGTAGCAGCCCCTCATTTTATAAACTACAACCCTCAATAAATTCATTTAGTGGTATGTTGAGCATCTGGATGATACCATTTGATAAAATGTTATACTGTTTGGCCATGAAGATAAAAAATGTACATTAAAATGTTTTAATCCAATATTTTTCATTGTCACCAGAAGCAATAGATGTAAGATGAAACCTACAATTTGTTATTAAATTTCTTCCAAATTCAGCAATACCCTATATGTTGTCAAAAACTGTTGAAATGAAGTCCAGGCTTTGAAGGGAGGAGCGCTATTTGACTGTTGGAGCTCAACTATGATTCTGTAGCCACACACTGTATAAATTCTTGAGTGAGTTCTTCCTGCTATAGGATTGGCAAAACATCTGGATGCTAACTGTGGTTTGGGCACACTGAAGGATTCAGAAGGGAGGCTTGCCATTTAGCTTTGAGAATACGTATCTTCCTGATTTTTTTTTTTTTTGGAGGGGAGACCCAAATTGTTTTGTATAGCCTTTGAGCTACCAGTAATGTGGAAACCACATATAATTCCACAGACAGATTTTGAAGCTGAGTGGGAGCTTTTTATCTGTCCAAGGAGTTCGAGTTTTTATTGGTTCCATTTTGTATAAATAATAATTAGGGTTAAAGGGGTTATTTGGGACTAGTTTATTTTTTTCCAATGAACCTAAGACCTAACAGGAAGTTAATTTTTAACTACCTAGTTATTCTACCCAGTGCCATCAGAAATAAAAGCATAAACATTTGAGTAGAAATGACATCCTGCCTGTGAAGCATTGCTTCATGTAAACAGATATCTCTTCCTCTTTCTGACAGCTCCTTTTATAGGGAATGCCTATGTAAGGAGGTGGCAGGTCCCCTCAGTTGCACCCTCTCCTCCTTCCGTGTCACCCATGTGCCTCTTAACTGTTAACTGCCTTAATTGTACTGTGTATCCCTGTATGTTCTCCTTTAAGTGCTGCATAAGCAATGTATAATGTCTTGTAGTCCATTGCAAACTGCTGTGCTATTTTCCTATTTGTGTCACTGGTGCAGAGTCAGGGACACGCATTAGTTAAAAAGGGGGCTGGGCTTGCAACCACAAGGTGAAAAAATGCTGCAGCTTCCACAGAACTGCCTGGGACTCTGGCCAGGGCAGACGTGATTGTCAAACGGGGCAATGCCAGACCCCCCCAGACAGGAGAGGTCTGTTGCCCCGGACTCAAAGGACTCCAGGAACTCGAGGAGTCCCAAGATCTCAAAGGACTCCAGGGACTCAGGATCAAAGAACTGAAGATCACAACACGGGTCCCAGGACTCTGGAAGGGCCCTTGCTTCTGAAGGGGTAATCCCAGTGTGTGGACTACTGTCTATCTGTGGCTGCTACAGCTGCTGTGGGTTCAGCTGTGTAGCGTGTCAGGGAGAGATCAAGAATCCAGTGCTGTATTCTTCTGTTATTCTACTCCATCCTTGTTTATTAAATGTTATTTTCCCTGTTGCAGAACAGCTGCCTTTCTGGAGTATTAATCACCTGGACTGCTGTGACCACAGCAGAGAAGGTAATCTATGGGGAAAGAACTGTGTTTGTCCCGTCTGTTTATGTGCAAGGGATTGGGGGGTGCTTGCTGATGCTCAGTGGACTCTGCCTATGTACTGTACCTTTAAGCAACTTACCACCACTACCCCCCATGCCCTTGTTACACCTACATCATGCTGATTGACTGCTGGCTCCCTGCAGTTGCTCTGCCAGCATGTCAACGGAAGCTGAAGAATCATCAGCAGGAGAGGCCTGTGACCAACTGCAGCCTTGCTGCACTGGGGTCCTGTGTTCAATTCCCACCAAGGACAACATCTGCAAGGAGTTTGTATGTTTAAACCCGTGTTTATGTGGGTTTCCTCCGGGTTCTCTGGTTTCCTTCCACACTCCAAAGACATACTGACAGGGAATCTAGATTGTGAGTCCTAATGGGGACAGTTCCGATAATGTCTGTAAAGCGCTGTGGAATTAATCACTTCCCGACCTGTGACGCCACATAGGCATCATGAAAACTTGTGCTTTCCCGACCTGTGACGCCACATAGGCATCATGGCAGGATCGCGATCCTGCGGGTTGAGTGACCGGGTCACCAAAATGTCACCCAACCTGCAGGTACGTGAGGCACTGTAGTTGATCCCAGGGGGTGGCTTTGCCTGCCCCCCATGGCTATGATCGCTCTGGTGACCTCTATGTCACCTCCCCCCAGATCTGATTGGAGCTAGGGTCCATGTGATGATATCCCTCCAAACAAATGTAGAGGGGCAGTGTTCACTCTGGCTGCCCTCGCTCTTCAGCTTCATCCCATCTGTGGAAGCTGAAGAGCGAGGTCCCTGCCTGCCACTGCCACCATTGCCACCACCGACTGACTGCGATCTGCTGCCACTGCCGAAGATGGGTGGTATTCGCTCCCTTCTGCTGACCTCTGCTCCCCTCGCCATCCGATTCCACCACCCAACCTCCGCTCCCTCCCCCCGCCCCGGTGATAACTCCCTGACCCGGTGTTCACCCCCCTACCCCCTTGCCCCAGTGATCACCCCTCCGGCCCAGTGATCATCCACCAGCCGGTGCCTTGCTTCTGCCAGCCGGCAGGTGTAAGGCCCCCTGCTGCTGCCGGTGATCACCCCCTGCCCCGGTGATCACCCCCCATCTCAGTGATCCCCCTGCTGCTGCCGGCTCCTGCATCTCCTCAGCCCCCTCCTGCCCCCAGTGATTATCCCCTGCCCCGGTATTCACTCCCCACCCCAGTGATCACCCCACCACCCCAGTGATCACCTCCCAGCCCTGTGATCACCCACCGGCCGATGCCTTGCTTCTGCCAGCCGGCTGGTGTAATGCCCATGCTGCTGCCAGTGATTGCCCCCTGCTGCTGGTGATCATCACCCTGCCTCGATGATCATCCCCCTGCCCTAGTGATCACCCCCATGACCCAGTGATCACTCCCCTGTTGCTGCTGCCGGCTCCTGCATCTCCTCAGCACCCTCCTGCCCCCCCGCACCTGACAGCCCCCTCCTGCTCCATGCTGCTGCCGGTGATCGCCCCCTGCTGCTGCTGGTGATCACTCCCCTGCCTCAGTGATCACCCCCTGCTGCTGCTGCCGGCTCCTGCATCTCTTCAGCCCCTTCGTGCCTGACAGCCCCCTCCTGCCCCCGGTGATCACCCCCCGGCCCTAGTGTTCACCCCCCCACCCCAGTGATCACCCCCCACCCCAGTGATCATCCCCCTGCTGTTGCTTCCAGCTCCTGCATCTCCTCAGCGCCCTCCTGCCCCCTCACACCTGACAGCCCCCTCCTGCCCCCCACGCTTGACAGCCTACTCCACTCCAGCACCCCCACGCCTGACAGCCCCCTCCTGCAGTAGAAAGTAGAAAGTTTCATCAACCACTCGCAAATACACACGCACACACACACTATAATAAAGTTTAGCTTTTTCACACAAGCACACACACCACACTCCCAATGTCCCGCTCATGAAAAAAAAAGAATTTTTTTCATTTTTACCGATCTAATTGTGAAGTACCTGGGAGTTCAAAGTGATCAGTATGCATCTAGATATGTTCGTTGGGGGGGTCCAGTTTCCAAAATGGGGCCACTTGTGGGGGAGCTCCAATGTTTAGGCACACAGGGGCTTTTCATATGCGACATGGTATCGGCTAACGATTGGAACTAATTTTCCATTTAAAAAGTCAAATGGCGCTCCTTCTCTTCTGAGCCCTGCCGTGTGCCCAAACAGTGGTTTATGACCACATACGAGGTATCGGTGTACTCAGGAGAAATTGCCCAACAAATTTTAGGGTCCATTTTATCCTGTTGTCCATGTGAAAGTGAAAAAAATTGAGGCTAAAAGAACATTTTTGTTGGAAAATTAAAATGTCCATTTTTTGTTTCCACTTTGCATTAGTTCCTGTGAAGCACCTGAAGGGTTAATAATCTTCTTGAATGTAGTTTGAGTAGCTTGAGGGGTGCTGTTTTTGGAATGTTGTCACTTTTGGGTGTTTTCTGTCATATAGGCCACTCAAAGGGACTTCAAATGTGATGTGGTCATTAAAAAAATGGTTTCGTAAATTTTGCTGGAAAAATGAGAAATTGCTGATAAACTTTGAACACTTATAACTTACTAACAAAAAAAATGTTCCCAAAATTGTGCTGATGTAAAGTAGACATGTGGGAAATGTTATTTATTAACTATTTTGTGTCACATAACTCTCTGGTTTAACAGAATAAATATAAAAAATTTGAAAATTGCAAAATTTTCAAAATTTTCGCCAAATTTTCAATTTTTCACAAATAAATGAAAAAATTGCCGACCTAAGTTTGCCACTAACATGAAGCCCAATATGTCATGAAAAAATAATCTCAGAATTGCTAGGAACTGTTGAAGCATTCCTGACTTATTACCTCATAAAGGGATACTGGTCAGAATTGCAAAAAATGGCCTTGTCATTAAGGTCAAAATAGGCTGGGTGGTGAAGGGTTTAATGGCGCTATATAAGTGAGTAAAATAAATAAATAAAAAATTCTGAGCTGGCCGAGATCGGCAACGGGCAGAATGGGCAGGTATTTAGTGAGCTCCAATTCTATTGCCTAAAAAAACCTATGAAGGATCTCAAAAATGTAAAAATAATTACTTTTGTACTGTATATTTACCTATATACATTATACCTCCAGCTTTTTATAAAAAAGGACTAGGGACAGATCTTGCTCGTTAGTCTGTGTAAACCAATGAATTAGCAAAATGACTAAATTCATTTTGAAGCTCATTAAATCATTGCTGTAAACAGTGCATGTTCTGCTGACAAAATACGGTACATTTGGGTATGGTAGCAAAAAATGCTATTAATGATCATTCTCCATAGGCCTGTATAAGAGAGCTTAAATGAGTACTGTTTAACTTGTTATAAGGTCAATCACAGATCGCTGATCCTATGGCCAGTAATATCCCCGGGAATTGAAACTTGAGGTTATTATCTTGATGAAAAACTTTATTGTTATGATTAAATTGACATATTAAAGAGATATTACTGCAAGGCACATTTCTGACATACTGTATATTGCATTTCATTGTGAGGTATGTAAATGCACTAAATGTATGCAGCTGCATAAAAACTATTTAATACTTAGAAATAATTAGAAAAGAAATGTTATATATTTTTTCTTTTATATCTATATATTTTTATTTTTGTAACCACTGATATATGTTGCACAAAAGAACACAATGCAATGAGAATGACCCACAGTCAGCCTTCATGGGATTTCTATTTGTAACAAGACAAAAATAAGTTGTCAACTTGACAGCTGAAATATGTTCTCTTATCACATATAATTGATGCCAGACATAACTTTGCCCTTAGCACTAGAGTAGATCATTTGAACCCTAAGTAGGTCTAAGAGGCATTTCTACTTTAGGTCTATCAGAAAGCCATAGTTTAAAATAAGCTCTAGGCAATCCAAGTGTGTTGTTTTCCTGAAACATGAAAAAGTAAAGAATCAGATTTTAGCTGCAGTTACAAACCAGTTCTAGATTTACTAAAGAAATATTGCACCAGCTAAGTATGTCTGATATGTCTTGTAAAATCTGTAATCAAATTGTATAAAAAGTATTCTGATTTGTGAGTTTATACAGATATAACTCATGGGTAGATATTTATCAACTTAAATGCATCAAAATTCTTCCAAAATTGTGTCCTTCAAGACTTAGATAAAAAGGAACATAGCCTACAGTGATCACCAAAAAAGTACAAAGTAAGCCAATAGGTTGTGTAAGTTCAAACTACTGTGATAAATATGACACATTTTAAGACTATCTTTTCTAAATTTGCATTAAGAGAAAGACAATATTGATAAATATGCCACCATGTGTTCAAAATTCATTACTTTCCAAAAAGAATTTGGGTAAAACGTCACACAGCTTAAGACTTACATGAATTATGTACAGTGGCATGTAAAAGATTGAGCACCTATGGTCAAAATTACTGTTATTGTGAACAGTAAAGCAAGTTGAAGATGACCTCTAAAAGGGCTAACGTTAAGCTCTTAACGACCGCAAATACGCCTTTTAACGGCGGCAGTTAAGGGTACTTAAACTACAGCGTTGTTAATTACCGAAGCTGAGTAAAAGTGGTATAGCGCCCCCCAGAGTCAGAATTTCATGGAGGTCTCAGCAGCCGGGGTAGCCAAGACCCCAGAGAACATGATTCAGGTCGGTTTTGACCAACCACATTGTTGCGATCACCGTTATTAATGGTATAGCTGCGACCGCAAAAAAAGAAGTCATATTTTCCATTTAATTTCTCTCTCCTCTGATGTGATCGCACATCAGAGGAGAGAGAAATAGGGTCCCTGATCCCCCGGTACCTCCCAGTGTCCCTGGATCCTGCAACCCCCCACAGCGGCCAGCGTCTTCTTCCAGGAAGAAAATGATGGCGGGCGCATGCACAGTGTGCCTGCTGAGATCTGCCAGCCGGCACATGGCAACGATAGGAGATTTTTCCTATCACAGAGATAAAAAAAAAAAAAAAAAAGTAAATCAAACTCCCCTTTAGTTAGGGAAAAATAAATAAAAAAAAATATTTATTTCCATTTTCCCATTAAGGTTAGAGTTGGTCTAAAGTGAGTTGGGCTAAAATGAGTTGGTCTAAATTGAGGGTTAGGGTTGGGGCTAAAGTTAGGGTTAGGGTTGGATATAAAGTTAGGGTTGGGGCTAGGGTTAGGGTTAGGGTTGGGGCTAGGGTTAGGGTTTGGGCTAGGGTTGGGATTATGGCTAGGGTTGGGATTAGGGATAGGGTTGGGATTAGGGTTGGGGTTAGGGTAGGGATTAGGGTTAGGGTGTGGTTGGATTAGGGTTGTGGTTAGGGTTATGTTTAGGGTTGGAATTAGGGTTGGGGTTAGAATTGGAGTATTTCCATTGTTTAGGCATATCAGGGGCTCTCCAAATGCGACATGGCATCTGATCTCAATTCCAGCCAATTCTGCATTGAAAAAGTCAAACGGCGCTCCATCTCTATGCCGTCCGCCCAAACAGTGGTTTATCCCCATATATGGGGCATCGGCATATTCAGGAGAAATTGCACAACAAATTTTGTGGTTCGTTTTCTGTTTTTACACTTGTGAAAATAAAAAAAATTGGTTCTGAAGTAAAATGTTTGTGAAAAAAGTTAAATGTTCATTTTTTCTTCCACATAGCTTCAGTTCCTGTGAAGCATATAAAGGGTTAATAAACTTCTTGAATGTGGTTTTGAACACCTTGAGGGTTGCAGTTTTTAACGTCCTAACAAAAAAAATTGTTTCCAAAATTGTGCTGATGTTAAGTAGACATATGAGAAATGTTATTTATTAAATATTTTGTGTTGACATAGCTCCCTGACATAGCTCTCTGATTTAAGGGCATAAAAATTAAAATTGCTAAATTTTAAAAATTTTCACCATATTTCTGTTTTTTCATAAATAAACGAAAGCCATATCAAAGAAATTTTACCACTAACATGAAGTACAATATGTCGTGACAAAACAAGCAATCTCAGACTCAGAGGGATCCGTTAAAGCATTCCAGAGTTATAAAATTGGCTTAGTCATTAAGGTCAAAATTTGGCTCTGTCACTAAGGGGTTAAATATGACACATTTTCCTTTGTATTTTAGGCAAAAATATTTTCATCTTTTGCTTTTGCAAATCTTTGGTCACCCTGCATGATTAGTATTTAGTTGCACACCCCTTTAAATGTATCACAGCTTGTAAACACTTTCTGTAGCCAGCCAAGAGTCTTTGAATTCTTGTTTGAGGGATATTCATCTATTCTTCCTTGGAAAATTCTTCCATTTCTGGGATATTCCTGGGTCGTCTTGCATGCCCATCAGTTTTCAGGTCTAGCCACAGATTTTCAATGATGTTCAGATCAGGGGACCCTGAGGGTCATTGTAAAACTTTCAGCTTGTGCCTTTTGAGTCTATTATGGATTTTGACATGTGCTTAAGATCATTATTCATTTGTAGAAGGCATTTTCTCTTCGACTTCAGCTTTTTGTCTTTTTGTACAGATGATGTTATGTTTGCATTAATAATTTGTTGAAATTTACCTTATTTTGACTTCCACTGTTCCTGTTACCTGCCATTTCTTAATTACATTTTGAACTGAGGAAAGGGCAACTTGAAAACACTTTGCTGTCTTCATATAGTATTTTCCTGCTTTGTGAGCCTCCACCATTTTCATTTTCAGAGTACTAGGCAGCTGCTTAGGAGAACCCATGGCTGCTGTTTTTTGGCACAAGTTTAGAGGAGGCTGGGTTTTTATAAAGCTGAGAAATTTACATCACCATTACATAATGAATACATGTATATACCGAAGAAGCAGTGCAAAACACGCATCGGGGCAGAGGGACGTCCGGGGAATTCCACTTACCTGACCTTTGGTATGTTTATATGCCCTCCTATGATTATCCGAATGTGTTTTGTCCACTGAAATCATTGTGTCATCTTGGTTCATTATTGTTTATGGTAGCGATATATCCTTGGTATTGGTATGCCACATTGGCACTAATTAATGAATATTAGGATGTTATATACACTTACTTTTACACATATTGTTGGATCTAGTTGGGTATGTGAAAACAGGTGTACATTTGGTCGGTATTAACTTTTAGTGGTTTCCTATGGCTGTATAGTCCCTCATTAACCATTCCAGTACTTTTCTTGTCATTTGTTTTTAATGTTGTTAATAAAGAATATTTTTATATCATATGCCATTCTGTGGTATTCTGTTTTTTCATACTATGGTCTCCACAAAAGTGATTAGTTGTGTTTGTGGCATATTGTTTCCTCTATATGTATGAATATTTGTATTATTTGGGGCATTTTTTGTGATTTAATTGTATGGCTCACAATAGCAAGAGGGTTACATTATACTTTACGTGCTTAGACCCAACTAACAAAGTTGTCTATCTGTTCTGTGATTTAACAGAGAAATCTCTACTTTGCCCAAAACATAAATTAAAGTGGCTGTAAAACTTACAGTATACATAAAACATAGCATTAGCAATATATAAATAATTGGATAAAGTATACCAAACAACATATCAAATGTGTACTTTATGATGTTCATACTTTACATTCTGAATGATGGTGACGACAACACGAAGCTTCCAGCTACAAACTTACCTGTCCCAACTCTTTTGCAGGTTGCATTCGTTGTCAGATTTTCTAGAGTGGTCTCTCCACCAGATGGTAGCATGAGTGCTTTTAATATTAAACATGTTAATAAATGTCCTGGACAAATTATTGTAACAATGAAAGTAGGGAGTTGGCGGAATGGAGAAATATGGTGCCAAATTTAAATTCCCATATTTACCCCTTTCACTTGTTATTTTTTTAATTGAATACAATCTTTTAATCCTTATATTTTTTTAACCGATAATCTGTCTTTCTACATTCTGCCTGACCATCTTATTTTAACCTTGATTATCCTCAGACTATTTCTCTGGTACACCTTCTATCATTGTTCCTAACTCTCTCGTTCTGACCCAGCTTGCTGTCACCCCTTCAGTCAAAATACTCCATCAGTTAGCATCAATTAATTGAAAACAATCTAAATGCTTCAGAAAGGAAAGCTCTATCCCACATGCTGTGGAGTACAACAGGGACATCAGTAAATTGTGGAGGGCACTCAGAGGGAAATTGAGGTTACCGGTAGGAAGTGGAGTTTATGTGCAGATGGCTGATAAAAGTATATTAAAGAAAGCAGAAAGTCAACAACTACTATCAGAGATGGAATCATCTGTGAGTCACTGGATGTAACTCTATAAGGCCACATGTACACCTTGAGTATTTGGTGAGTTTTTTACCTCAGTATTTGTAAGCCAGAACAATCAGAAACACGTACAACACTTCTGCATTTTTTACCCACTCCTGATTTTGTCTTACAAATACTGAGGTAAAAAACGCACCAAATACTCAACATGGGCACATGGCCTAATATGTGCATTTCACTACGTAGACCCAGTATCTGACCATTATTTGGAGACTGAATTATTTTAGATTATATTTTTGTTGTATGATCGTACATAGAGCTGAATATTTGTTTATAAGCCTGCCATGTTATAAAAGTTGGCTTACGGAAGAGCTGTGTTACATGTGAACATTATTTTAATTGAGCAATATGTCTTGTGGCTTATGCTCCTGAGCTTTAAGACCCTAAAGTTCACTGGTATTAATCACTGAATCAATGGGACACCCTGGGGATTTGAAGATGCTTTTACCCAGTGATGAACCCATTCCATTTTGGTTCTTGTCAATGTCAAATTAATTTTTTTCATTTGCAACTCATCCAATTCAAGAACGGACTGTTGCTTTGACATATGCCTTCATAGATAGATATTCAATATGATTCACTCCACCTTTTAGTTGGTTCAAAGTTATGAATCATTAATTGCATAATCAAGGTCCACATCCATAAAATTGCAGTAGCAGAAAATATGACTTTTAGAATGGGTTGTTAAACTTACCTCATGAATATTGGGGCATCACTCTGTGGTAATTTTTTTGCTCTCCATAATTATATTTTCATTATTTGCTATTTGTTTAACTATTGGACTTTTTATGAATTATTGGCTTTAACATCTACACAGGTTCATTAATGTTACAGAAAGTCATTGGCAAATTAAATGAGGACAATTATGTTTTCTCATCCATAGCCATGATTGATTAATACTGAAAAATGTTCTATATCATGTATTGGCTGAATGAATCACCACCAGGTTTTATTAAAATGATCGATACAGAAAAAGAAACCTTTTGTCATTGATAGACTGTTAGCTTATTCAGACTGGTGAGAGGAAGAATTCAGCATTTGTATTTGTTATAGCCTCACAATTCAGGCTTTACAACACAGTTTTTTCTGACCCTTGAATGTTGAGACACACCAGACTGGAATACAACAAGATAAAAATATCTTACTATAC
The DNA here is from genome assembly GCF_039654945.1 of Dendrobates tinctorius. Classification (NCBI taxonomy): domain Eukaryota; kingdom Metazoa; phylum Chordata; class Amphibia; order Anura; family Dendrobatidae; genus Dendrobates; species Dendrobates tinctorius. The sequence goes on from NW_027361679.1 coordinate 58,241,480, forward strand.
TCATCTTAGTAATAAAATTAATGCTAAACATCCTTAATACCTTAACTCAATTTCCTCAATTTAGTTTGTGAAGAAGCTCAAGATTAACCTCAGATAGAGAAAAGTAAGATACAGTTGTGCTCAAAAGTTTACCTACCCCGGCAGAATTTTTGCTATCTTGGCCTTTTTTCAGAGAATATGAATGATAACATCAAAACTTTTTCTCCACTCATGGATAGTGATTGGGTGAAGCCATTTACTGTCAGACTACTGTGTTTTCTCTTTTTAAATCATACTGACAACCCAAAACATCAAAATGACCCTGATCAAAAGTTAACATGCCCTGGTGATTTTGGCCTGATAACATGTACAGAAGTTGACACAAATGGGTTTGAATGGCTACTAAAGGTAACATCCTCACCTGTGACGTGTAACAAATGCCAGGAAAATTGTTTGGGATGCAAAGAAAAACCCACAAATAACATCAGCTGAAATACTTGACTCTCTAAAAACTAGCTTTGTGGCTGTTTCAAGATGCACAATAAGGAGACATTTTAAGAAAAATGGGCTGCATGGTCGAGTTGCCAGAAGAAAGCCAAATGACCCAGATCAAAATTCACATACCCCATTTCTTAATACTGTGTATTGCCCCTTCTAACATCAATGACAGCGTGAAGTCTATTGTGGTAGTTGTGGATGAGGTTCTTTATTTTCTCAGATGGTAAAGCTGCTTACTCTTCATGGCAAAAAGCCTCCAGTTCCTGGGTTGTCTAGCATGAACTGCACACTTGAGACCTCCCCAGAGTGGCTCAATGATATTGAGGTCAGGAGACTGATTTGACCACTCTAGAACCTTCACTTTGTTCTGTTGTAGCCAATGACAGGTCAACTTGGCCTTGTGTTTTGGATCGTTGTCATGTTGGAACGTCCAAGTACGTCCCATGCGCAGCTTTCGGGCTGATGATTGCAAATTTGCCTCCAGCATTTGCTAACATGCTGCATTCATCTTTCCTTCAACTTTGACCAAGTTTCCTGTGTCTTTGTAGCTCACCCATCCCCAAAACATCAGCAATCCACCTCCGTGCTTTACTGTAGGAATGGTGTTCCTTTCATCATAGGCCTTGATGAACTCTCTCCAAATACAACTTTTATGGCTGTGGCCAAAAAGTTAAATTTTGATCTCATCACTCCAAATTACCTTGTACCAGAAGTTTTGAGGCTTGTCTCTGTGCTGTTTTACATATTGTAGGCAAGATACTTTGTGGCAATTGCACAGTAATAGCTTTCTTCTGGCGACTCGCCCATGCACCCAATTTTTCGTCAAGTGTCTCCTTATTGTGCATCTTGAAAGAGCCATGCCGCTAGTTTTCAGAAAGTCCAGTATTTCAGCTGGTTATTTGTGGGTCTTTCTTTGCATCTCAAACAATTTTCCTGGCATTTGTCACTGGTCACAGGGGAGGATGTTACCTTTAGTAGCCATTTAAACCCATTTGTCTCAACTTCTGTGCATGTTATCACACTAAAATCACCAAGGTATACAAACTTTTGATCAGGGTCATTTGAATGTTTTGGATTGTAGTTATAATTTAAAAAGAGAAAACACAGTAGTTTGACAATAAATGGCTTCACCCAACCACTAACCATGAGTGGAGAAAACGTTTTGGTGTTATCATTCATATTCTCTGAAAAAAAGGCCAAGAAAGCAAAAATTCTTCCAGGGTATGTAAACTTTTGAGCACAATTGTAATTCTATGCTTTCATTATTCCTGTGATACAGTCAAGGCCTCCAGTCCCAGACGCAGCAAAGCAGCCCCACAGTATTATGGATCCTTCAACATGCTTATCGGTTGCTAAGAGGTTCTTTTCCTTATAAACTTCATTGTGCTGTTTGTAAACAAACTGTTCCTTTACATTGCCAAAAAGCTCTATTTTTGTCTCATATGTCCACAGAACATTTTCCCAGAAGAATTGTGGTTTGTCAAGGTACTCTTTTGCAAAAATCAGTCATTTTTTTTAATGTTTTTTCTTCAGCATTGTTTCTTCCTTGTCCTTCACCCATAAAGCTCTGTTTGGCTCAGTGTATGGTACTTGCTGAAACCATGAGCCCAGACTGTTCTAAGATGGCCTTCAGGTCTTTGAATGTTTGACATGGTGTTTTGTCAACCATTCACACCAACCTTCGAAAACATCTCTAGTCAATTTTCCTCTTTCCCCCACGTCCAAGAAGTTTCTTGACGGTTACATGCTTGGCAAACTTCTTAATAACATTGTTCACTGTTATGTGCTGAAAATAATACTCAAAAAGCCTGAGATGCTGAAAAAGATGCTGAGGCATCTTTGTATTGGTTTTTGCAGCCTCCCTATTGACTTCTGTAAATTATGGAGGAATTTCACAACAGAAAATGCCTGAAGAATTGACAGGTCACTGTTTTTGAATCAAAGATCTGTTGTTTTTCAAAAGAAATGATTAGGAAGAGTATTCTTTTAGATTTTTTTATTTGCTGTTTGCAAACCTCTCCGAAAGACTCTTCAAAAAACTTTATGTGCACATACCCACATGCTGTGGCTTTTTTTTGCTGTTAGCAAAAAAGATTGCTTGGAACTGTTCCCACACTGCTGAAGCATGAGAGTGAGCTAATGTTATTTTGCGTGGCCCTACCTCGTATAGTGGTGGCCATTACCAGGGCCATCACAGATCAGCAGTTCCCAGTGTATCACAGTTTGTATAGCTAAGTGTTTTTCCATCTCCAGAGTCACTGGATAAGTTGATCCTGTGGAGTGTAAGCTCTTGGGGTCAACAAAGTATTCTCTCTTTCTCTCTCTTTCCATTGGCTATAAAGTCAGAGCTCTTCTGGTAAGAAAGGTCCTTTCGCTCAACTGTTTAGTGTAAGCTTTTATGGTCAACAGGATTCTCTCTCTCACCTATAAAGTGCAATCTCTATGGTCAGCGGGGTCCTCTCTCTCTCACCTGCAGAGTATAACCCCTTATAGTCAGCAGGATTCTCTCTCTCGCCTGCAGAGTATAACCCCTTATAGTCAGCAGGATCCTCTCTCTATCACCTATAGAGGGTAAGCTCCTATGGTCAGCAGGGTCCTCTCTTTCTCTCCTTTCTCCCACATTTACTTTCTAATCAATTACAAGCATTCCAGTATTTAGATTTACTCAACTTCAATTTTTTGGGCAAAACTTGGCAAATTCGAATTTCAAAAGATCAACTCATCTGTAGAAGATACACCTAAACTGAGTGCCATGTGATTGTGCAGTGGTTAGCACGATTCTCCTAGTTTCTTCTTGCACTCTAAGAACATACACCAATATGTTTATATACTATCTATTAAATTGGAATGTGTGTCTGAGATTTAAAGAAAAAAATTACTACTTAGAATTATGCAAATTGTGAAAATTTCTATACAGTACTGCAAAAATCATAATATTCATATGTAATGGGAAAGAATAATAACAATTTCTGAGATATCCAGGATTCCGTTTGTCTGCAAAGGTCATCAGTACCTCCTCATCTATATAGTTGTCCTATATAATACAAGCAGTGGGGTTAGTTCAGAAAATCAGGCAGATGAATACACCTCAGGGATGATGCACTAATGGAGGCATGATCTGACTATTCTGTCTATGAGATAAGATGTTAAGTTATTATAGACTATGAGAACTCTGAACATCCCAGAGCAAAAAAAAAATTATCTGGAGATTGACCATAAAGATCATCAAATGAACCTTAGTGATTTGATCAATCCAAAGTAAGTCATACATGAGAAAGAAATACCAACTCAACATTCTTCTCATGTCTAACATTAATGATTTTCTCATTTTCTCTTAACATAAATTAAATCTTAAGAGCTTATCTGTTCCATGTTGGTTTTTCATTTTGAATGTAAAATTCAAATATATTTTGATATGTGTTGTATTTCTTATGCCTTACCAAACGATGAAATGTTTATAATAAAGGCAAACATACAATAATTTACTAGACAAATTTACAAGCTATTCTTTTTGGTTTGATATATCTCACTAACATAGGAAGAATACAAATTAACCTTTCTACCTTATTATCTTTAAGAATGAGAGAGACCAAATCGATGAAGATGCAGTAGCCCCCAATCCTCTACCAACCCTAGTGAAGACATTATACAGAAAGTCGTAAGACCCTGTAGGAAGAGATGAGATTGAGGTCATGTTGAAGGTTACACCAGAATACAGATCAGTGTACTCTAAGAATACTTTTTATGCTACTACTTACTTTTTTTTTATTTATCACAGCTACAGATGTTAATGGTGAGGTTTACAAAAATGTGATTTTTATTATTAGCTGTAATAGAAATAAATTGTTACGTAAATTGTATTGAGTAATTATAAAGTAACCTCTTTTAATAACCGCTGTTATCTTAATAATATTAATTTACTATGATGGCAACTTGAAAGGTTGATAGGAAACCAGGGTAGTCGACCTGCACGGCCGTTTCATCAGACGCTATGCTGGGAAGCTGCTTTAGTTTAAAAGGAACAGATTTGCTGATGAAGCAAAAAGAACGCAAAGATCACACAAACTGCAAAATAGGTAGTTTTACAAAAATATTAGCAAGAAAATGTGACAAATAGTTTGCTTTAATACATGGCTGACATGATTTATTAATCATGTCATCAATGGTAGGGTGCACACAAGCAAGTATATTACAGCTTACAGAATGCCATCCTACAAACTCAGAAAAAAACTTTTCCAATGCCTTCCTTCCTGATCCACACTATCTTTAGCTCTTATTATATATAACACTCTATGCTGATGGTTGGAGCCATAATACACTTTTGTGCATGAGAAATTACAAACAGTTAATTTGCAACTATCGATGTTGTGAATAGGACTCTGAAAACTAGAGATGTGGCTGTTTCAAAACGTACAATAAGGAGGCGCTTGAAGAAAAATGGGCTGCATGGTTGAGTTGCCAGAAGAAAGCCATAACTGTGCAAATGCCAGAAAGTATCTCACCTACATTACACAAAAAAGAGCACAGAGACAAGCCTCAAAACTTCTGGAACAAGATAATTTGGAGTGGTGAGACCAAAATTAAACTATTTAGCCACAACCATAAACGTTACATTTGGAGAGAGGTCAACAAGGCCTATGATGAAAGGAACATCATTCCTACTGTAAAGCATGGATGTGGATCACTGATATTTTTGGGATGTGTGAGCATGTTATCAGCAAATACTTGAGGCAAATTTGCAATAATCAGCCTGGAAGCTGCATATGGGACGTACTTGGACGTTCCAACATGACAGCGATCCAAAACACAAGGCCAAGTCGACCTGTCATTGGCTACAGCAGAACAAAATGAAGGTTCTGGATTGACCATCTCAGTCTCCTGAACTCAATATCATTGAGCCACTCTGGGGAAATCTCAAGCGCGCAGTTCATGCTAAACATCCCAGGAATTTACAGGAACTGGAGTCTTTTTGCCAAAAAGAAAGGGTAGCTTTACCATCTGAGAAAATAAAGAACCTTATCCACAAATACCACAAAAGACTTCAAGCTGTCATTGATGTTAGAGGGGGCAATACACGGTATTAAGAAATGGAGTATGTGAACTTTTTATCAGGGTCATTTTGGATGTTTTGGGTTTCGCTCTGATTTAAAAAGAGAAAACACAGTAGTTTGACAATAAATGGCTTCAACCAACCACTAACCATGAGTGAAGAAAAAGTTTTGGTGTTATCATTCATAATCTCTGAAAAAAGGCCAAGAAAGCAAAAATTCTGCGGGATATGTAAACTTTTAACCACAACTGTATATTCATCATTTACATATCACTTTCTGCACTTTATCACTTCACACTTTCTATCACCACTATTGCCCTATTGTTTATTTGTTCACTGGTCCTCAGTGACGTCTAGACACTTCCCCTTTGATATACACTCATTCCCTCATAACAATCATTTATATTTATTCTTGAGTATTAATAATTACTTTATTCACTCATGGTCACTTTTTCACTTTCCATCACAAGCTTTCCAGTTTCCGTTGTTGCCTTTTTTTTAATCAATTTCTGTTTAATTATCCGCTTCGGCAACCTATTCATGCATTCCTTTCACTAATATTATCCACATCTCTCCCGGCAGTCATGGGCTGTGTGCATGCACGTTTGTCATACCTCAGGACTTCCAGTGGTGCCATACCATGTGACCCATGTGCATTCCACATGTGGGCCACAGTGCACTGCTGCGGAAGTCCTCATTCACAGCAAGGTATATAATAAGCTCTCAATGTGCCAAGTATACCTGTGACAGGCTGTCTGGCACATAACAGCTGATTTCATGAACCTGACAGCGGCATTTAACATGATCGTTCCGGAAGCACCCCCCTGTCAAATGACTGAGTCTGAAAGTGACCCCTTGGTTTTCATTATCAATGTGCTATGACCCCCACCCCATGTCCAGCGCTCATAGCAGATGATCAATTCTGCTACACATAGACCTGCTATGTGTAGCACAAGGGATCAGAAGATTGCAGCTTCAAGTCTTCTATGGAGACAATTGAAACAAGTGAAAAGTAAAAAAAGTATTCCTTCCCCATTTTATAGTGAATGGTGGGCAGTTTACAATGCAGATGCACATAAGCCAGTAGTCAGCATAATGGAAATGAGAGAGGCAGGGGAAGAGACCTTCATGAGTACATTGGACTCATAAACTATGTGTCCAGTGTATTTGTCATGTCTTCAGCTAAATTAACGGGATTCTTATAGCTTAACAAGCAGATAAACTGCTATACCGGGGTCCAATAAGGGAGACTGTAGTTGAATCTGTGGTTTATTGAACGTAGGTATATAGATGGTGAAACTACAATACATGACAGATACAAACTACAATACAAGACAGATACATAGAATCAGTGCTGTGTCCATAGGAATGCACAATCTACATAGACATACACAATCAGCACTACTATCTGAATGGGGGGAACTAACTAAGCTGACTAATATGCGATAGGGATGTATAGAGGGAACATGTCACGTACCAGCGATGCTAATGCAGGGGGAGTAGAAGGATGAGGTGCTTCCAGTATGCAGACTTGATAGAAAATGGCAGACTGAAGAGAAAAAGGGGGCTGGAATAGACCGTGGTACCTTGCAAACTTACCCAGGATACCTTGTGGATTGGAGGGAAAATGAATCAGGAAGTACAATGTATAATAACAAGCAGTTATGACTTTGGCTACTAAATGGAGACAAAAACGCTGAACATTATACTATAGAAATCTGAACATTCTATACATACAGCAAACATTGTATGTTATCAAAATAGGCAGTTCAAGAGTCATTAATTACGTCGGAGGCAGAACACTCCCCATCTGGCATTGAACGGATGCCACCATTCCTATCCTCTGAAGACAACAATAGTACCAGCTCAGTCACTGGTCTGGAGAATGTCTTAGGTCCATCTACTTAGGCCATCCTGAGTTTGACTTTGTGGACATTGCCATCATTGCTCGGGAATGTAGCAGTCAGTAGTCCAAGTGGCCACTGGTTTCGATGGGCCTGACAGTCTTTAACAAGGACGAGGTCACCAATCTGAAGATTAGGCCTGGTAGATTGCCACTTCGTCCGTGGCTGCAGGGTAGACAAATACTGTTTGCGCCACCTGTCCCAGAATGTATTGGCAAGACTTTGTACCTGTCTCCATTGGTGCTTGTAGAGGTCCTTAGTGTCGAATCCTCCTGGAGGGGCACTGGATAGTCCTGTTTTCTGGGTGAGGAGAGTAACTGGAGTCCTTGTATGAAGTGTAGACACCTGAGGGCAGATTTCAGCACCTGAGTCCTCTCTCACAAGTTCAAAGGTGTCTGGACAACATTCCTCAGTGTACAATAGTTTTGGTCCTGAGAGCCATTTTGTGCTCTCTAGTCGACTTGCGTCAACTGCTCTAGTTGCATGATCTGCAGGGTTTTGGTCTGTGGGGATGTAATGCCACTGTTTTGGATGAACTGAACTCCTAATTCGTAGCACTCTGTTTTTGACATAAATGTAGAATCGCCTGGTTTCATTGTGGATGTATCCCAGGACTACGTTGCTGTCTGAGTAGAACTTGGCTTGTGTCAGGTCGATATCCATGTCGCATGCAATAAACTCTGCTAACTCGACGGCTAAGACTGCAGCACAAAGTTCTAACCTTGGTATGGTGTTCTCTGGTTGTGGCGCAAGTTTGGCTTTCCCCAATGTGGCTCTGACATTTGGAGTCCACAGTTTTGAGATGGGCAACAGCAGCAATTGCTTTGACAGAAGCATCTGCAAATGCGTAGTCTTTGGCTCTGTATCTCTGTAGATGGCACAGGGTGTATGGCCTTGGTACATTCAGGTTGGAGAGGGCTGCTAAAGAGCTTTTCCATGCTTCCCACTGGGTCCTCTTATCAGGTGGCAGAGGTGTATCCCAGTCAGAAGTCTCCTTAGTTAAGTCTCTTAGTATGGCTTTGCCTTGTATAGTAACAGGAGCTGCAAAACCTAAGGGATTGTACAGGCTGTACAGGCTGTTGATGGTAGACAGGACACCTCTGTGTGTGAAAGGCTTTTCTTCCTGGCTGACCTGAAAGGTGAAAGTGTCTGACTGTAGATTCCAGAGAAGCCCGAGGCTGCGTTGCATTGGTGTGGGGTATGACCCCAGGTCCAGGTCTCTGAGACCATTACACAACTCTTTTGAAGGGAATGCTTTCATGAGTTCTTGGCTGTTTGAGGCTATTTTGTGAAGCCTGAGGTTGGAGCAAGCAAGCATCTCTTGGGCTCTCCTGAGAAGACTGATGGCAGTCTCATTTGAAGGCATGGCTTTCAGACAGTCATCAACATAAAAGTCTTTTTCTATGAATTGTCTGACATCTGATCCATATTCTGCTTCTCCTTCTTGAGCTGACCTTTTGAGTCCATAAATGGCGACTGCAGGAGAAGGGCTATTGCCAAAGATGTGCACTCTCATGCAGTACTCTGTGACTTCTTTAGTAGGATCATTGTCTCTGTACCCGAAGAATCTTAGGAAGTTCCTGTCTCTCTCTCACAAGGAAACAATGGAACATTTGCTGGATGTCGGCGATGAAGGCAATGGAATCCTTACAGAAGCGCATAAGTACTCCCAGTAGTTTGTTATTGAGGTCTGGTCCTGTCAGTAGAACATCATTCAGGGAGACATCATCAAACTTAGCACTGGAGTCGAACACCACTCTAATCTGGCCCGGTTTCTTAGGGTGGTATACTCCAAGCATGGGTGGGAAAAAGCATTCTTCAGGGTCTTTGAGAGTGGGAGCTAGCTCTGCATGGCAGTTCTCAAATATCTTTGACATGAAGGAGAGGTTGTTAGGGCTGGCGGAACGCACCTAATATTAAAAGATGGTAATAAGGTGCGTTCGCAGCACGGGGTCCACCGTGCAGGGGTGGTAAACTGCTGCTCAGTAATGGCGGACGCTATATGGCGGTATAATAGAAAAACACACGCGGGTTAGCGTCACCCTATGTGTACAGGGGCGGACTCTGTTGCTTCACAGAGCCGCCCTAAGCAGAACATAAATGCCGGAGCCTGTTTAAAGCTGACAGAGCTCGGCAAGAGCGCACAGAATGTGGTCACAGAACTCTGCCCCAAGGATACGGGGTCAGAGTCCCTCTAGACCTTCTGGGTGCGTGGCGTCGCACCTGCGGATGCAACTATAGACGCTGACTATGGTGGAGTGTCGAGCACGTGCACCGTGGCATGCAAAACCAGCGGTGGACACTGATGCAAGTCTCAGACTCTGCCTCTACCTACACCTAAGCCTGGGAGCTTAACAGGCTAGACTGCACAACATATGCATACCAAGGGTAAGGGTTTCTTAATGAGTCATTCACCAGAGACATTCATACCTGCATACAACACTCTCTCCTCATAGTCTGGTAATGCAGTCTATACTAGCGCATGGCCAAGCGGCCATGCAAACCTTTTATAGCAGCGCCCTTCCGGGACCTTCCAGACCTTTCTGATGGCCCAATCCGAGCTGGACAAGGACCTGAGCATGTGACCTCCGATCTCCAATGAGAGTTTGTCCCACGGGCATGCTCAGTGGACCGAAAGGAGCACTTAGTCCCTGGAGTAGCTCGCTGCTGACCAGTAAGTGTTGCTATAGCTGGACCAGAGGTGGCTGCAGCAACCAAACCCACAGAGCTGGTCTGAGCAGAGCGCCGGGAACAACGAGTCTCCCGAGCAGCCTCCTCTGCGGCCAGGGAGGAATGGGAGACTGCTGAATGCTAGGCTCGGGACCTGCTGTGCAGCGACAGGAACCCAACGCCTAACAGAAGTGATCTCTCATCTCTGGATTCTTTTGCAGATTATGTTTGAGAGAGGAGAAACGTTTTAATGCCTGATCTCTGTTGTTTGGTAGACATGGTCTGTGGGTTCTGAAGGGAAGAGGTGCGACCCAGCTGTTGGTCTCATCTTTTACGAGTCCCTTGTCCATTACCTCCAAAAACAACTTGTCCTCTACTGACATTGCTACTTGGTTGTCTTGCTTAGTTCTCTGGAAGACTGTGCACCCCAACTGATCCTCATAGCTTCCTGACACCATACTGCTGTCATGAGTAAAGTCTATTAAATGGGCAGCATGGGCAGCACGGTGGCTCAGTGGGTTCGAATCCCATCAAGGACAACATCTGCAAGGAGTTTGTATGTTCTCCCCGTGTTTGCGTGGGTTTCCTCCGGGCACTCCGGTTTCCTCCCACACTCCAAAAAGACATACTGATAGGGAATATAGATTGTGAGCCCCATCGGGGACAGTGATGAAAATGTGTGCAAACTGTAAAGCGCTGCGGAATATGTTAGCGCTATATAAAAATAAAGATTATTATTATTTATTAAATGATTGGGTAGTTGGATGCTGTGTGGTAGTTCCTTGACATGGAACTCGTTGCTGCAAGGTTGAGGCAGAGATGGGTGTCCTTTCTCCAATATATTTGTTAGCATACTTGTCACGGAAGATGGGGCGTGCATGTGTCCCAAGCATACATTTCCTATTATGACCCCTCCTAGGTCTAGCTTTTGGGCATAGGAAGCATTATTGAGTCTAATGATATGACTTTTTACTTTATGAACCTCTATGATATCTCTTCCCAGCAGCAGTATTATCTGTGCCTGAGGGTCGAGTTCCGGTATAAGGTGTGCTATGCGTTTCAAGTGAGCATGATGGATTGCTACATCTGGTGTAAGGATTTCAGACCTGTTGTCTGGGATCTGATTACACTTGATGATTGTAGGTAGTGGCAGGCAGAATTGTCTGTCTAAGGACTCAACTTGGTAGTCAATGGCTTTCCTGCCTGCTGTTGTCACAGTACCTGCACATGTCTTTAATGAGTAAGGAGTGCTTGGACCTTTGATGTTGAATAGGTCAAAGAATGTTGATCTAGCCAGGGATCGATTACTTTGATCATCCAAGATAGCATACAGTCTCACAGCTTTGTCTCTATGGCCCTTTGGGTACACTCTGACCAGGCATATTTTTGAACAAGACCTACTGTCTATTGTCCCTTCAGTACATTGTGAAGTGATCTCTGGCGTAGCTGCCTCAGTGCTCTTTTCCTCCCCACCATGCTCACTGTCAGCTGGCGTGTTCTGTGCACTCCATGGAGTTGGGCCAGGGTGTAGGGCAGTGTTGTGATCTGTGGTACCACATTCTGTGCATTTTACACTGACCTAACAATCCTTGTCGAGATGAGTGGTGGATGAACAGCACTTGTAGCAGATACCGTTCTCTTTCAGGAAGCTTCTGCGTTCCGGCATAGATTTTCCTCTGAAGGCTCAGCATTTCAGGAGAGGATGAGGCTTCTGATGAAGCGGATACTGCTTGTCAGGTTCTTGTACCTTTGTCTCTGATAGAGAGCAGCCAGCAGACCTGTAATTGGAACTTGGAAAAGAAACATTAGTCTTGTGCACTGCCACATACGTTCTGTGTGGGTTTGCAGCTGGTGGTGGTGTGGTATATGACATTGCAAAGTCAAAGCTGGGATCATTTCTGATTGTCACTTGTTCGTGCATAAAGTCTACAAAAAAGGAGAAGGGAGGGAATGAAACACTGTGCTTGTATTTGTACATAGAACCACGTGTGAGCCACCTCTCCTGTAGATTGTAGGGCAACTTTTGGACTATAGGGTTAACACCTTTGGCTGTGTCGAGGTATGCAAGTCCTGGTAGGTCACCTTCACATTTGGCAACTATGACCTCTTGTATCAAGTCAGCTAGCTCTCTAAGTTTTGAGAGACCTATGCTAGATATTTTAGGAAAGTCATCGATTCTTTAGAGCAAGCCTCTCTCTATGACCTCTGCTGAGCCGTAACACTCATCCAGCCTCTTTCAGATCTCTTTGAGACCGATTTGAGGGTGATTTATGTTAATGTCTGTGATCCTTACTGCATGTTTGACTGACTCTTCTCCTAGGTATTTGACTAAGAGGTCTATCTCTTCCCTGCGTTCCAGCCCCAAGTCTCTAGTAACATTTTGGAAGGAAGCTTTCCAAGCTCTGTAACCTTCAGCATGGTCAGTGAATTTCATGAGTCCCTTAGTAACCAGATCACGTCGTGTGAAGATCCTAGAAACTTCTGATGTGAACCGGTTATCAGCAGAGTATACTGGTGATGGGTCACCCTGATAGTGATGTGAGGTGCGTTCATACCTGTTAGTATCCTCAGGGTGGCGCCAGCCGGTGTCAAATTGCTTCGGTCTGATGTGTGGTGTGTCAGCAAGGTGATTCATGTTGGTTACCTGGTGAGGGGCAAGGTAGTCATTAGCAGATTTGTTTTGCTCCACATTTTCCTGGAACTGAGCCTCATGATGAGTCTCACTCGCTTCACTGGATGTGTCATGCTCTTGGTTATAGTTTGGATCATGAAGTTCATTAACATATTGAGATGTGCGTTGTGGTGAATCTTGCAGCGGCAACTTCTGACTTGATGCACTGCTACAGCTATGCAGCTCAGGGTTGTGCGTGGCTTCTAGTGCTTCTGCCTCTCCTAGTGCTGCAGCAGCCTCTCTTTTTACTGCTAGGCTCTCTAAGGCAGCATTCACATGCGCCATCTCTAACTGTATCTTTCTCTCTTACTCATCTCTTTCTAAGCATGACTTCTCTAACTCCATGCGTGACTTCTCTATCTCAATGCGTGACTTCTCTATCTCTATGCGTGACTTCTCTTTCTCTATGTGAAACTTTCTCTCTTGGTCTTCTAAGTGTGTTTTCTCTAATTTAAGTTGCATCTCTACTGCAACAAAACTTGCTGGCATTTTGGCGGCTTCAGCATTTGTGCATGCAATGGTGACCGCGCTGCTGATGGACACAGTCTTTGAGGAGACGGATGTGGCAGATTTTGTCCTGTGTGACTTGTGGGACATGGTGTCTTGGAGGAATGCTTAGCTGTGCAGGGATTGCTGTAGCTGTATTAGTCTTTGTGTAGCCGGTGACTTGAATCTCACTAGATGGATTTCTGCAGTTTACTAGTTCCTGCAAGCTGGTGAAGGGTTGTCCTTTCCCTGAATTGCACTAGCAGGATGGCGCTGTGTAACTGGCCTCTGCAGGATGGAAGACTCTTCTATCTCTGAGTTCCACTAGCTGGAGAGCCGCTGTTCGCTGTGGTTCTGCAAGATGGAAGGCTCTTCTCTCTGTATTCCCTCTAGCTGGAGAGCCGCTGTTTCACTGTCCTGTCTTCAGCTAAATGAATGGGATTCATATAGCTTAACAAGCAGCTAAACCGCTATACCGGGGTCCAATAAGGGAGACTGTAGTTTACTCTGTGGTTTATTGAACAGAGGAACATAGGTATATAGATGGTGAAACTACAATACAAGACAGATACATAGAATCAGTGCTGTGTCCATAGGAATACACAATATACATAGACATACACAGTCTGCCCTACTAGCTGAATGGGGGGAACTAACTTTTCTTCCCTATTGACTTGCATTGGGTTTCGTGTTTCAGTCGGCCTTCGACTTTTCACAATAATCGTCTGATTTCGTTCGATCCGACTTTTGCGAAAGTCAGGTTTAATGAAACCCGAATCGACCCGAAAAAAGGCAGTCGCTCATCTCTAATTATGTGTCCTTTGCCAAATCACTGGCACAATCACTGAAGAAGAGTGGGTGTCATGTGACCCAATGCAGTCTTCACATTCCTTCTAAACAGTTTCCTCCTGTTCGGATGTAATAAAAGGGCTGGAACTAGGGAGGAGCCGTTTGATCTGAAGTTTGAAGTTCCACAGAATATTGAACAATTTGAGAATCGATTTGCAAGGATCACTGAAACAACATGCACAGCACCATTTCCCACACTGAGATGGTACCTGGGTTATCAGAGATCTGTGTCACACTCTCTCCCTTGCTCTTTATTCCAAGCAATTAGAAGCTTTCCAGTTTTGTGATTTTCAGCAAATTATTCAACACAAATCTAATTATTACCGAAATGGGGTGAAGTCAGTAAATTTCAAATTCAAGTTATACGCTCATCTCTAGCTGCAACCGATAAGCTGCTGATTGACTGCAACTGCCACGTGACATCCCCTCTCTGGATGCTGATGCCAGGAGAGGCCTGGCTGGGGAACCAGTGCAGAGTGCAAGGAGTGGCACCGTACTGAGAGGTGAAAATGTTTTTTTTGTTTCTTTATACTGGTCTGGGACAATTATGAAAAACTTGTTCAAAAGTGGAGAACTCTTTTAAATTGTTGCGACATCAGTGTAAGTATATATAACACTCTGAGGGCAATATAATATCAGCAAAAATTGGTTCTGTCATCTACACTAAATGCTGATTATTCTTCTAAGAGTTTCATATTAAGAACAATTTGCTTAAATAACATAATATGTACACATTGTCCTAGTGTGGTATAATTACTAAAAACGTACTGATTGCATAAATAGCTCTGATTGCAATATACATATTTTCTAATAATTTTCTAGAGCTTACACTATGATAATCTCAGGTAAATTGTATTGATGTGAATGAGTAATCAACTGTAATCAGACAGTGGGTATTTTAGTATTTGCTATAAAGAGCCACGTTACATCTTCTCAGTTTGACTCATCAGACAAGAATTGGAGCTTTTATGGTCACAAAACATGTCAATTTCTTTGAATTGCATAATATGAGAATATATAGCTTGACTTCATGCTCAAAATTTTATTGAAACACAGACTTGCCTGCTGTTCCTTGTAAGGATTCAATGATTTAATAATTTTATGCTTTAAGGGTCATTGTTGCTGACAAGGTGCCAAAATACAAAAAGTAATTGTAGTTACTAGAGATAAGTAAATTGGGCAAAATTCAAATTTGCTTGTTCACGCGGATTTTCCTAGCAAATTTGATTCACAGAAGACTTATTCTCCATGAATGAATGTTCCTTATTATATTCTGAGGTCTTTCCAGACCCTAGATCTCAATAAACATAAGATGTAAAAAATAAATTTTAAAAAAATTAGAATCACCTTAATGCTCACCTCTCCTGCCCTGTGACTCCTCACCATCACAGTCCTATCCTCGTCACATCTTCTTATCACCGCTACTCACTCTTCAGTTCCTCTTCATGCCAATACTTCCAGACTTTGTCTACACCATATACACAGCAAGTTTATGCCAAGTATGTTCTCCCAGTGTTTCTGCCGGGTGCTGCGGTTTTCTCCCACACTCCAAAAACATATTGATAAGGAATATAGATTGTGAGCGCCAATGGAGACAGTGATAATGATGTCTGTAAAGCGCTGCAGAATTAATGGTGCTATATAAGTGAATAAAACAAATAAATACTATGTGTATGTTTGTAAAAAGCATAGACTGAGCATATACATATATATAAAAATGAGTGAATGTATATGTGTGTATGTCAAGCCACGCCCACTCCACATAGCCCTGCCCACTCTGCATAGCCATACTCATTCCAAACGCAAAGCCCCGTATAATATCTAATAAATAAATAATAAATATCTAATATACTGTATATATATATATATATATCTAATATATATTTCATAGGCACAGCTTCTTGACCACAACAGGTTACACTTGCCTGTTGCCCTTAGCAACCAATCACTAAGCATCTTTCATTTCACCAGAGCTGTTTAAAAGATGAAAGATGAGCTGTGATTGGTTGCTATGAGGAACAGTTTTCCCACTCCACAACACTTCAGCAGACACTGGCCGGGTGGGAGAAATCTAGCATCCCCAGGATCATAAGCTCCCAGCCATTGTCTACCCTCGAGAAAGGAGCAGAGAGCACATGGCAGAAATGAATCACCCCCTCCTCTATTACTGCCACGCTCTATTGTTACCATCGTAGAAAGCTGCATCATCAGCACCCGCAAGATCCGCACTGTCAGGTTACATAACAGCACATCTCCAGCACCACCCAGCTAAGGACTAGGGGATGGAAGATGTGTGATGGGTATATGGGCACCAGACTATGGGATGGAGGATGTGTATGATGGGTATATGGGCATGGGACTATGTGATGGAGGATATGTGCGATGGTTATATGGGCTCAGGACTATGGGATTGAGGATATGTATGATGGGTCTATGGACATGGGAATATGGGATGGAGAATATGTATGATGGGTATGTGGGCACAGATTTATTGGATGGAGGATATATATAATGGGTATATGGACATGGGAATATGGGATGGAGGATATGTGTGATGGGTATGTGGGCACAGGACTATGGGATGGAGGATGTGTATGATGGGTATATGGGCATGGAACTGTGGGATGGAGGAAGTATGATGGGTATATGGACACTGGACTATAGGATGGAGGATATGTATGATGGGTATGTTGGCACAGGACTATGGGATGGTGGATGGGTATGATGGTATATGGGCACAGGACTATGGAATGGAGGATATGTATGATGGGTATATGGGCACGGAACTATGGGATGAGGATATGTATGATGGGTATATGGGCATGGGACTACAGGATGGAGGATGTGTGATGGGTATGTTGGCACAGGACTATGGGAAGGAGGATGTGTGATGGGTATATGGGCACTGGACTATAGGATGAAAGATGTGTGATGGGTATATTGGTACTGGACTATGGGATGGAGTGCATGTATGATGGGTATATGGGCATGGGACTATGGAATGGAGGATATGTATGATGGGTATATGGGCATGGGATTATGGGATGGAGGATATGTGTGATGGCTATATGGCCCCGGGACGATGGGATGGAAGATGTGTGATGGGTATATGGACACTGGACTATGGGATGGAGGATAATAATTATAATTTATTACAACTAACCACAGTTAGTTAATATGCCCAGGCAACGCCGGGCTCTTGCGCTAGTACAATATACAAATTGGAGCACTGATTCATCAAGAGTTTCATGCCAGACTTGATGAAGTAGGCAAGTCATGAAGTGGTGTGCGCCTTTGTTTTCTGGACTGGAGTAACTTTTGTAGCCCTGACTGAATTAAGATTTGTGGTATAAGGCTGAGGTGTATCTGGGTTCAGGTAGGTGGGGCATCTGCCCTGGGTGGAGCCGGCAGGGGGGAGCCATTGGGCCACCTAAGCAGTGGTCTGGAGTGTCTCTCAAGCGGCTGCATTTTGCCGCTCCCCTTGGACTGGGAGTTTGCCGTTCTTTGAGTCGGCTGTCAAGCTGTCAGACAGCTCAGAGAAGATGCAGCGCTCCGGATCCCAGTGAACAATTGTACTCTTGTCATCTTTGAGACGTGAGTGCGATTGAAGATCTGACCATTGGGTCAGAGCAACATCAGCAGCATCATCAGGTTATGTGATCACGCTGTTGACATCACTCATCAGAGCTGCAGAGGCGCACAATGGTTGTAAGTGCTCCAGAGCTGAAGAGACTGAAGATTCAGTGTAACGTGGGGATATTTAGTGTGTGGGGGGAGGTTTAGTGTGTGTTGGGAGACATTTAGAGTGTGGGGGAGATTTAGAGCGTTGGGAGATTTAGTATAACGGGGAGACAGATTCAAAGACACAGTTTGGGGAGCAAGGAAGGGACAGCTGCAAATACACTATGGGGAGTGGGAGAAATTTGAAGACACTGTATGAAGAGCAAGGGGCAGATGGGGCATGAGGAAACAATATGAGCAATGGGTGCAGACAGTATAGTGAGTGGGAGATGGGTGCACACAGTACAGTGAGTGGGGGGATGTGTGGAAACAATATGGTGAGTAAGGGGGTGCTAACACAGTATGAGGATTAAGGGGGAATGTATGAGGAGGGGTGGGTGCAGACATTATGGTGAGTGGAAGGTATTAATGCAAACACAGAATAGGGTGGATGGGTGTGGAAAGAAGGGAATGTATGCAGTCACAGAATGGGGAGTGAGTGGGGGTATGGGTGCAGATACAGTATGGGGAGTGGGGGATAAGTGCAGACACAGTATGAGTAAAGAGGGGAAAAATGTATGCGGTCACAGTAAGGGGAGCAAGGGTGATAGGATGTGTGCAGTCACAGTATCGAGAGTCAGGTGGATTTGTGAGGAGGCAGTATGGTGGGTGAGGGAGTAAATAAATGAGGAGACAGTATGGTTTGCAGGGAGATGTGAGAGGTGACAGTATGAGGAGATAGGGGGTAAAAGTGTGAGAAGACAGTATGGGGGAGAAAAGTTTGAGTGGGCACAGAATAGAGACTGAGCAGTGTGGGGGGGAAGCATGGGTGGGACAGTGTAAGGGCACAGCCAGAAGGGGACAGTATGCCAAGGAGGGGGAGTGTGATTAGGTGGCACAATACAGAGACTGGGGCCTATAATGCTTTTAGAGATACTAATTCTTAGATTTTGAACAGCTGACATGTGCCCGCAATCTACGTGGGTGGAATTGTGATCCACCCGTGCCTATTAACTAGTTAAATGCCACTGTCAATCTCTGATAGCAGCATCTAATGCGTGCTTCCAGCCATCGGGCTGGAAATACATGCACGGCTGACCCCATCACGTGATCGGGGGTCATCAGTTCGTCAGCATAACAACCAGAGATCTCCTTGAGACCTCTATGGTTGTTGATACCAGATTGCTATGAGCGCTACCCTGTGATCATAGCAATGCAGTAATTCTGCTGCATAGAGTTGATCTGAGCATCACAGAGACGATCAAGTTTTGGCAGCTTCTAGCCTACCAAGGAGGCTATTGAACCATGGCAAAATTTAAAGAAAAATAGTTTTAAAAATTTAAAAAAAAAAAAAATAATAATATATAAAAGTTTAAATCACCCCCCTTTCACCCCATTCAAAATAAAACAATTAAAAAAAATCAAACATACACATATTTGGTATCGCCGCGTTCAGAATTGCCTGATCTGTCACTAAAAAAATTAACCTAATCGCTAAATGGCGTAGCGAGAAAAAATCGAAACGCTAGAATTAATGCAATAATGGGCGATCAAAAGAACATATCTGCACAAAAGTGGTATCATGAAAAAAAAAGTCAGCTCGGCACACAAAAAATAAGCCCTCACCCAAGTTATGGCTCTGGAAAGAAGGGGAGTGAAAAACAAAAACGCAAAACCGAAAAAAGCTCTGTTCATTAAGAGGTTAACAGATTTAGGACTCACTAAGAGATTCAGAAAATTCTGTTTAGCCACATTAGATCAATGTGCAGTATAATATTTGGATGTTTTGTCCATGTCTTTTTTCTACAGCTTTGGTATATTGCATAGACTAGCCACTCATATTTTTTTAGAATTATGTAAATAGGTTACAAATAAAACAATTTGTCACATTTGATAGATAAATATATACTCAAGCAAACCTTTTTTTCTTTTGTTTACAAACAATATTTTTCTGTTCCATTTTATTTCTGTGATTATGAAGGCAGCCATCTTGCTCAGAGATACTGTTAAACAGTTTAGGGGATTTATTTCACAGCAGGCATCTAAACATAAGAGAATGAAAAAAGTTTTGTAACATGTTCGAAAGTTACTATGCAGAAAGGTGGTGCCTTTTGTTACCCATGTTTGCAACCAGTTAAACAACTTGGCAACCCTTTACCTTGCCATATACACTTCATGGAAAAAATCAATTGCTCAAATAAGTGCAGCTAAATTGAAATACAATCACTTGATAGCATTGTAGAGCTGGAGCAAAAAGATATATGTAAAATAGGACAGTATTGAGAAAGTCGCACAAGAAATGAAATATAAGAAAAAACAAACGACCAAAAATCTCACTAGAGAATATAGTAATACAAAATATAATTTATTGGACAATCAATAATACCAGAATATGTGAAAAAACACAGTGACAAGGAAAATCCAAGTCTCATTGTGCATGCAGAAAAACACCAAAGGACACACACATATAGCGGAAAAGGGGAAAAGAAAAAATTTTTTTTATATATGAGGCACATATAATGCCTAGCAGCAAAGGTAGATATAATTATACTTGCTCATAGCAAAATTGCACATCCCCAAATAAGCCTCATAAAGTCCACATCACCAAACATGTGTCCATGATGGGTGACAAAACATGATGAAATTGTAGAGTATTGAAGTCATAGTCATACCTGATAAGGATAGGAGGCGAACCGCCGTAGTGTGTGTGGACATTCATCCACTCAATGCCGACTTTTACTCCCCATTGACTTGCATTGGGGTCGGGTTTCGGACGAAACTCCGACTTTTTTTGCCCTAGTCGGACTAGTTTCATCTGAAACAAATTTTGTTTCATGAAACCCGATCCGACCAAAGTCGCTCAACTCTACTTAGTTGGCAAACCAGAAGATGACAGGGAGCATAGGCCTGTTTTTCTCAGCACACAAGCAGGAATATATATCTGCTGGTGTGATAAAGAAGAAGTAAGCATATTGAGATTTCAACAAGCAGCAATGGTGGATGACAATCATGATGAGTATGGTCAACTTGCTCTACTATGGTATCACAGATACAGAAACAGCAGAGACATTTTGACCGATAATGCAGATCTGGGTCATTGTCAATATAAACACTTGTCCTATTTAAACCTTGTGCAACCAATCATTTTTCTAGCAATAATAATGCTAATAATAATGATATTGAAATGTTTGCTACAAGAATTCTAGCCATTGGTGGATATGTATAGATGATTTGATTGGTTACACAATGTAAAAGAATTGCTGAATTTCTGCTGTCACCCAACATCTTCCTGTGGCCACATACATTCAGCACAGTGACGGCTGTGTCGCAGACACGGAGGTGAGCGATCTCAGTCACTGACACGACTCATGCCTCTCTCTGTCCTGCACCCTGGCCATCGCTCCCTCTCTGGTCTCAGTTGCATTTGCATCTATGAGACGCAAATGCAATTGCTGTATGGGCCGCTGTAATCTCCTCTGCTCCGCTGGGATTTGCAGCAACATACAGAGCACTTCTGGACTGCACCTTGTTAGAGAAGGTGCATGGAGGAGACATTGGAAGGACCAGAGCAGTGCCATCTAGCATCCACTGCTGCACTTTACAGAAGATGAGACAGTAGACCAGCAGCCAGGATTATATTATGTGAGTATGAGCTTTTTTTTCTATTCCTATATCACTGGGCAGGGGGGCAAAAAATGAGGGGCTGTGCAGATGGGGTGGATAAATTGAGGTGAGGGGCTGTGCCGAAAGGGGGATAAAATTAGGTGAGGGGCTGTGCTGATGGGGGAATAAAATGAGGGGCTCTGCAGGTAGAGGGAATAAGCTGATGGGCTGTAAAGGTGGATAAAATGAGGGGCTGTGCAGATGGTGGGAATAAAATGAGGAACTGTGCAAATGAGTTCGATGATGATGGGTTGTGCAGATGAGGGGAATAAGTTGAGGGGCTGTACAGATGGAAGAATAAAATGGGGAGCTGTGCAGATGGAGAGCATAAAATAAGGGGCTGTGCAGATGGGGTGAATAAACAGAGGCACTGTGCAGATTGGGAGAATAAGCTGAGGGGCTGTACAGAGGGGGGTAAAATAAGGGGCCATGCAGATGGGGGGGAATAAAGTGAAGAGCAGTGCAGATGGTGCAATAAAATGAGGGGCTATGCAGAGGGAGGCTTAAAATGAGGGACTGTGCAGGGGGCATGAAATAAGAGGCACTGCGGGTGGCATGAAATGAGGGACTGTGTGGGGGCCATGAAATGAGGGGAGGTGCATTTGGGCCATGAAATGAAAGGCTTTGATGAATGAACAGCAAAATACATGAGGAGCTGTGATGATCATACTGCATATGGGGCTATGGAAGTTATTATACTAGAGGCTGTGGTGACAATACTGGATATTGGGCTGTGGTGAATATCATGCTGTTTGGGGTGTTGTTTGTGAGCCATAATACTGAAATGTGTGTTGTGGGGACTCCTTTGGACATCATACTATTTATGGGGGCCTGTGGTGGTGACCATACTATATATTGGGGGGCTGTTGTACTGTAGATATCATACCGTATAGACGGCTGTGATGACCATTATACTGTGTGGGGGGAAAGAGTGAGGAGTGGTTACAGTTCAAAGAGGGCAGCATGGTGGGCAATATGAGGGCTTAGTGTGAAATCGGGCACAGAATGCATATGGAGAGGGGACAGCTTGCAATAGAGGCACAATATGGACAGGGGTTAGCATGGTGAATAGAAAGATGACTGTAATATGTAATCTATAAGGTTCCTGGATTTAAATTATTTGTGATACTGAATAATTCTAATCAGAACTGTAATTCCTGTATGGTCCACAGTCTGATAATGGCTGTTAATAAAAACTGTTCTAGGGTCGTAGGGTCATGCGATAAAATGGTTTATGGGGCTGACTTAATATTATAATTGATTATTGCATAGCTCCCAACCATTCCGATTCTCGCAGGACAGTCCCGTTTTTGACAACCCCCACCCGCGTCCCGCCCGGGATGCTATTTTTCCCGCATTGCACTGAGCCGCCACACCCTCCCATGCACCGACCCCATCCTTGCCCTCCCAGAGACCCACTGCAGCCTGCAATGATGTGGCTGGGCTGTTCTGTGGCTGTACGCACAGGACCTGTGATGAGGTCACAGGAGGGGAGGAGTCAGGGGTCACATGATCAGGGGCCTCCGTGTCTGCAGGACTCTGCTGTGCTGGTTGTCATGGTGCTGGATGAGGTGAAGTTTCTGTGTGGGGTCAGGAGGGGTTTACGGTGTGGATGTAGCAGAGCTGTGTGTGTACGTGGTGTACGGAGCAGAGCCACATGTGTACAAGGTGTACGGAGTGGAACCGCATGTGTACAAGGTGTACGGAGCAGAGCCACGTGTGTATGAGGTGTACAGAGTGGAGCCGCGCGCGTACGAGGTGTACGGAGCCACGTGTGCATGAGGTGTACGGAGCGGAGCCACGTGTGTATGGATCGGAGCCATGTGTGTATGAGGTGTATGGAGCAGAGCCGTGTGTGTACGAGGTGTACAGAGCAGAGCCGTGTGTGTAGGAGGTGTATGGAGCGGAGCGTGTGTGTACAAGGTGTGCGGAGCGGAGCCGTGTGTGTACAAGGTGTACGGAGTGGAGCCGCGTGTGTACGAGATGTACTACGGAGCCACGTGTGTATGAGGTGTACGGAGCGGAGCTACATGTGTACGGGGCGTACGGAGCGGAGCTGCATGTGTACAGAGCCGAGTCACGCGTATACGAGGTGTACGGAGCGGCGCCGCGCATGTACGAGGTGTACAGAGTGGAGCCACGCGTGTATGAGGTGTACAGAGCGGAGCCGTGCATGAACGAGGTGTACGGAGTGGAGCCGAATGTGTACGAAGCAGAGCCGTGTGTTCGAGGTGTACGGAGCAGAGCCGCATATGTACAAGGTGTACGGAGCAGAGCCGCATGTGTACGAGGTGTACAGAGTGGAGCCACGTGTATACAGGGCATACGGAGCGGAGTCGCGTGTGTACGGAGCGGAGCCGCGCATGTACGAGGTGTATGGAGCGGAGCCACAGGTGTACGGAGCAGAGCCACGCGTGTATGAGGTGTACGGAGCAGAGCCGCGTGTGTATGGGGTATGCGGAGCGGAGCCGTGTGTGTACGGAGTGGAGCCATATGTGTACGGGATGAGCAGAGCCAAGCGTGTACGAGGCATGCAATGTGGGTTTTTCCCACAGACAAAGGAGTACACAGCGGAGCTCCTGAGGAGCACTTTAAAACTCGCACATGATGGTCCACCGAAAGTGATGTGCTGGAAGCTGACCGGAAATGAGGTAATTTCATGTTTAGATTGTGACAGAACCAGGAATGCTTCAAATCCATCACCATGTCCTCCTCCGACAGCGTGGACAGCAGGATCGCCTTGGAATCGGGGATGCTGGTCATGTGAGAGGATCATGATATGTCCTGCAACGGGAGGCTCAGGTGGGCATTACAATGGGAGCCGGGCTGCTATAGTATCGTAATAGAATCTTTCTCTGTTCCTTCTTTCTCATTCTCTGTTCTGTCTTTTCCTCTTTTTCTTTCTCTCTCTCTGTTCTTTCTTTTTCTCTCTAATCTTTCTTTTTTCTTTCTCTCTCTCTGTTCTTTCTTTCTCTCTCTGTTCTTTCTTTCCCTTTTTCTTTTTATTTCCTCTCTTTCTTTCTTTCTTTCGCTCTGTTCTTTCTTTTTTTCTTTACTTCTTTCTGTCTCTCTCTGTTCTTTCGTTCTTTCCCCTCTTTCTTTCTCTCTATCTCTCTGTTCTTTCTTTCCCCTCTTTCTTTCTTTCTTTCTGTTCTTTCTTTCTTTCTTTGTTTTTCTCTTTCTTTCTCTTTCTTTCTCTCTTGTTTCTTTCTTCCCCCTCTTTCTTTCTCTCTATCGCTCTATTCTTTCTTTCCTTCCCCTCTTTCTTTCTTTCTTTCTCTTTGTTTCTCTATTCTTTCTTTCCCCTCTTTCTTTCTCTCTCTATTCTTTCTTTCTTTCCCCTCTTTCTTTCTTTTGCTCTACCTCTGCTCTTTTTTTCTGTCCCTTCTTTCTTTCTCTCTCTGTTCTTTCTTTCCCCTCTTTCCCTCTCTCTGTTCTTTCTTTCTCTCTCTGTTCTTTCTTTTTTTCTTACCCCTCTTTCTTTCTTTCTTTCTCTCTGTTCTTTCTTTCCCCTTTCTTTCTCTCTCTGTTCTTTCTTTCGCTGTCTGTTCTTTCTTTCCCCTCTTTCTCTCTCTCTGTTCTTCCTTTCTCTTTCGCTCTCTGTTCTTTCTTTCTATCTGTTCTCACTCTGTTCTTTCTTTCCCCTCTTTCCTTCTCTCTCTGTTCTTTCTTTCTCTCTCTTTTTGTTCTTTTTTTCTGTCCCCTCTTTTTTTCTCTCTCTGTTCTTTCTTTCGCTTTCCTTCTTTTTCTCTGCTCTTTCTTTCTTTCCCCTCTTTCTTTCTCTCTGTTCTTTCTTTATTTCCCCTTTCTTTCTCTCTCTGTTCTTTCTTTCCCTCTCTTTCTTTCTCTCTCTGTTCTTTCTCTCTCTCTGTTCTTTCTTTCCCCTCTTTCTTTCTTTCTAGTTCTTTCCCCTCTTACTTTCTTTCTCTCTGTTCTTTCTCTTTCTTTCTTTATTTCTTTCTCTCTGTGTGTTCTTTCTTTCCCCTCTTTTTTTCACTCTCCCTCTGTTCTTTTTTCTGTCCCCTCTTTCTTTCTCTCTCTGTTCTTTCTTTCCCCTCTTTCTTTCTTTCTCTGTCTGTTCTTTCTTTCTCTCTCTGTTCTTTCTTTTTTTCTTTCCCCTCATTCTTTCTTTCTCTCTGTTCTTTCTTTCCCCTTTTTTCTCTCTCTGTTCTTTCTTTTGCTCTCTGTTCTTTCTTTCCCCTCTTTCTGTCTCTCTCTGTTCTTCCTTTCTCTTTCTCTCTGTTCTTTCTTTCTCTCTCTGTTCTTTCTTTCTATCTGTTCTCTCTCTGTTCTTTCTTTCCCCTCTTTCTTTCCCCTCTTTCTTTCTTTCCCCTCTTTCTTTCTCTTTCTGTTCTTTCTTTCTCTCTCTGTTCTTTTTTTCTGTCACCTCTTTCTTTCTCCCTGTGTTCTTTCTTTCTCTTTCTTTCTTTTACTCTGTTCTTTCTTTATTTCCCCTCTTTATTTTTCTCTGTTCTTTCTTTCTTTTCCCCTTTCTTTCTCTCTCTTTGTTCTTTCTTTCGCTCTCTGTTCTTTCTTCCCCTCTTTCTTTCTCTATCTGTTCTTTCTTTTCTCTGTTCTTTCGCTATCGCTCTCCTTTCTTTCTTTCTCTCTTTCTGTTTTCTTTTTTCTCTCTGTTTTCTCTCTTTCTTTTCCTTCGTACCAGTCAGTGTGCCCACAGTACCAGCCACTGTGCCCATAATGCCAGCCACTGTGCCCTCAGTCGCGGTCAGTGTGATCAGCAGTGCTAAATGGGTGCGGTTGGGGGTGGACATGGGTGTGACTAGTTGTGAAATGGGTGTGGTTGGGGGTGTAGCCATTCTCCCTCCTTCCCTTCTTCAAAAGTTGGGAGGTATGTTATGGTATTTAAGCTTCGTTCTTGTATTCGAGCATTCTTGATTCTGGTCATGTATTCATGTACTTCTGGTGCCATATTCATGTACTAGTGATGGCTCTAGTGCTCTAATTATGTACTGATGATGATTTTGGCTTCATATTCATGTACTGATGATGGTTCTGCTGATGAACATATCAAAAGAAACATCATCACTACATGAATGCAGCACCAGAACAACCATCACTACATGAACATGTCATGAGCACCAGAACCACCATCAATTTTGTGTAAGCAGTATTTACCACATGATGGACACAAAAACCATCAGACGTATCGCTCTATTTATAAATGCTGGACACCTTAATTGAAACCAAACAGCCCAGATTATAGTTACACTTCATTAGTTTCCACAACTATCCTTGGGTTTTACATTTAAAATATATGATATCAGGGATGAATATCGCAATTTTTTCCATGTATTGTGTAAATGGTCTGCAGAAAATGATTGATTCTGTATAGTGATGAGCAAGCATGCTCGCCATTAATCGATACTCACCCAAGCATCTCACTGCTCAGAGCCCACCGAGTATTTCCGGGGTTGCTCAGCGGGAGCTTGGGTCCCCTCCCTGCATGTTTAGCACCCTTTAGAGAGCCAATGAACATGCAGGGATTGTCTGCCACACACTGTAATGCCGTGGCCATGTTGGTTGTGGCATTACAGTGATTGGTTGGCTGCACAGCATTATCAGGTCTATATCAGACCTGGCACTGCCATTCTCATCACAGTCTACTCTGGAATCAGGCAGTGTAGGGAGAGGTGCTAGTGAGCTAGGGAGAGATTTACTTGTTTCTTAGTTAGTGTAGGTATACCACAATATATTATACACATATCCATCTCAACTAACAGTCCTTCTGAGGACTAATCCAGCTGCATAGATATCAGTCCTAGGCAGGCAGGCAGAGTATGTGGCAGACTGCCATGCATATAGCAAGAGGGTCCATTCCAGTTCTGTCTGCTGCTGCTGCTGCTGCTTTTACAGATATTTGTAGACATAGCCCCATGTATCAGGGGCCAGGAATAATTTTTTGGGGATCTTAATCCTGATTATTTGCTTAAAAAGCAAACAAGAGAACACCGTATTTCTGCTCCATTTGCTTGTTGGCACTGAAGAATACCGTCAGATCCTTTCCATATTACAGTGCTGAAAATCCATCTATTTAAAACTGTGGTTTGTCTGTCACATGGATCACATATAAGTGTGCTCAAAATTCAGCCATTTCTGGCCTCCATTTAAATTTTGCTGCAGTGTGTTAGCGAAGTTATTGACACCAGTTTGCTGTTAAAAAAAAGTTACCTGCAGGCCAGCTATTAAAAACTGGTTTTCCGTCACATGGATCACAAATAAATTCGCTCCAAATTCAGCCATTTGTAGTGAACATAGAAAATATTTTCCTCCATTTAAAATGGGCAAGGCGTGTGGCAATGGATGGGGAACTGGACGTGATGGTGATGGTGCATGCAGAGGCCGAAGCCAAGCTAAAATTGTGCCACAACAAACACCCATATCTTCTCGCCTGACCTTACTGTCCCAATTACTAGGGGACCACAACACACCACTATTGAACCCAGAGCAGTGTCAAAAGGTTGTTGGTTGGATAGCGGATAATGCTTCAAGTTACTTTGCCGCCACCACCACCACCATCACCATGTCTTTCACACGGTCAAGTCTCAGTAAACATGAGTTTGGACTGCATATTCCTCCTTCCTCCCACCATGCCAAATGCCTAGAGACTGTGAAAAATGAGGATGAATGAACTCATGGAGATCAACATCCAACACTGCGGAGACACCATCACATGTTTCTCAACGCAGTGATTCTAGAGCAATGCCCCATCCCTTATGGGAAATATGTAAAAATATGCAAGACACAAGCCGCAGAGACACCACTACATGTTTCTCAACGCAAGCAATGACTAGCCAGGTCTTTCCCCGGGAAGGAACAACCACGGGAAGGGCAGTACCAATGAAGGAAACCACCTATGCCAAAACATGGTATCCATCCACAGACAGATATATGTTTTGCATATTTTTACATATTTCCCATAAGGGATGGGGGCATTGCTCTAGAATCACTGCGTTGAGAAACATGTGATGGTGTCTCCGCAGTGTTGGATATTGATCTCCATGAGTTCATTCATCCTCATTTTTCACAGTCTTCTACTAGGCATTGCTCCTACTGGCCAATTTCCTACTCCACACTGATGAGGGGCAATACCCCGAAACAGCTGTCTGTGGATGGATACCATGTTTTGGCATAGGTGGTTTCCTTCATTGGAGACTGCCCTTCCCGTGGTTGTTCCTTCCCAGGGAAAGACCTGGCTAGTCATTGCTTGCATTGAGAAACATGTGATGGTGTCTCCGCGGCTTGTGTTTTGAATGCCTAGAGACAACTGATAACCACACTTCGACACTCCAAAGAGCTGTTCACTTTTCCATTTATAGATTCAGGCCTCTCGCCCGGTCCACTTGAAGCGGGGCAAGAGAAGATCGCATGCAGAGATGCCCAAATATTTGAGCAGCCACAGTCACACGAAGGCGATGGTAGGAAAGTGTCACAAGAGGTGGAAGATGATGAGACATAATTGCCAGAAAGTCAGGAGGAGGATCAGGGTGGGGA
Organism: Dendrobates tinctorius; assembly: GCF_039654945.1. Classification (NCBI taxonomy): domain Eukaryota; kingdom Metazoa; phylum Chordata; class Amphibia; order Anura; family Dendrobatidae; genus Dendrobates; species Dendrobates tinctorius. Next base: position 58,270,482 of record NW_027361679.1, read on the forward strand.
AGTGGAAGACAAAGTGGTGGATGATATAGTAACTGACCCAACCTGGCAGGAGGACATGCAGAGCGGGGACAGCAGAACACAGGGGGAGGGAGGCATAGCACTCCAACAGGCAGGAAGAAGCAGTGTGGTGGCCGCAGACAGAAGACGGGCAACTGTTCCCCGTAGCATGAACACCATGGAAGTTGCCAGTACAACAGTTAGGTCTTCACGAGTCTGGTTATTTTTTAAAGACTCTGCCGTTAACCCCAAAAAGGCCATTTGCACCACCTGCCAGAATCAGAAGGTGTAGCAAAACTAGCAGCCTAACCACCACCAGCATGTTCAGGCACATGGCAACAAAGCATCCAACTTTGTAGGCCAAACCCTAGGGTCCAGGAACTGTGTCTACGGGTGACACCACTGCTTCTTCCGCTGTTGTGTGTGCAAGCCAATCCCCTGCCCATGGTGCATGTGAAGATGCCTCTTGCCCTGCACCTGTCATTGCACACACTCAACTAGCACTATCAGCAAGAACTTCCATGTCCTTGTCCCAGTGCAGCGTTCAGTTGTCCATACTCCAGTCCCTGGAATGCAAGCGCAAATACACAGCCAACGCCCCACAGGCCACACTACTAAATTCCCACATTTTGCAACTGCTTTCACTTGAAATGTTGCCTTTTAGGCTTGTGGAGATGGAAGCTTTCCGCAACCTGATGGCAGCAGCCATCCTTCAGTACTCGGTCCCCAGCCGCCAGTATTTCTCCCAGTGTGTCGTCCCCGCATTACACAAGCACGTGTCCCACAACATTAGCTGTGCCCTCAACAATGCAGTTACTGGGAAAGTCTACCTAACCACGGACATGTGGACAAGTGCTTGTGGGCAGGATGGTACAACTCACTAACAGCACACTGGGTTAACATAGTGGAAGCCGGGACCCAGTCGGATCTTGGGATGGAACACGTCTTACCGACGCCGAGGATTGCGGGCCCTACATCAATCAGGGTTGCCCCCACAGTTAACAGCTCCTGCATTTCTTCCTCCTCCTCTTCAGCCTCCATCTCTGAAATGACCACATCAGTCACAAGGTGGAAGCACTGTAAACTGCCTAAGCCAAGCGGCAACAAGCTGTGCTGAAGCTAATATGCTTAGATGACAAACCGCACAATGCTGAAGAGTTGTGGACAGCTCTGAAAATAGCAGGCAGATCTGTGGCTGATACCCCTGAACCTACAGCAAGGCAGTGCCATGTGTGACAATGGCTGGAACCTGGGGGAGGCTCTGAGGCGAGGCAAGCTTACACACGTACCATGCCTGACTCATGTTCCTAAACTCGTGGTTCAGGAGTTTCTCAAAACCTACCCGGAGCTGCTGGATCTGCTTATCAGAGTACACTGCCTGTGTCCCCATTTTGGAAAGTCAGCTACAGCTTCCGCCGCCCTTTCTGTGCTTCTGCAGCATTTGCAGCTTCTGGCTCACCTACTGGTGTGTGATGTTCCCACGTGTTGGAACTTTACACTGCAGATGTTGGGAAGGATTTGTGAGCAGAAGAGGGAAGTTGTTGACTACCTGCATCAACAAGGCCATCGGTAGTCTTTTCAGTCTCCACACATAAGACCTCAGGAGCGGACATAAATGTCAGACATATGTACCATCCTCCCAAACTTTGAGGACTCCACCAAGATTGTGAACGGCAATGACACCATAATTAGCATCACCATCCCGCTACTCTCTGCTCACTATCAAAGAGGATGCATTGCAGATGAAGCACGATGAGATTGAGCAAGGAACTATGCAGGCTGATTACACACAGCCCAGCCTCATCTCATCCAACGTGGATTGGGTGACAATGAGGAGGAGGAGGAAGAACAGGAGCTAATTTCATGCACTATAGAAGATACCACTTGCACAACTGTCATACCATCTGTTCAGCATGGATGGCCTGAGGACAGGGAGGAGTAGGAGGAAAGCATGGTCAGTCGTCCTCTTGGTGAGGACACAGAAGCCTTGCCTGTTTGCAGTCTAGCATGTATGGCTGAGTTTATGTTACACTGCCTTTCCTGTGACCCTCGCATTCTCAAAATTTTGGGTGACAGTCATTATTGGTTTGTGACACTACTAAACCCATACTACAAGGAGAACTTTATATCTCTTATTCCTGAGGTGGACAGGTCTACTAAAATGGAGCAGTACCAGAAGGCCCTTGTTGTGGAATTATTAAAAAATTTCCCAGCAGAGACAGGGTAACACTGTCAAAGTTCTGGGAGCGTTTTCTCAGACCCTCCCATCGCCCTGGCCCAGAGGCGTGGGGTACTCTCACAAGGAGTGCAAAGTTTGGGAAGATGCTGAGGGAGTAACTTGCTGACCGTTCCAACGTCCTCTGTGATTCCTATGTGCCTTATAATTATTGAGTATCCAAACTGGAGACGTGGCATGAACTGACTCTCCACACCTTTGATGCCCTGGCCTGCCCTGCCGCTAGTGTTTGATTCGTTTTTCACGTTTTGCATTGCTTTCAACCAATACAAATGCATTCACTGGGAAATGTAATTTTAATATTTAACAACCTTATCTGGCCATGTGGAGTGTGACACATCATCACCAGACAAATCCTGTTTCATTTATGAAGGAGGGACTCTGAAAGTCACATAGCCTATTTTATAGGTGCATAAGGCGACATTAATCTTCTTAAAGGGCCATCAGCTGGCTATGCTTTGTTGCTTCCATTATTAAACAGTGGGTCTCCTATACTGTTATTGCCTATGCAGTGGCTGGCTGCCAAAAATTAGGACGCATCCCAATGCCCCTTTGACAAGATGTAAAGGAGGGCCTCATGAAAAAATGTTCTCATTATAAGAAAATGGGCATTCCATAGGGTTTGCCTATGAATTTAATGCTTGGCCTGCCTTGTTCCAAAGTTACACGCACCCCAATAACACTTGGAACAGACGTCCTGGATGGCCACATGAAACCAAAGATCCTCTTTATTGTTTTTTTTTATTAGTCCCATAAAGTTTGCCTATGCATTGAATGCAAGGCCTGCCTTGGCCCACAGTTACACGCATCCCAATAACCCTTGGAACAGACGTCCTGGATGGCTACATGAAGCCAATGTTCCCATTATTTTTGATTTGGTACTACCACACTGTTTGCCTATGCATTGAATAAAAGGCCTGCCCTGCACCAAAGCAACACGCACCCCAATAACCCTTTCAACAGACGTACTTGAGGACCTCATGACAAAAATGTTCCCATTAGAAGAAATTGTGTCTCCCATAGTGTTTGCCTATGCATTGAATGCAAGGCCTGCCCTGCACCAAAGTTGCACACACCCCAATAAGCCTTTGAACCGACATCCTTGATGTCCACATGAAACCAAAGATGCCATTATTCATTTGTACTCCCATACTGTTTGCTTATGCATTGAATGCAAGGTCTGCCTTGCACCAAAGTAACACACACTCCAATAACCCTTTCAACAGATGTACTTCAGGGCCTCATGACAACAATGTTCCCATTAGCTGAAAGTGTGTCTACCTTAGTGTTTGCCTATGCATTTAATGCTTGGCCTGTCCTGCCACAAAGTTACACACACCCCAATAGCACTTGGAACAGACGTCCTGGAAGGCCACATGAAACCAAAGATCCCCTTTATTCTTTTTTTTTACTCCCATAAAGTTTGCCTATGCATTGAATGCAAGGTCTGCCTTTCCCCAAAGTTACATGCACCCCAATAACCTTTGGAACAGATGTCCTGGATGGCTACATGAAACCAAAGTTCCCATTATTTTTCATTTGGTACTGCCACACGGTTTGCCTATGCATTGAATGCAAGGCCCACCTTGCCACAAAGTAACAGGCACCCCAATAACTCTTTGAACAGACGTCCTGGATGCACACATGAAACCAAAGGTCCCATTATTTTTGATTTGGTACTACCACACTGTTAGCCTATGCATTGAATAAAAGGCCTGCCCGGCACCAAAGTAACACGCACCCCAATAACCCTTTCAACAGACGTACTTTACTTGAGGACCTCATTACAAAAATGTTCCTATTAGAAGAAAGTGTGTCTCCCATAGTGTTTGCCTATGCATTGTGTTAGGGATGGTGGAACGCACTAAATAATAAATAATAATAAGTGCGTTCACCACCCAGGGTCCACCGTGCAGAAGGTGTTACGCTGCTGCTATGTAATGGCAGACGCACAATATGGCGGCATAACGAACGTGGGTTGAACGTCACCTGGAGTGCACTGGGTGGTCTCTGTTCCTTCTCAGAGGCGCCGAGGCGTTAAATACAAAGACCGAGCCTGTTGACATCACAGGACTCAGTGGAATGCACACACGGTATATGGACACAGGACTTGGGCCCAAGACACAGGGTCCGTGTCCCTCTAGACCTACTGTGCGTGTGGTGTCGCAGACGCAGACGCCGAGAAGTACTGCTGACTGCAGCGCGGTGACAGACACTGCCGCTATACGACAATGCCTGGTAGCAGGCACACTGTCAAACTCTAGTACTGTGGTGGATGCGTACTGTGGCCTGTAGCTTGCCACTGACTGGCGCTGACTCTATCACTAGTTCCCTATCCACACACGTAATATCAGAGGGAGGGGAATCTTAATGAGTCATTTGCAAGTCCATACTTCTGTCATCATTCACACAGTTAGCAACTAGAGTCTATTACTAGCGCATGGCCGAGCGGCCATGCAAACCTTTTATAGCCGGGACCTTCCGGAAGCTTCCAGATACCTGAGATGGACCAATCAGATCTGGAGAAGGACCTGTGCATGTGACTCCCGATCTCCAATGGGAGATCGTCTCGTGAGCATGCTCAGTGGAGCGACGGAAAGACTTATCCTCTGGAGTGATTTGCTGCTGAGCAGCCTGCATTGCTATTGCTGGCCCAAAGGTGGCAGCAACAGCCAGACCCACAGAGCAGGTCTGAGCAGAGCGTCGGGAACGACGGGGCTGCTGAGCAAGCTCCTCTGCAGTCGATGGAGAATGGGAGACCGCTGAATGCAAGGCTCTGGATTCCTGCTGTGCCGCTGCAGGAACCCGACGCCTAACACATTGAATGCAAGGCCTGCCCTGCACCAAAGTTGCACACACCCCAATAAGCCTTTGAACCGACATCCTTGATGTCCACATGAAACCAGAGTTACCATTATTCATTTTGTACTCCGATACTGTTTGCTTATGTATTGAATGCAAGGCCTGCCTTGCACCAAAGTAACACACACTCCAATAACCCTTTCAACAGATGTACTTCAGGGCCTCGTGACAAAAATGTTCCCTGTTATGAACCAGTCATCGAGGAGAATGGCAGGAACAGGCTAAGCAACCAGAAAACCGGAGAGATTGGTAACTCAGTGGATTGCAGACCCCTGATCCTAACAACACAACTAACAGTAGCCGTGGAGCGTTCCTACAATGCCCTAGACACCTCAGCACAGCCGGAGAACTAACTAAACCTAATGCCAGAAAGGTGAAATCTAAACTGCCCTGGAGCAGATCCCCAAAGGAATAGATAGCCCCCAAACATATATTGTTGGTGAGACAAGATGAGGCAGAAAATAGCCTGAGCAAATGATGGGGCCCAAACTGTCTAGATAGGACAGGACAGAAAAGACACTGTCTGCAATCACGCAAAAAGCCTAAAAAATCAAACACATCTGATATACAGAAAACCTGAGGCCACACGACCTCACCCCCGCTAGATCAGCTCTCCAGTGTGAACTGGAAGCAAAGCAAAAATACCAGTACAATAGGGGACTGAAAAGACTGACACAAGCTGTAACATATGGAGCTGGGCCCAGCGCTGCTCCCTGCAGGGAGTACGCTGAACCCTCGCAACAAAGCAGAAAGCAAAAAAAGGCACAACCAGATCAGATGCAAAGGATTAGCAAAAGAATCGCTTAATTGAACCATGCAGATCAGGCAGGAGACAGAAGAACTCAAAATGCACAAGGAGGAAATCACCAGCAACCACTAAGGGAAGCCTGCTCACTAATATGCTCCCAGCCAGTAATCCCAGATTCCCAATCATCGTCGTCAGGTGGCAAACTTCCATCAAACTGGCCAGCTCCACTACCCCAGTAACCATCAGAGGGAGCTCCGGCTCAGAAGTCTGATCAAGGGAATTCACAACAGTTCCCATTAGAAGAAAGCGTGTTTCCCTTAGTGTTTGCCTATGCATTTAATGTTTGGCCTGTCCTGCCACAAAGTTACACGCACCCCAATAGCACTTGGAACAGACGTCCTGGATGGCCACATGAAACCAAAGATCCCCTTTAATCTTTTTTTTTTAACTCCCATAAAGTTTGCCTATGCATTGAATGCAAGGTCTGCCTTGCCCCAAAGTTACACGAACCCCAATAACCCTTGGAACAGACGTCCTGGATGGCTGCATGAAACCAAAGTTCCCATTATTTTTCATTTGGTACTGCCACACTGTTTGCCTATGCATTGAATGCAAGGCCCGCCTTGCCGCAAAGTTACAGGCACTCCAATAACCCTTTGAACAGATGTCCTGGATGCCCACATGAAACCAAAGGTCCCATTTTTTTTATTTGGTACTGCCATATCGTTAGCCTATGCATTGAATGCAAGGCCTGCTCTGCACCAAAATAACATGCACCCAATAACCCTTTCAACAGATGTACTTGAGGGCCTCATGACAAAAATGTTCCCATTAGAAGAAAATGTGTCTCTTATAGTGTTTGCCTATGCATTTATTGCTTGGCCTGTCCTGCCACAAAGTTACAGTCACCCCAATAGCACTTGGAACATACATCCTGGATGGCCACATGAAACCAAAGTTCCCATTATTATGATTTTTGTATTCCCATACAGTTTGCCATGAAGTGACTGCAAGGCCTTCTCCAAATTTGGATGCACCCCAATAACCCAAAGCACAGACATCCTGGATGGCCACATGAAACAAAACTTCCCATTATTAGGAAGTTGGTACTCCCATACTGTTTGACTATGCAGTGAATTGCAGTGTTAAGCCAGAAGAACCTGCATTTTTGAATTGCAGCGGTGAGCCTGAAGAACCTGGAGTGGAGAATTGCAGTGTTGAGGCTGAAAAACATGTGGAGAATTGCAGTGTTGAGGCTGAAGAACTTACATTGGTGAATTGCAGTGTTGAGGCTAAAGAACACCTGGCAGTGGAGAATTGCAGTTTTGAGGCTGAAAAACCTGAATTGGTGAATTGCAGTGTTGAGGATGAAGAACCTTGAGTGGAGAATTGCAATGTTGAGGCTAAAGAACACCTGGCAGTGGAGAATTGCAGTGTTGAGGCTGAAGAACATGCATTGGTGAATTGCAGTGATGAGCCTGAAGAACCTGGAGGGGAGAATTGCAGTGTTGAGGCTAAAGAACATCTGGCAGTGGAGAATTGCAGTGTTTAGGCTGAAGAACCTGCATTGGTGAATTGCAGTGGTGAGCCTGAAGAACCTGGAGTGGAGAATTGCAGTGTTGAGGCGAAATAACATCTGACAGTGGAGAACTGCAGTGTTGAGGCTGAAGAAATTGAAGTGGAGAATTGCAGTGATGAGCCTTGAAGAACCTAGAGTGGAGAATTGCCGTGTTGAGGCTGAAGAAATTGAAGTGGAGAATTGCAGCGTTGACGATGAAGACCCAAAAGTGGAGAATTGCATTGTTGAAGCAGCTGACCAATCCCTACAGTTCCCATTATTAGAAACTGGGTCTCCCATACTGTTTGGCTATGCAGTGAATGCAAGGCCTGCCCTGCCACAAATTTACACGCACCCCAATAAATCTTTGAACTGACGTCCTGGATGGCCACATGAAGCCAAAATTCCCATTTTTTTCATTTGGCACTGCCATACTGTTAGCCTATGCATTGAATGGAAGGCCCGCCTTGCCACAAAGTTACAGGCACCCTAATAACCCTTTGAACAGACGTCCTGGATGCCCACATGAAACCAAAAGGTCCCATTTTTTTTTATTTGGTACTGCCATACTGTTAGCCTATGCATTGAATGCAAGGCCTGCTCTGCACCAAAATAACATACACCCAATAACCCTTTCAACAGATGTACTTGAGGGCCTCATGACAAAAATGTTCCCATTAGAAGAAAATGTGTCTCTTATAGTGTTTGCCTATGCATTTAATGCTTGGCCTGTCCTTCCACAAAGTTACAGTCACCCCAATAGCACTTGGATATCCTGGATGGCCACATGAAACCAAAGTTCCCATTATTATGATTTTTGTATTCCCATACAGTTTGCCATGAAGTGACTGCAAGGCCTTCTCCAAATTTGGATGCACCCCAATAACCCAAAACACAGACATCCTGGATGGCCACATGAAACAAAACTTCCCATTATTAGGAAGTTGGTACTCCCATACTGTTTGACTATGCAGTGAATTGCAGTGTTAAGCCAGAAGAACCTGCATTTTTGAATTGCAGCAGTGAGCCTGAAGAACCTGGAGTGGAGAATTGCAGTGTTGAGGCTGAAAAACATGTGGAGAATTGCAGTGTTGAGGCTGAAGAACTTACATTGGTGAATTGCAGTGTTGAGGCTAAAGAACACCTGGCAGTGGAGAATTGCAGTTTTGAGGCTGAAAAACCTTGAATTGGTGAATTGCAGAGTTGAGGATGAAGAACCTGGAATGGACAATTGCAATGTTGAGGCTAAAGAACACCTGGCAGTGGAGAATTGCAGTGTTGAGGCTGAAGAACATGCATTGGTGAATTGCAGTGATGAGCCTGAAGAACCTGAAGTGGAGAATTGCAGTGTTGAGGCTAAAGAACATCTGGCAGTGGAGAATTGCAGTGTTTAGGCTGAAGAACCTGCATTGGTGAATTGCAGTGGTGAGCCTGAATAACCTGGAGTGGAGAATTGCAGTGTTGAGGCGAAATAACATCTGGCAGTGGAGAACTGCAGTGTTGAGGCTGAAGAAATTGAAGTGGAGAATTGCAGTGATGAGACTTGAAGAACTTAGAGTGGAGAATTGCCGTGTTGAGTCTGAAGAAATTGAAGTGGAGAATTGCAGTGTTGACGATGAAGACCCAAAAGTGGAGAATTGCATTGTTGAAGCAGCTGACCAATCCCTACAGTTCCCATGATTAGAAACTGGGTCTCCCATACTGTTTGGCTATGCAGTGAATGCAAGGCCTGCCCTGCCACAAAGTTACATGCACCCCAATAACACTTGGAACAGACATCCTGGATGGCCACACGAAACTAAAGTTCCCATTATTATGAATTTTGTACTCCCATAAATTTTACCCATGAAGTGAATGCAAGGCCTGGCCCAAATTTGCACGCAGCACAATCCCCCTTGGAAGAAACGTGGAGGAGGGCCTCATAAAAAAATTATCATTAAAAAGGACCGGGTCTTCTCTACTTGTAATGCCCATACACTTTAGTAAGGCTGACAAACCTTTCCCCCTGGGGGGTACACATCATCATAGTGTGTAAACTTTTATTTTTTAATGGCATCATAAATACCTTGGAAAACAGTAATGTGGTTTCCTACACAGTTGTTTCTGGTAAGGTGAAGGTTTTTAGCAGAAATATGGCGGACAAGTCATTGGAAGAAGTGATCAGGAAAAGGGGCATGGTGACGGCAGGAATGGGAACATACAGGATTAATAACAGTGGGGGCTATGTGAGGTATGAGATCCAGGATCCAGCCTACATGATTAGTCATTTACCCACCCCCAATTGCCAGAATGTGTTTGATGCTAGTCAGACGATCGGTGTAACAGATGCGCGTCTGAAGCTTGGCATAAAAGGTTGCCAAAGACGCAAGTATCTGTATAAAGGGTAAAGTGAAAGATTCTGGTGAGAAGCTTAAATCTAGAAAGCAACAGATCAGTGTAGGAGGAAAACCAAACAAACTTATGGATGCTCATGGAAAACTAAGTTTAAAGAGGCACCGGCCGTAACTCTATCAACACACCCGTGGCACAAGGTTCTTCATCTTCCCCCTTACATATTACCAAGAATATCCAAATGTCACAGCAGAAAAATATTTTTTTCCGGTGTTACGAACACTGTTAATGGAATGCCAATAAACGTAGTTAACCACGACCCTGGGAAACAACAGATTTCTTCTTGACAAGATATGGACGATGATGGTAATGATGATCACTTGGAACTTTCCAACATCCCCACCAAGAAAATAAAGATCACAGCTGCCAACATTGTGCAAAAAAGGCTCTGAACGTCTGGAAATTAATTTTCTCTTTGGCAAACTTTGCCTCTTACTAAAGTGGTTCAGAATGATGCATACACAGCTCCCATGTCTACTCAGCACGCGACTTGGACACCTTTATTGCACACAAAGGCTCTAACCAATGTGTCATGGACACTTGTCACAAAGAAGGCCAGTTCATCAGTAGGGCCCACTCCAAAAGAGTCTGTCTTCAGCCCTTTTTGAATGCAAAAAAATGACCATTAATAATTTGCATCCAAGAGTCACAGAGTAAGATATTGTGGAGCTTTTCTGTGTATGTAGTGCCTTGAAGCGCACCTGCTTGTTGAGTTCTGGAGTTGCCGAGGTCGTGTTTGTAAGAAAGTATGATGCAGTTCGTGCCTACAAAAAATACAACAAATACCTATATGGACAACCAATGAAATGCAATCTTCCTTTGAATGGTAGTGTGATAACATCAGACCAGCCAGCCCATACTTTTAAGATTAAGAGACACCCCATCAAAGAAGGAGGGTGAATCAAGAAGAAACACAATCTCCTCCTCCTTCAGTGTTGCGTAAAATCCTCCAGCTGAAGTTGATCTTGATACTATCTTAAAAGCACTCTTTTAGGCTAGTTTTACACTAGTGTATGGAGGAGCTGCAGAGGGATGCAGACTTCCTCCGTGAATCTCCGCCCACGGCCGAACCTGCTCTGGTCAGCTCCGCCTCCGTCGGCATGCATCCTGCGTACCCTATCTTTAGCATTAGGTACGCAGGCCATGCCGATGTATACGGATGCCTCCTCATGCGTCATTTTGACGGTGCGGCGACAAGCGCAGAACGCGGAATTTGGACTGCTCATTGGGAGGGGGAGACACAAGAAATGATGTGAACTCTGCTGAGACCACAAACACCCCTTTGCAAACAATAACGAGGCTGTTGCATCATGGAACACGTTCACCCTGGTATTGCAGTGGTAGTGTCTGAAGAGACGTGGAGGATGTGTGGTATCCCACAAACTGGCCATTTCAATGGAATACTGGATATATTGTGTGTTTTCATATAAATGTTGTGCATTTTTATGTGGACTCAGCATTTTAAATGCTTTGTGAGACCTGCTGACAGGCAGCACAAAAAGCTTTAATCTTCTTCTCCGAGGCTTGATCAGGTGACCCAGCTCTCTTTTAATATGCAGAAGGTTTCAGGCCTCCATAGAATTGTTTTTGTGTTGTCTTAGCCTACTTATTCACACAATTTTTCATGCTCAAAAAAAAATACAGGCAAGATATTTGAAAGTGGGCTATCTCCATCAGACACTTCATCTATCAGTGGACTACAAATTGTGGCATTTGAGTCCTCCATTGAATAGTTTTTCCTGTGTCTTACCCTAGTTATTGACACTAGCTTGCTGGAATAATTTTTTTACCTACAGGCCAGATATTTTAAACTGTGGTTTACACGCACACGGATCACATATCAGTTTGCTCCAAATTCAGCCATTTGTAGTGAATGTGGAAAATATTGGTCCATTTAAAATGGGCAAGGCACATGGCAAGGGATGTGGAAGTGGACATGATGGTGATGGTGCATGCAGAGGCAGAGGCCAAGCTGAAATTGGGCTACAACAAACACACACATCTTCTCGCTCGACCTTCCTGTCCCAATTACTAGGGGACCGCAGCAGCACACCACTATTGAACCCAGAAGAAGTGTCAAAAGATTGTTGGTTGGATAGCAGATAATATTTCCAGTCACTTTGCCACTACCACCAGCACCCTGTCTTCCATACGGTCAAGTCTGCGTAGCCCAGCGTCTGGATCGCATATTCCTCACCCTGAGCCTCCTTCCTCCCACCCTGCCGAGTGCCCAGAGACAACTGATCCCACACTTCGACACTCCCAAGAGCTGTTCACGTTTCCATTTATAGATTCGGGCCTCTCACATGATTCACTTGAAATGGGGCAAGATGATATCGCATGTAACAATACCCAAATATTTGAGCAGCCACCCTCACACTAAGGCGACAGTGGGACCATGTCACCAGAGGTGGACAATGAAGAGGCACAATTTCAAAAAAGTCAGGAGGAGGACCAGGGTGCGTAAGTGGAAGACGAGGTGGTGGATGATATTATTATTATTACTCATTTTTATAGCGCTATTTATTCCATGGTGCTTTACATGTGAAAAAGGGGCATGGAATAAATAGCGCTATAAAAACATAGACATAGACATGTAGAATCATAGAATCATAGAGTTGGAAGGGACCTCCTGGGCCATCTGGTCCAACCCCCTGCTCAAAGCAGGATTCGCTAAATCATCCCAGACAGATGTCTGTCCAGCCTCTGTTTGAAGACTTCCATTGAAGGAGAACTCACCACTTCTTGTGGCAGCCTGTTCCACTAATTGATCACTCTAACTGTCAAAAAGTTTTTTCTAATATCTAATCTGTGTCTCCTCCAATTCAATTTCATCCCATTGCTTCTAGTCTTTCCTTGTGCAAATGATAATAAAGATGATTATTCTACAATGTGACAGCCCTTGAGATATTTGTAGACAGCTATTAAGTCTCCTCTTCAGTCTTTTCTTTTGCAAGCTAAACATTCCCAAATAATGCAACCTTTCCTCATAAGACAGGGTTTGCAGACCGGTCACCATTCTGGTCGCTCTTTTCTGAACTTGCTCCAGTTTGTTGATGTCTTTTTTAAAATGTGGCGCCCAAAACTGGACACAATATTCCAGATGAGGTCTGACCAAAGAGGAGTAGAGGGAAATAATGACTTCACGTGATCTAGACTGTATGCTTCTGTTAATACATCCTAGAATTGCATTTGCCTTTTTTGCTGCTGCATCACACTGTTGACTCATATTCAGACTGTGATCTATTAGTATACCCAAGTCTTTTTCACATGTGCTGTTGCTTAGCCCAATTCCTCCCATTCTGTATATGCTTTTTTCATTTTTATTGCCCAGATGTAGTACTTTGCATTTTTCCCTGTTAAAAACCATTCTGTTAGTTGCTGCCCACTGCTCCAGTTTATTTATATCTTTTTGAATCCTCTCTCTTCTCTAGTATTAGCTATCCCTCCTAGCTTTGTGTCAGCAGAAAATTTAATCAGTTTACCCTCAATTCCTTCATCTAAATCGTTGATAAACATGGACAGAGCCCTGTGGTACCCCACTTGAGACATTCTTCCAACTGGATGTGCAGCCATTTACAACCACTCTTTGGGTCCGATCACTAAGCCAGTTATGAATCCACCTAACAGTTGCCTTGACCATTCCATAGTAGTCATTTTTTCAATAAGGATTGTGTGAGATACTTTGTCAAATGCTTTGCTGAAGTCAAGATATACTATATCTACAGCATTTCCCTGATCCACCCAATCAGTGATTCCGTTATAGAAGGAAATTAAGTTAGTCTGACATGACTTATTAGTTACAAACCCATGCTGACTCTGTTTAATCACTTCATTCTTATCCAGGTACTGACATACATGTTGTTTAATAATTTGTTCAAAGATCTTTCCTGGTATAGAAGTCAGACTCACCGGCCTATAGTTGCCTGGGTCCACCTTCTTCCCCTTTTTGAAGATAGGAACAACATTTGCTCTTCTCCAGTCTTCTGGGACTTCTCCTGTTCTCCAAGAATTTTCAAAGATTATGGAGAGGGGTTCAAAAATTTCTTCTGCTATCTCCTTCAGTACTCTGGGGTGTAATTCACCTGGACCTGGAGACTTGAATTCATTTAGGTTAGCTAAGTGTTTCCTCACTATCTTTCTGTATATAGATATCCTGGATTCTTCTATTCCCTTAATAGGACAGTGAAGAACAGTTGATGTTACATTTCCTTTCTGAGAGAAAACAGATGCAAAATAGGAATTTAAAAGTTTGGCCTTCTCAACATCCTGTCTTACCATTTCATCATTTTCATCCTGTAAAAATCCTATAGCATCTTTGACTTTTCTTTTACTTTTGACATATCCCCAAAATCCTTTATTATTGCTTTTGACGTCTCATGCAAGCCTCAATTCTTTGTCAACTTTAGATAATCTGATTTGTGCCCTGCAGGTTCTGCAGACAGCATTATATTCTTCTTTAGATATGCCCCCTCTTTCCATTTTATAAACATTTCTTTCTTCCTTTTTAGCATGTGCTTAAGTTCTGTGTTCATCCATCCTGGTTTCCTTAAATGCTTCCTATTCTTCCCTCTTTTTGGAATTGTTAACAATTGTGCTTTGAGAATTTCATTTTTCAAGATTTCCCATCCTTCCTGGACATTTTTGTCTTTAAGGATATACAGCCATTGGATCCCTCCAATTCTCTTTCTGAATCCCTTAAAATCTGCCTTTCTGAAATCTAACCTTGACGTCTGTGTCTTCACAGGTCTTCCTCCTCTAGTTATCCAAAATTCTAAAATAGCATGGTCACTACCTCCTAGGGTCCCAGCCACTTTTACCTCCTCAACCATTTCCTCCCTGTTTATAAGGATTAGATCCAAGGTAGCAGATCCCCTTGTTTTCTCCCCTACCTTTTGGAAGATAAAGTCAGCAAGAGAGGATAAGAATTTCCTTGACCTGTTTGTTTTGCCTGAGAGAGATTCCCAACAAATGTCTCGATAGTTGAAATCTCCCATGACAACTATGTCATATTTTTTGGAGAACTCGGCCATTTGATGCATAAAGAGTTCATCCATATCTTCAGCTTGCACAGGCGGCCTGTAGTAAATTCCTACAATGGTGTCCTTTCCATTGTTCTTTCCTTGTATTCTTACCCAAACAGTTTCCACAGAACTCCCAGTCTCTGAAGCTTCAATCTCTGCAAATATATGCGTTTCTAGCATACAATGCGACACCTCCTCCTCGTTTATCAAGTCTGTTTCTTGCAAATAAGTTGTATCCTTCTAGCCTTGTATTCCAATCATGTGTATTGTCCATCCAAGTTTCAGTGATTCTAATGACATCATATTTCTTCTCCTTTGTTAGTAGCTCCAATTCTCCTTGTTTGTTGCCCATGCTTTGTGCATTAGTATAGAAACATTTTAGTTTGTGATTGGTTTCTCTTTCTCCAATATTTTTATTATTTAGATTCTTTTGTCTTTGTTCTTCCTTTCCACTTCTAGTAGCAGAGTTCTCAATAGCTTTTTCTGGCCTTTTGCTTCCCTTCCCACATTGTTCTAGTTTAAAGCTCTCCTGATGAGTGTAGTAAGGCGACTTCCAAATACATATTTTCCAGTCTTCGTAAAGTGCACCCCATCTCTAGCAAGTAGTCCATCGTATAGGTAATTCACTCCGTGATCCAGAAATCTAAATCCTTGCTGACGGCACCATCGATGTAGCCAGTTGTTCACCTGCAGAATCTTATTCCACCTCATTTTTCCATGGCCATTCACTGGGAGGATGGAAGAGAAGACCACCTGCACTCCCAGTTCTTTCACTTTCTTACCTAAGTTTTTAAAGTCACTGCAGATGGTTTCCAGGTCGTTTCTTGCTGTGTCATTTGTCCCCACATGTATTAGCAAGAATGGGTAGTAATCTGTAGGTCTGAAGAGTCCTGATATCCTGTCAGACACATCTTTAATTTTTGCACCTGGAAGACAGCACATTTCTCTTGAAGTTATATCTGGTCTGCAGATAGTGGCCTCTGTTTCTCTCAAAAGGGAATCCCCATGACCACCACTCTCCGTTTCTTCTTCACAACATTTTTCTTTCTCCATCCAGGAGAATCAAAGTCATTCTCTGTGTAAGTGTGCGTGTATAGCCCATTCACTATCTCTATCCATCCTTCACTCCCTCAAGATGGCTGGACCTTCATTGTATATACTCCATTGTAAATACACCCCTGTCCTCTGCATCTCCCTCACCTCATTGTAGATTGTAAGCTCTCACGAGCAGGGTCATCTTATTTCGTCTTATTTTGCTTTAATTATTGTATTGTTAACGTTGTTACTTATGACTTGTGTTTTGAAACTGTTAAAGTGTAATACGCTGCGGAATATGTTGGCGCTATATAAATAAAGATTATTATTATTATTATTATTCTGAAGGCGTACAAAGTTGCTGTTTGTGGGCAAAGTCTTATCCTGATGTATTTCTTCATCGTTCTCCTGCGTGAGAGCCTGGTACTGGTTCCTGAGCAGTATGGGTGCTGACTGTCTCCCGATATTCCTGCTTCTCTGGGTCACATGCTTCCATTCCTCTGTTTCTTCAGGTGCACTTCGAATTTCTTCTCTTTCTGTAACATGAAGAGATAATTCTGCTCTGTATAAGAACTCTTCACCTTCCTTAATGATATTCAATGTAGCTAACCTCTCTTCGAGATTTTGCAACTTTTCCTCCAACAGGGACACAAGCTTGCATTTGTGGCATGTGAAGTTTGGCTTTTCCACTGGTAAGTCTGTGAACATGTAGCAAGAAATGCAGCTCACCAAATGGCTCCTGGCCTCTTCCATATTGTTATAGTTATAGAGATTTCAAAACGATGAAAAATGATCCAAAATGATCCAGTGATCGTTGCGCTCGTGGAGACTCTTCACTTATCTCAGAAGGCACTGGGAATATGCAGATGATCTCCTCAAGACTCTTTCCCTGGTTTACCGATTTCCTCATTTCAGCTGCAAAGGCCAAAATCCAGTGATTGTTGAGCTCACGGAGACTCTTCACTTATCCCAGAAGGCACTGGGAATATGCAAATGATCTCCTCAGGACTCTTCCCCTCGTTCCCCTGGTACTCTAAACATGAGCAATACAAGGCACACGCAAGTACAGAAGGAGAGAGGACCCTTCCCGCGAGGGCTCACAGTCTACAGGGGATGGGTGAGGATAGACTAGTGAAGGGTAAAGCTGGATGTACAGTGGTTCAGTAGACTGAGGATTACTGCAGGTTGTAGGCTTGTCGGAAGAGGTGGTTCTTCAGGTTTGTTTTGAATGTTTCCATTGTAGGTGAAAGTCTGATGTGCTGGGTAGAGAGTTACAGAGTTTGGGTGAAGCATGGGAGAAGTCTTGTATGCAATTGTGGGAAGAAGAGATAAGAGGGGAGCAGAGAAGGAGATCTTGAGAGGATAGAAGGTTGGGTGTAAGTAAGTACCGAGAGACCATGTCAGAGATATATGAAGGAGACAGTTTGTGGATGGCTTTGTATGTCATAGTTTTAGGGTTTAGAGAGGAGAGGCTGTGGAATAACGGGGAGACAGGTGGATTAGAAGCAGAAGAGTTTAGGATAGATTGGAGTGGTGCAAGAGTGCTAGAGGGGAAGCCAGAAAGTAGAAGGTTGCAAATGTCGAGGCGAGAGATGATGTGGGCATTCAAGAGTTTTCGCGGTTTCTTGGTCAAGGAATGTACGGATTCGTGAAATGTTTTTGAGATGTAGTTGGCAGGAGGAGGCAAGGGTTTGGATATGTGGCTTGAAAGAGAGAGCAAAGTCAATGATCACCCTGAGGCACCAAGCATGCGGGCCTTGGGAAACTGAGCAGCCATTTACATTGATGGATAGGTCTGGTGGAGGGGTAGAGTGAGATGGGTGAAAGATAATGAATTCTGTTTTGTCCATGTTCAGTTTTAGAAAGTGAGCAGAAAAGAAATAGCAGACAGGCATTGTGGCATTTTGGTCAGTAAGGAGGTGATGTCAGGTCCAGATAGGTAGATTTACGTGTCATCGGCGTAGAGATGATATTGCAAACCATGGGATTGCATGAGCTGTCCCAGGCCAAAGGTGTAGATGGAGAAGAGTAGGGGTCCTAGAACTGAGCCTTAGGGAACACCGACAGACAGGGGGCGAGGTGAGGAGGTGGTGCGGGGGAGGAAGACACTAAATGTCCCTGTAACACCAACACAACGGAAGTTGCCAGTATAACTGTTAGGTGTTCCCAAGTCTGGTTGTTTTTTAAAGACTGCCAATAACCCCAAACAGTCCTTTTGCACCACTTGTCATGCCCACATCAGCAGGGCTAGCAAAAATATGAGCCTCACCACCACCAGCAGCAAAGCACCCGATTTTTTGTCCGATCCCCAGGTTCAAGGAACAGTGTCTGCGGGTGATACCACTGCTTCTTCCGCTGTTGTGTGTGCAAGCCAATACCCTGTCCATAGTGCATGCAAAGTTGCCTCCTGCCCTGCATCTGTTGCTGCACACACTCAACCAGCACAATCAACAGGCGCGTCCACGTCCTTGTCCCAGCACAGCGTTCAGTTGTCCCTACCTCAGTACTTGGAACGCAAGTGAAAATACGCAGCCAATGCCCCACAGGCAACACTACTACATTCCCACATTTCTTGACTGCTTGCGCTTTAAACGTTGCCTTTTAGGCTCGTGGAGATGTAAATTTTCCGCAACATGATTGCAGCGACTGTCCCTAAGAACCCCCCAACAGCCGGCAGTATTTCTCCCGCTGTGCCATCCAGACATTACACAAGCACATGTCCTTCAAGCATTCTGTTACTGGGAAAGTCCACCTAACCACAGACACATGGACAAGTGCTTATAGGCAGGATGGTACATCTAGTTAACGGTACACTGGGTTAACATAGTGGAAGCCGGGACCCAGTCAGACCTTGTGATACCATGTCACAGATGTATGGAGGAGACAGGTTGTGGATTAGCTTTGTTTGTCATAGTTAGGGTTTTGAACTGTAGTTTCTGAGTAATAGGAAGTCAGTGAAGGGCCTGGCAGAGAGGATAGTCTGTGGAATAACGGAACTTTGTAAGGAACAAGTCCTCATGACGCAGAAGATTGTGGGCCCTACGTCAATCTGGGTTGTCCACACAGTCTACAGCTCCTGCACCTCATCCTTCACCTCTTCAGCCTCCATCTCTGAAATGACCACATCATTCTCAAGCTCGAAGCACTTCAGCACTGCTTCAGCCAAGCAGCAACAGGCTTTGCTGAAGCTAATATGCTTAGGTGAAAAACTGCACAATGTTGAAGAGTTGTGGACAGCTCTGAAAGAGCAGGCAGATCTGTGGCTGACACTGCTGATCCTACAGCCAGGCATGGTTGTGTGTGACAATGGTCAGAACCTGGTGGCGGCTCTGAGGTGAGGCGAGCTCAGACACGTAGCATGTATGGCCCATGTGCTTAACCTCGTTGTTCAACAGTTTCTCAAAAGCTACCTAAAGCTGCCAGATCTGCTTGTGAAAGCATGCCACCTGTGTGCCTATTTTAGAAAGTCAGCTACAGCATCAGCCGCCCTTGCCATGCTTCAGCAGTATTTGCAGTTTCCAGCTTACCAACTTGTGTGTGATGTCCCCACGCATTGGAACTCTACACTGCAGATGTTAGAAAGGATTTGTGAGCAGAAGAGGACACTTGTTGACTGCCATCATCAATAAAGCCGGCGGTATTCAGTTCAGACTCCACACATAAGACCTCAGGAGTGGACATGAATGTCAGACATATCTGCCATCCTCCAAAACTTTGAGGACTCCACCAAGATGGTGAGCGGTGATGATGCTATAGCGTCACCATCCCTCTTCTCTGTGTTCTAATAATAATAATAATCGCTATTTATAGATCGCAGCGCTTTACGCTTTAACATTTTCAAATAATACAGTCATAAGTAACAACGTTAACAATAATACAATAACTAAAGAAAAATAAAAGGACCCTACTCGTAAGAGCTTACAATATAACATGATGGGGCGATAAGAAGTACAGGTGTTTATTTACAATTAGATGGTGGCCCGATTCTAACGTATCGGATATTCTAGAATACGGCCAGCAGGAGACCGACGTTCAAAAAATTGTCCAGGACGATCCACCACGATCGGCGATCTCACAGCAGGGGCCTGGTCGCTGCTGCGTGTCACACTGAGGCTAAGTACCTACGTTGCAGAAATGCTACGGAAATTTCAGCAGCATTTCCGCAACTCCCGCCATGGGAAAAACACATGCAAATTCGCACGCATTTTCCAGCGGAAACCAAGCGTTTTTCATGTGTTTTTTGCGTGCAGAATTCAAGCGCATTCCAAGCCATTTGAAGCATCGCTTGGAATGTGATTGATAGGTTGGTCACATATGTCAAGCATAGTGTTTGACAATTGTGATCCACTTTTTACTATTGATGCTGCCTATGTAAAAAATAATAAAAAAATGTAAAAAAAGGTTATTCTCACCTTCTAACGGCCCCTAATCTCCTCTCCATGCTCCCGGCATCTTCCGGTCCCAGTAATGCTTAGCGCGGAGGATCGGAGATAACGTCACTCTCGTGACGTCATCAGCGGTCTTTCGTGCAAAGCATTACTGGGACCAGAAGATGCCAGTTGCGTGGTGAGAGGAGGGAAAGAGTCCGGGGGCCGTCGGAAGGTGATTATACCACTATTTTTTATTTTAATTCTATTTTTTACAGGTTTATGGTACCCAGGGACTGGAGGAGAGTCTCCTCTCCTCCGGACCCTGGGTACCATCTGCACATTGAGCGCTGTGTGGATCATCTCCCGGCTGCGTCGCCGCTGACCTCCGTGCGGCAGGAGATGACCCTCGGCAACCGTCGGGAGATCAGCGGCTAGCGCCGCAGATCTCCCGACAGTAGTGGTGGCGTGCATCGTTCGAATTCCATGCAAATTCGCGGCCGGACTGCGCCTGTCGCTGATTGGTCGCTGCCGGGCGCGACCAATCAGTGACGTGGGACTTCCGTTACAAACAGACAGACAGACAGAATTCGACGATTATATAGTAGATTATGAATTTAGAATGATGGCCCAGCCATCGTGAGGGAGTGAGGGGGTAGACAGAGATAGTGAATGGGCTTCACACACACACTTACACATAAAATGACTTTGATTAGGAAACCTGATAGACTTCTCTGAACAAATGTGTTTTGAGGGAGCGCCTAAAACTGTGCAAGTAGTGCCTGGTCCTAATTTCTTGGGGTAGAGCATTCCAAAGGATTGTTGCAACACAGGAGAAGTCTTTGATTCGGGAGCGTGAGGTATGGATTAGTGAATAGGTCAGTCGAAAGTCATTTGCAGAGTACAACGATCGACTAGGCCAATAGACAGAAATGAGGGAGGAGATGTGAGAGGGTGCCGCACTGTGGAGAGCTTTGTGGGTGAGAACAAGTATTTTGAATGGGATCCTATAATGAATGGGCAGCCAGTGTAACAAATGGCAAAGAGCAGATGTGTCCGAGTACCGTTTAGCCAAATGGACGACCCTGGCTGCTGCATTAAAGATGGACTGGAGAGGGGAAAGTCGAATGAGGGGGAGGCAAATTAATAGAGCATTAAACCCTCTCTGTTCATAATCAAAGAGGATGCATTGCTGGCAGAGCATGATGAGATGGAGCAAGGAACCATACAGGGTGCTTACACACAGCCCAGCCTCATCTCATCCCAATGTGGATTGGGTGACAAAGAGGAAGAGGAGGAGGAAGAACAGGAGCTAATTTCATGCACTATAGACGGTACTACAAGCACAACTGTCATACCGTCTATACAGCGTAGATAGCCTGAGGACAGGGAGGAGGAGGAGAGCATGGTCAGTCGTCCTCTTGGTAAGGACACGGAAGTCGTGCCTGTTAGCAGTCTGGCACACATCCGTGACCCTCGAATTCTCAAAATTTTGGGTGACAGGCAATACTGATTGGTGACACTTCTAGACCCATGCTACAAGGAGAAATTTATATCTTTTATTCCAGAGGCAGACAGGTGTACTAAAATGTTGGAGTACCAGATGGCCCTTCTTGGGGAATTATTAAAAAATTCCCATCTGAAAACGCTGGCGGCAGAGGTCACAGTTCATTGGACAACCAAGGAATACAGGTAAGAGAGACACAACTCCAATCCAGCAGAGGTAGTGGAACACTGGCAAAGTTCTGGGAGAGTTTTTTCAGACCCTCCCATCGCCCTGGCTCTGAGGCGCTAGGAATTCTCATAAGGAATGCAAAGTTTTGGAAGATGCTGAGGGAGTACCTTGCTGACCGTACCAACATCATCCGTGATTCCTCTGTTCCTTTTAATTGTTGGTTATCCAAGCTGGACACGTGGCATGAACTGGATCTCTCTACTGCGCACGTGCGCTGTACTCACGGTCACGGAGCGGACGGCGCCTCGCTTTCTGGCTGTCACTGGCCACACAGCACCTCGCTCTGTGGCAGTACCGCTGTTAGCGGTGGGAGCTGACGGGAACAGTCCTTCGCGGCACCAGTGCTGTAAGGACGGAGCATGCTGCTCAGCCTCCTACGCACTGCTTGTCCCCTCAAAAACTCCCTGCTGTCATGCAGGCTTTCTCTTAGCCTCACCCCCTGCCTCTAGGTCATTGGGTCTGTCTGCTGCAGTCCATTGCAGTGCCGGCGCTTCGGGTGCATAGTGCTTTGTTCAATTTTTCCCTCAGCTTCCGGCCGGGTTCCCTGTTTAAAGACGCCACCTCTTCCTGGGCCATGGGGCCTGTCCAGTCACCTATTCCTTTCCCCAGGAAAGAGGGGACGCAGCCTTGACAGTTCTGGAAACAGCACAGCACAGGTACCCGCAGCCCGGTCTTCCTCCTTACATATTTGTACAATCAGTTCTTTCATGCAGGCATTATTATAGAAGGCATGTGTTCCAATTTTCAAATGCAAATTTTACATTAAATCCAGAGCAGTTTCACTTTGAAGGACTTTGTGGCTCACATCAATACACAACATAATACTAGTCTCATACTACAAAATTTCAGTGGAAAATCATAGCCACACAAATAGGTTGTGTGTTTTGACTTCTGTAACATCATTTGGGTGATAATAATTCATACCTATTTGCTTCATATTCATCATCTTCTTCAGTCTTCGGACTATTATGTTGTAAAAGTGAAAGCATGTTGGTGAGGTTGGTGGTAACTCATTTGTGAAAGTAATTGTAATCTTTGCTATTTCTCCATTGCATGTGCAGCTAACCATCTCATTGATCTTATTTAGTTTCTTTGGCAAGAAAAGAACAGCTCCATCAAAACCACAAGCTTTTTCTATTAAGTCATCATGCTGGTAAAGTATATGTGACCTTAGGGATCTAGATAACATCTGTGGACTGTAGTCAACATGGTACTGTGACAAGACCCATTGGAGTCTAGCTATCAATTTGCCATAGTTTGTGCACAGCTGAATAGAGTTGTGAGAAAAAAACTGATTTTTGAATCAATGACATGTTAGATGGATTGTCTAGTGGAAACTCCCATATCATGGAAGTCATATCTATGAACACCACACTCTCCAATTGACATACCGTATATACTCGAGTATAAGCCGACCCGAGTATAAGACGACCCCCCTAATTTTGCCACAAAAAACTGGGAAAACTTATTGACTCGAGTATAAGTCTAGGGTGGGAAATGCTCCATAGATTATTCCCCATATGCTGCCCCCATAAGAAGCTCCATAGATTATTCCCCCATATACTGCCCCCATAAGAAGCTCCATAGATTATTCCCCCATATACTGCCCCCATAAGAAGCTCCATAGATTATTCCCCCATATACTACCCCCATTAGAAGCTCCATATTGTTCCCCCATATACTGCCCCCATTAGAAGCTCCATATTGTTCCCCCATATGCTGCCCCCATTAGAAGCTCCATATTGTTCCCCCATACACTGCCCCCATTAGAAGCTCCATATTGTTCCCCCATATACTGCCCCCATTAGAAGCTCCATATTGTTCCCCCATATACTGCCCCCATTAGAAGCTCCATATTGTTCCCCCATGTGCTGCCCCCATTAGAAGCTCCATATTGTTCCCCCATGTGCTGCCCCCATTAGAAGCTCCATATTGTTCCCCCATACACTGCCCCCATTAGAAGCTCCATATTGTTACCCCATATACTGCCCCCATTAGAAGCTCCATATTGTTCCCCCATGTGCTGCCCCCATTAGAAGCTCCTAAGATTATTCCCCCATGTGCTGCCGCTGCTGCTGCATGTAAAAATAAAAAAATGACATACTCACCTCTCCGTCGCTGGGTGTCAGATTCTCACCTGTCCTGCGTCCATGACTGCTCACCGCTATCTGCCACGTCATCGGTCAGTGACGTTCACACTGCAGGGGGCGCGGCGCGCACTAACCACGTCACCGCGCCCTCTGCTGTCTGAAGTCACTGACCGATGACAGACAGCAGCAAGCAGCCATGGACGCAGGACAGGTGAGTATTGCTATACTTACCCGTCTTGACTCTGTGTCTTGAGCCCCCAGCTTCTCCGCGCTCTCTCTTCCTGCCTTCAGCGGTCACATGGTGCCGCTCATTAATATGCGCATATTCATGAGTTTTAATGAGCGGCACCACGTGACCACTGAAGGCAGGAAGAGAGCACAGGGAGAAGCTGGGGGCTCAAGAGACAGCGTCAGGACGGGTAAGTATGACCTGACACCCCCGCCCCCCCTCCCCCTCTGACCCCCCGGTGTATATGACTCGAATATAAGCCGAGAGGGGGACTTTCAGCCCCAAAAAACGGGCTGAAAATCTCGGCTTATATTCGAGTATATACGGTATCTTAAAATCCAGCTGAAATGTCAAAATCTCTAGCTTCTGTTCTAGAAACTGCAGGGGCTCCTTTTTGACGTCCTCGTCCAACAAGTTTAGTATAATAGGAGATGGATTGTCAGAATCCAGCCCAGGAACACCAGGCTTGGGTAATTGCAAGTCCTGGCCCCGTGCTCTTCCACATGCTCTTGCTCTGGTTCTTCCAGTCATGATTTAATCTAGAAGCTTTCGCCTTTGTAATCCGGTGACAGAGTACAACACCGCCAAAGAGTTCACCCTCTGCTCCTCATATTTTCTATCTGCACAGTAACTGCCTCTGGGCAGAAGATGATGATGATGATGGTGGTAGTAATTGGTGCATTTGAGACCCAGTCATGACGCAGCCATAAGAATAAGAATTTGAAACAGAAGTATTTTTACTGAGATACCACACTGTTCAAGATGTGGCCTGTATTTTTTGTTTTTTACCTCAAAATATTGTATAGAAATAGGGTAAGACACAGCAAAAACAGTTAACTGGAGGCCTGAAATGCCACAATTTGTAGCCCATAGATAGACAAGTCGTCTGACAGAGATGGTCCATTTTCAAATATCTGGCCTGTATTTTTTTTGTTTTTTGGCCAAGCTAAATTGTGTCAATGATTAGGCTAAGACACAACTACAAAAACTTTATGGAGGCTTGAAATGGCACAATTTTGAGTGCAATGATATGCGATTCATGTGGCGGAAAAAACCCAGTGTAAAATATCTGCCCTGTAGCTAAATGTTTTGGGAAGCCAAATATTTTTTGGGCAGCAAAAATGGTGTCAAACAATTGTATAAGACACGCCAAAAAAATTTTACAGTACCACAAAAAATGGAAGAATTTTATGTGCACTCAGATGTGATGGCTGGGACTGGCAAACCCATTTAAAATAGCTGGATTTTCACGCTGTACTATGAAAAGGATCTGGCTGTATTCTGCAGTGTCAACAAGCAAATGGAAAAAAAAGGGGGGCTCTGGATTGCTTTGGAATAAAATAATCAGGATTAAGATGCAAAAAAAATTATTCCTGGCCACTGATACCTGGGGATAGGTATATACAGTCAATATATGTAATAAGCAGCAGCAGCAGCTTGATGTATGCAGTGATATCTATATACCCACATACAGTGTATGCATGCCTTGCACTGATATGTATATAGCCATATACACTCGTCTGCCTACCTAGCACTGCAATCTATATACCCCGTAATTAGTCCTTAGAAGGACTGTTGGTTTAGCTGGATTTGTAGATTCTATGATGGTATATCCACACTAACTTATAAACCAACAAATCTGACCCTATCACGGCAGCAACTCTCCGTACACTGTCTGAATCCAGAGCTGAATGCGATGAGCATGGCGGCGGCAGGTCTCTTAAACACCCGATGACGCTGTGCGGCCAGTCAATCACTGTAATACCACAACCAAGATGGCTGTGGCATTACAGTGCATAGCAGACAATCCCTGCATTTTGATTGGCGCTCTAAAGAGTGCCAAACCTGCAGGGCGGGGACCCGAATTCCCACCAAGCAAATTCGGAAATGCTTGGAGCTCACTGAGTGCCGCGAGTACAGCGATGCTTGGTGAGTGACGAGCATTACCGAGTATGATCACTCATCACTACTCTTAACCTTCAGTGACTTGACTGTTATTTTAAATATCTTGAGAAAGGTTCATTTGGACCAAAATGTTGCAATGCCACAAGGGCTAAATAAAGACCACCTGTCTTTTAGTAACTATTTGGAGTGCTGCCTACCTTTTTTATTTTTTATAATAAAACTTGGATATTTTGTTTGGGAGAATTCTGTTCCATCTCTTCAGGGTAGATAAATAAACAGACAAATAGATAGATAGATGGATAGATAGATAGATAGATAGATAGATAGATAGATAGATAGATAGATAGATAGATGGAAAAAAAATCAGGCAGCACTCCAGTTCAAAGAAAAATTGTGGACTTTAATCCAGCACCAAGTGGTACAACGTTTCGACCTCACAGCACGGTCTTTGTCAAGCACGTTACACATGGAGCGCAAATTAACTTGCAGCTGTTATCTAACGCTGCTGTAATGCAATGACACTGGATACACTTCCTGTTCCACTATCAAGGGCGCAGGTCAGAGATGAACTGCGCATGTCAATGGCACTTCTATGAGACAAAGGCAGATCATCATCATTACCGCGCATGCCCATAGCATCTCCAAGGTAATAGGAGGCTGCGCACACTCAACCAGCTTCCAATGAACGAAGGGGTGTATGTTCAGATGATGGTGCCCGCAAAGGACATCACCGCGCATGCCCAGAGGGTCTGCAGGTTAACGGGCCAACACCCGTGAATGGGCCCCCCGCTTGCTCAGGGCCCCAACACTTGCAATACTTTCCACTCTCTTGTCTCTTCCGCATTTACTCACTCTGATGTTTCATGGCAGAGGGCATGACGACATCACTACAGTGTGCTCTCTGCTCTGAAAATTCACAGTGCAGAAAACCGGAAAACTGTGATGTGGAGGAGTCCGGACCTGCGACCAGTGAGGAGAGGTATTTGATTTTTTTAAATGTATGAAGCAATATATGGGGCCCATTCTGTATGGAGCATTATATGGGGACCATTCTGTATGAAGCAATATATGAGGCCCAGTCTGTGTGGAGCATTATATGGGTCTCATGCTGTATGAATCATTATATGGGGCCTATTCTGTATGAAGAAATATATGGGGCCCTGTCTGTGTGGAGCATTATATGGGTCTCATTCTGTATGAAGCATTATAATATGGCCCATTCTGTATGGAGCATTATATGGGGTCATTTATTCTGTATAGAGCATTATATAAGGTCCTTTATTCTGTATGGAGTATTATATGGGGTCTATTATTCTCTATGGAGAATTATATGAGGCCCTTTATTCTGTATAGAGGAGTATGTGGTGCCCATAATACTGTATGTAGGACTATGTAGTTTTCATAATACTGTATGGAGGACTATGTGGTGCCCATAATACTGTATGGAAGACTATGTGGTGCCTATAATATTGTATGGAGGACTTTACTGTCTGGTCTAATATGAAAGCTTTTAATCCCCCCAGGACATGCACTGCGCACTGAGAGGATTCACCGGTTTCTGGGCTATTGTACAATAGATACCACTTATGTAATGTAAGAAGTGAGTGAAATCTTTGGCATTGTGCTAGATCTATATATATTTTTCTGCCTTATGTGTTCACCATGAATCGTGCTATGTATTAAAGGGGTCCACAGACTCTTTCGCCAGAGGAACATGAAAACTTGGAGCCAGCCCTGATAGATAGATACCATACACACACAATGGTAATAACCAAAGAGCAAAAGGTCTTGTTTTTTATTTTCAAGGACTGGTTATTGAACAGTTTTTAGCAACTCTTCAAATATAATGAAGTGGTACTTCAGAAATTATCCTGGAAGTAGAAAGCAATATCAAGTACACTTTAATGATTACATAAGAGATTTTTTAATTTGCCCCAATAAAATCAAAATATATTACAGCAGCCATATGATTCTGGAATGTAAATTGTTCGTACTGTTTGTCATAATCAGTATTCAAGCCATATCTTTTTTTTTAATTAACCAGGATACATTTATGTTTTACATAGAATATTTTAACATTTGGGTCTTGGGTCAAAGAAACAACCAGTACATACAATTTTACTGTGAATTTGATTCTTGAGCCTTTCTATAGAAAGTATTAACAACACATAGCATACTGGATCAGACAAATTATTAGTATTGCATTCAAATTAACTTGTTTTAGGCATGCTTACTAAGAAACTTCACCAAATAGAATGAAAGAATGTGTCTTGCTCATAATTTATATTTTCTGATCAGAAAGTGAATGGGACAAACATGTTTAACTTTGAGATGCATTTAAAAAATTAATTTATGTAACACTTAATGGTGTTTTCTAGTTTTAGAAGAAGTCTGCACCCTGTGAGGGGTCAACACGCTTAGCTGCTCATCCAGGTAGACACAGGAACACTCTGCTAGTGAAACACCTGCTGGTTTATTTAAGTCAGCATATACAGTGGGGAAAAAAGTATTTACTCAGCCACCAATTGTGCAAGTTCTCCCAATTAAAAAGATGGAAGAAATTGGTCTTCACCATAGTGGAGTTTGGAGTGTGACTGTTTGAGGTTGTTGACAGGTGTCTTTTATACTGATAACAAGTTCAAACAGGTGCCATTGATACAGGCCTGTGAGAGCCAGAAATCTTGTATGTTTTTAGATGACTAAATTCTTATTTTTCACCATAATTTGCAGAACAGATTTTGCCAAATCAGACAAGGTGATTTTCAGGATTTGTTTCCTATTTTGACTCTCATAGTTGTGGTCTACCTATGATGTCAATTATAGGCCTCTCTAATCTTTTTAAGTGAGAGAACTTGCACAATTGGTGGCAGGCATGCAGTTGTCCTCAGCTTCTATGCATGTTCCTGGAATGCTACCCGCACTCATAACACCATGTGGGAGGGGTCGACATGCTTAGCTGCTCCTCCAGGTAGACACAGGAACACTTTGATAGTGAAACACCTGCTGGTTTATTTAAGTCAGCACATACCAAGGGCAGGGTTCAAGAAAACAAAAGCAGAGCCTTCCTGGCATAATAGAAAACAAAACAAAATTTGTCAAAGTCCTTTCTCTGCAGGTGGAACCTGCAGACACCTGGCAATGTTCTCCTGCTCTTCCTGGAGCCATGTGGGACTGCTTCCTCTCCCAATACACCACCCACACTCTCTCTCATGTCCAGGTATTTAATCAGGAAGATATGATGATCACATGACATCACCACAGGTCCTGCTAGTACACGTCGGTGTCGGCTCTGCAAGAGGGGACACGGTGAGCACCCTCCCTCTCACTCTATGGGTGCGCTCATAAAACCAGCCCATTGTAACTTTAAATTAACCCTCTGCCTTTAGAATGCTGTAGGCAAAAAACACTCTGGTTCTACTTCGCTGACTGTAGTACACGCAGTGACACATATCTCCCTTCATACACTGTGCCAGTGACACTGTCACACCCCATGCATAGTTTCTGTTAAAAAATACAGGAAAACTGTAGTTTAGACCTATTTACACACTATTTTTTTGTCTGTAAGGGATCCAGTTTTTAGAGATCGCAAATATGGATACATGCACAACCATTGTATTCAATGGTGATGCACACGACAGGCTTTTCACATGCACCTTATGTCCATCTGAAAAACCAACAGACATTCTTTTTTTTTCCAGCTGCGTACTGCACATGTACACACTAATGACACACAGATGATATCCATGTGCATCTGTGTGACACGTATCTGAATGAAAGCTCCGACAGCTGGGAAAAGCAGTGAGTGTTTTTCCCAGGCTCCAGGTGCTGACAATAACTTTCATCATCCTCTCCTAGTTTCCCAGCGATCAGTGAGACCAAGTGATGCTGATGATAGTTGTAGTCAATGCATCAAATAAATAAATGTAAAAAATTCACTGTAAAAAATTCACTGCGCACTGCAGAATTCTGCAGTGCGCAGGCGCCTGACCTCTCCCGACGCCTGCGCACTGCAGGACTCTGCTCTGCCCTCAACAGGGCAGAGCAGTGCGCCTGCACCAGAGCCATTACAGGATGGGAGAAGAGGACGTCATCGCATGAAGAAGGGAGGCGCCGGACGGGACGGCGACACCCATCGGACCAGACCGCCCACCTCGGTGAGTATAATATAACGTGTTTTTCTTCTCTTTCAGGTTACATCGGAAGCTTATCTACAGCATTACAGAATGCTGTAGATAAGCCCCCGATGTCTATGCCAGCGGCTGCAAAGCCAAAAAAAAGGGTGACAGATTCCCTTTAACAGTTAATTTTAAATCCATCTTCAACACAAAAAGGTTCAAGTAGCTCATCTTTAGTAGAGATGAGCGAACAAGAACAGTAAAGTTAGGCATCTGTACTGAACACTTGTTTGGGCACAGACACTGAACACAGACTTCACCAGGAATTTCGTGTTTTTGTTTGGGTTCATCATGTGCAGCAAACACTGCTTCTGTTTGGTGGTAAAATAATTACTACCGGTCAGACAGCCGCAGTTCCTACAGATGTGATCGAAGTTAAAAATTTTCATTCACTGCTCCCATCAGCCAACGTCTGCTGCTGCTAATAACAGCGAGAGCAGGCTCCGGCTGATGGGATTATTCATCAGCCGATGACTGCACTCTAAATAACTAGTTAGGCTGGGGTCACACTTACTCTATGAAAAATTGGTCTGAGTCTCCCTGCTGAAAGTCGCAGGAGTGTAATGCGGGTGTCATGAGAGTACAATACGTTTTATCACACCTAGCATCCAATTTACAACTGAATGCAGTGTGATTGCTATTTGATTGCAATGCAATTTTAACATGAGCTTTTACATACAGCAATTCTGTCATTTAAACATTGTTTTCAAACTATATATTCTTCAAAGCACACACATATATATCTATATATCTTCTCAAGACAACTAGCACAAATGCGGCATATACCAAGGTGATGCACTGTCCCCTTTGGTGTTCTGCATAGGCTTGAACCTCCTCAGTCAGATAATTACAGAGTCTGGCTATGGATTCAAGTTCAAGGGTGGAAGCACCATCAGCCACCTCCTCTACATGGATGACATCAAGCTGTAAGCGAAAAATGAACGTGACATCGATTCACAGATCCACCTGACAAGGATCTACAGTGAAGACATCGGGATGTCCTTCGGACTGGAGAAGTGCAGCCAGTTGGTAATAAAGAGAGGCAACGTAGTCAAAACTGATGGAGTGGATTTGCCAGCAGAGCACACAGCAGATGTACAGACATGCTACAAGTACCTCGGCATCCCACAGGGATATAATAACCATGATGAGGAGACAAGGAAAACAGCAATATCCAAATACCATCAAAGGGTAAGACAGGTCCTGAACAGCCAGCTCAATGGGAAGAATAAAATCAATACATATGCCCTGCTAGTTGTCAGATACCCTGCTATCATAATGTGCTGGCCAAAAGAAGAGATGGAAGCTACAGATGTGAAGACACGAAAGCTCCTCACAATGCATGGAAGCCTCCACCCTAAAGGTCCCGTCACACTAAGCGATCTCGGTAGCGAGATCGCTGCTGAGTCACAACTTTTGTGACGTAACAGCGATCTCACCAGCGAGATCGCTGTGTGTGACAGCGATCATCCAGCGGCCCCCCTGCCTGTATCACTGATCGCTGGAAGAAACCTCTGGACATTTCTTTGGTCGCTGTTCTCCCGCTGGCCAGCACGCATCGCTGTGTGTGACAGGCGGGAGATCAGCGATCAGGTGTAAAAAGTAATAAAAAAAATTAAAAATATAGTTATTCTCACCTTCCAACGTCCCGTTCAGCCATCCCGCCTCTCTCCACGCTCCAGTCCCAGTGATCCTTTGCACGAATGACCGCGAGACTTTGTTATCCCTTGAGACCGTGACATCTCGCTGTCATTCTCGCAAAGGATCACTGGGACCGGAGCGTGGAGAGAGGCAGGATGGCTGAACGGGACGTCGGAAGGTGAGAATAACAATATTTTTTATTTTGATTCTATTTTTTACAGGGATGGCCAGCGATGCCGGGCGCTCAGCATCGCTGTGCTGATTGCTAGTGAAGCTGTCTGTGTGACAGCTCACCAGCGATCACATAGCAACTTGCTAGCGATCCTGACACCTTGATATCGGTGTCGGGATCACTGGTAAGTCGCTTAGTGTGACGGGGCCTTAAGTCTAACACCCAAAGATTGCATACCAACAGAAAGGAGGGTGTTCGAGACTTGATATCCAGGAATACATCATAAAAATGGCACCAAAAGATGAGATGGTGAGAGAATGTTTTACATTATTTATTTATTTAATGCGTTGACTACAACTATCATCAGCATCACCTGGTCTCACTGATCGTAGGGAAACCAAGAGAGGATGATGAAAAACCCTAAACCCTACTGGGAACTTGTGGGCTCTTCTTAAATGGGGGATTTACTGTGAAGGAAAACAGTCACCTTTCTGATCAGTATCCTGGAGGCTGTGTTGGTGTTGCTCAAAAAGTTGATTGTCAACACATTAAGAAACTGACAGACTTATGATTGTTAATGAAAAGAAGGGGACTATATCGATCCCTGATATTTCTTTTAAAATGTCATAAATGCATTTTTGTATATTTTGAGTTTTTATGTTATTATTCTCACTTTAACAGATGAAAATATACAACTGAGATGGGAACATTTATATTTTTCATTTAGGTGCATAATAATTCTGCATACTAATATTTTTTCTCATAAGAAAGACAAAATATCACTTTTATTTCCTAATTATTCAGGTTTCAGTTTAATTAAACTTTTGAACTGATTGACAGCACTGTAGTTGTTCAATAATAACATGAATAATCAAAAATACATATTTCTTAATAATAGTAAACGCAGTGTGTAAATGATGAGCAGTCAATGCTTTTTAAAAATGGATGTTGAATTTAAGCCAATTTTATACTGTACAATGTTGTTTTTAATTTGTAGGATATTTTCTAAATGTATGTAATTGACTCTTAAATTAGCATATTTTAGTGCTGATTAAAATTATAAATTAAAACTGAAATAACTTCAAAGTACATTATAATTTTTTTAAAATCTTCGTATTTCTTTATTTTCACTGCCTAGCTTACTTTCTCCTTTGCCCCTTCTTTATATATTTTAAACCAAAATCTAAGCATCAGTGGGGAAAGCATTATCACTTACCATCTGTGAATCTGTGACTTGCCATCTGGACAGTCTCTCTCCCAAACACATGCAGATATATGTTTCCTGACATGGGAAAAATTATAAATTTTAAAATAATGATTAAACAGAAAAAGATGCTTTATCCAATCATCATGTTCTCTTGGACTTTCTTTTAGTCACTAGGTCCTTAGCTTTATTTTTATCCAAAAACTGCAGTTAACAAACTTGTGTCTGTAAGAAAATGACTCAAACCTATCAATATTACATTGAAATTTCAAACATTAACCCAATTCATGACCTATGATGTAAAGGTACATCATAGGCCATGTCCATGTCTTTGATGCGGGCTCTGGCACTGAGTCCACATCTTTCCAGGCACATGACAGCTGATTTGATCAGCTGTTATGTGCCTCTAACAGCCAAGGATGGGATCGTGATTTTAGAAATAAATCAGGATTAATGTCTAAAATGAATCTATTGCAAAAATTGCACAAATAGAAGCAGAAGCACCCCACTGGTTATTTTGTGGGGCATCTAGGTTTCATTATGTTTTACAATAGAAACAATAAGGTTCTGTTTGATGCTCTTTTTTCAGTTCTAAATAAGTGAAGATAGCAATACCCAGATGCATCTCATTAATCAGTGGGGTCCTCTGCTTCCTTTTTTATCAGTTGTGCAATTAATCCATTTTGAACATTTATTCTGTTTGTTTCAAAATATAGGACAGGCAAGCAAAATGTCAGTGTGCAGGTGTGATGTAACCCTAGGCAGGGCTGCCACTAGGAATTTCGGGGCCCCATACTGGCAAAATTTTCAGGGCCCCTTGAGATTCCGCCCAGGCTCTACCCCAGCCTCGCCTCCACCCCTCGAACTTTCCAAAGTCCCACCATTCTATCAGAAAAACTCCACTTCTCACCAATCACACATTAACAATTCCCATCACCAGATCACACATATATAGCAAACAGCTTTTGCTTTGGCCAAAGGATTTTTTAAGCCGCCACCATGAAGACAAGGTAGACTCTTTTGGCCAGGCACTACTCTACTCTAACCTATTAAACATTTGTTAAAATATGCAATACAATTTAGGTACAGTATATTTTTATTTATTTTTAAATGTTTAAAATGACCAATAATATTACATACAAGGGACAAATACCACCGCACCATGACCAGACACCATATTACCATCACATAGTGAACTATAATACCACATACAAAGAACAAATACCGCCACACCATGTCCAGACCACATATTACCACCACAGTGATCAAATAATATCACATAGATGGGACAAATACTACCGCACCATGTCCAGATCACATATTACCACCACATGGTGACCAATAATACCACATACAAAGAACAAATTCCACCACACCATGGCAAGACAACATATTACCACCACATAGTGACTGAATTCTTGTAAGAGGGTGAACTGTGATTACACCAGGAGAGCACTAGGACCCTGTGGTGTTTGCCTGCTGCAGCTAAGAGCAGGTGTTGTGAGAGCCCGGGAGTCTGTGTGTGCTGGAGGGTGGGGCCCAGTGTCGGCTGTCTAGAGCTGTAAGGAAGCTTCCAAAATCAGAGAGACTGCCCTGAGAGACACTGTGTGTGGAGATCTGTATTTAGTATGCAGTGTCTGTGTACAGGTAATACAGTGATCACTGATGACATTGTACACAGGACCGCTGTATATAGTATACAGTATATAGTGTCAGTGTATAGGTAACACACTGACTCACCAGTGATATCTCTAGGTGAAGTCTTTCATCTTCATCCAGCACAGACCACCATCATTTCTTCCAGCCAGGACTCGTCTCTGCAGGAAATAACACAGTTATCTAGAGCACCACTTGCAGAACACATTACTTATTTTTTCCCAACTTCTGTACTGCACCCTACATGAAGAAAAAAAGGCCTTAAAATTACACACTTTAAAAAAAAATACACATTTGGCACTGTTGTGTTCAAAAACACCCGATCAAAATATAACATAAGATAATCTGATCGGTATACGGTGTAATGAGGAAAAAAAATTAAAATGCAAAAATTAAGGTTTTCATGGTTGTCACAACATCGCAATAAATTGCAATAACAGGTTATTAAAACATATCTGCCCCAAAATGGTATTACTAAAAATATCAGATCCAGGCACAAAAAATAAGCCACCACCCATCCCTGGATCACAAAGAATTAGTATGTTACAGGTCTTAGAAAATGGAGACAAAACAAAAAACATTTTGAGGACAAACTTCTCATTTTGTTCACCACTGAAATAAAAAAAACTAAACATGTTTGGTATCTACGATCTCATACTAACCAGGGAAATCATATTATCAGGTCAGATTTACCATACAGTGTACATGGAGAATAAAATACCCCAAAAAACATTGTGCAATTGCACTATTTTTGCAATTTCAATGTTTTTATTCCTGTTCTCATGTACACTATGTGGTAGAATATGTGATGTCATTCAAAAGTACAACTCATCCTGTGAAAAATAAGCCCTCACATGGCAATGAGGCCACAAAGATAAAAAAGTTATGGCCTTAGAAGGAGAGCAAAAAAAGGAAAAATGGAAAACCGCCCACGGGTGAAAGGATTAAGGGGTTAAATACTGCCATTTCAGGTAGGAGCCATGTGTTTGACACTCACTGCTGACTGACTACAGTTATTTTAGGTATTCCTATATCTGTGCACAGTCAGCCTCAGATCACTTTGCATTTCTCACCCACAGTAGACACGGCAGCAAAAACAGAAATATAATAGTAGACAGGTAGAGATCCTCTTTGTAGTATGCCTGCCTCATCTCCTGCCCATTTGTCACCTCTCTCCCTGTCTGACAGACAGCGACTCCTACACTTTACAGACATCAGCAACTTACTGAAGGACCTTAATGATGTCACTGATCATGTGCACAGACTAAGCAGCCAATCATAAGAAGTGTATGACTCATTAGGGCGGAGTCTCACAGGACATTGCCATTCCATCCCCCCTGCATTTGTGCTCCTTTATACTGCTCTCCTCACCTCCTCCCACAGCCCAGTGAGCTGACCTATCACTAATATGGACACTGGAACAGTACAGACACCTGCCGCTGGGGCAGTGGGGCCCGATGGGCAGAAGTGACGGGGCCTGATGCAGGTCCCCTCTGCTGATCGGGCCCCATACGCCAGTCAGGGCAGTTATTCCCTGATGGCGGCCCTGATCAGGTGTTTGAATTCAGACTCACCTCTCCTTGCATTTAGTCTCGTTATCTCCAATTATATTTCCAAAAATCAGCTCAAGCAGACAATACTTTCTTCTTTCATTATTATTTCAATATTTATGCTCAAAACCTAGACGGATGTGTCTTGTGTTTTCCCGATATGTAAGAGAAAGACAACCAAGTCAACCAAGTGTGAACACAGGATTAGAAATATTGATTGTACTTGTGGAACATTTCTTTAAGCCTAATGTAAATCCAATTCTCACCGACTCTGTATGTCTAAACCAAGCAGGCGTTCCTAGCAGAAATCTTCAAAAAAATCTGTTCTTTTTCCTTTTTACTGTAGCTGACACCTTCCATCATAAGAAGTGTTACTTTGACTTTGGCCTGTGTTTAAAAATACAACACCCCATGAACTTTTATCACAGAACTTAAGAAGTGAGATGGAGCTAAATTAAGAGATTTACCTTCTGTAACATTTCCTGACAGTGCTGTTAAGCCAAACACTGTGAGGTTTGTGTTTTGAGTTCTCAGTCAATGAACAAAGCTCCTTTTATCTGTCATCCAGACATCGAATGAGTTTTTCTCCAGCACCATTGAAGCCTAGGGGAACAATCATTAGCTGTGATATTAATCAACATGGAAATAGCTTCCTCTCCTACAGGAATGCTTCGGCTTTGCCTTCCTTTGATGGCAGATGAAATTTGCAAGTGTCCCAGATTTCACCTCACTTTAAAATGTAATTTGTATAAGACAGCGCACAGCTAATCTATTAATTAATATTTAAGATGAATATCATACTTGCATGCATGATACTTAATAGCACAACTCATTGGCTTGATAAGATACTGATCAAAATGTTTATGTAATCTTTTTACTGCTGACAGACAGTATGCAATTTGCCTGCGTAAATGTATGTTCCCACAGGCAAGAACAGGCTCTTCAGAACTATTTCTAGGTAAAAGTCTAATGTAGCGATATATCAAAGTTTCATTATAGTTCTATGTAGGAAAAAAATGCCTTTCCTTTTCTCATATATTCTACCTCAGTAAATATTTCACACTCTAGGGAAAAATAAATGTCAACTCAATTTTGATAAGAAAAATAGAGACCAATGCTTTGTAATTAAAACATTCAATATTCGTAGAGGCTATGAAGCCTATAACTTTGTACTAGTCTGTTGTGACTCTGAATGAATAGTCAGCCACAAGGACATATAGGAACATTTTGCATTGCGCCGACCTTGAACATGAATTAAATGCCTTTTTTATACGAACTATACTAATGTATTTTTGAATGCATTGTTGCATTTTGTAAAATTAGATGTTAAAGGGTTTTTGGAATGTCTAAATCATACATCTAAATATATTTCAAGTCCTCATAGAATCAATTTATTTCCACGCCATTTAAAATGTTACGTTGCGTCATACTTTTAACATTTATTTATACTGTACATATTTTGGGGAAAATTAACATTGATCATTGCAAACTTTATCTGACATGTATGTCTCAAGAGAGTTGGCCACTTTGTCTTTACTGTAGCAAATATTTTGAGAATGCAATTTTGTGGCGTCAAATAAAATATACAGTACTGTGCAAAATATTTAGGCAGATGTGGAAACAATTATGTAAAGTATGAATGCTTTCAGAAGTTTCATTAGTTTATTTTTTATTAAGTGAACAATAGAGAAATCTAAATCAGATCAGTATTTGGTGTGACCATCCTTTACCTTCAAAAGAACATCAAAGCATCAAATCTTCAAGGTTCACTTGTGCATAGTTTTTGAACGAGCTCAACAGGGTGGTTGTTCCACACATCTTGGAGAACTAACCACAAAATACAGGCAGATACTTATCCGTTATGCAATGCCATTAGGAAGGTGTCTGATCCATGCCTAATTTATTCTGAAATGGAGCATAGACCTGAACCAATACAACCAATGTCATTATTAGCTATTCTAAGTGCTGATCATGCATGCTAACACCGCTAAAGGCTACGGGTTCATCTGGGACCTCACCACCGGCCACAAAGACTACCTCAATGTGACCCCCATCGGACATGGACGGGCTCTACGGGAGGGAGACCCGGTCTCCTATTACAATGAATACTGCCCCTATGGCTGCTATGCTTTAGCATTCATCACCTACCCTGAGGGGTATGAGCCTCCATAGAAAGAGACAAAGACTCCTGGGTCTCGGGCATCAGAGACACTCGAGGCCCAGAATATTTCAAGCATCCCAGGGACTTCACGGCTGTGGAGTTCCCTGCTAATTGGCGAAACATCGGCCGCCAGGAGGTGGCCCGGAGTATCCTGCTAAATGGACTGCCGGGTACTGTCGTGCGCCGTTGCACGACCTGGGGACAGTTTGAAGTCCTCAATTGGGTAATAAGTGCCCACTCTTGGTGTAGCGGGGATGCATATGGGGAGAGTGCTCTCCTCAAAGGAAGGGGGAGCACTAGTGTCCTTGTTTGTTAAAAATTTAAAGATGTTATGCTTTATTTAAAAAAAAATGCTTTGCATAATGATACTGGTAGATATAGGCAACAAAACTTGTTGTGAGTTCATTTTCCCCTTCACCATTGAGGTCTGATGAACTCCCTCTTCTGGTGAAGGAAGGTAGTGAGGCTGATTACCAAGCACCTGAGCAGAATGATGATAACTGGGTGACTGGAATTGCTGACTGGATATAAGGCAGCCGATGCCCTTCTGCCTTGCGGGTGATTTCTCTGAGGGATTCTAGGAGCCCAGTCTGATTCCTGCTCCTCAAAAGCTAAGTTTTCTGATCTGCTTTTTGCATTTGTGTTTTGGTTTTGTTTTGCAGTGTTTTTCTGGATTTCTGCCGTTCCCTTCTGGGGTGAGCTGAATTCCTTTTTGCTCTGTCTTCAGAAAATACCTGAGTACTGATATAGTCTTTTGGAAGCCTAGCGTCTTCAGGGCTTTTCTCCCTATCAGTCTGTTGGCTCTTGTTTTGCTAGGGTTTTTGGCGGATTGCAGACAGCAGCTTTTCTATCCTGTCCTATTTAGTTAGCTTGGGCCCTATCATTTGCTCAGCCTATCTTTCTATCTGTGTGAGTGTTTTTTCATCTTGCTTCACCGTCATTATATGTTGGGGGCTGCCTATTGCTTTGGGGTCTGCTCTAGGGCAGTTTAGATTTCCCTTTCTGTCTTTAGGCTATTTAGTTCTCCGGCTGTGATAGAGGGGTCTAGGGCACCATAGGAACCCCCCACGGCTACTGCTAGTTGTTGTTGATAGGTTCAGGGGTCTGCAATCCGATAGCTGCCAACTTCTCTGGTTTTCTGGACTTAGCTAGTATTTCTGTTTTTGCCTCCTACGGTGACTCATTCATAACAAAAACTAGTGAATAATTTAAGCATAGTATGGTACTTAATGTAGAATGTTGCAAAGAAGAGGGTAAATGTTGTACCCATCAAAAAGTAATGTGTGTCAAAGCTATGTGTAATATGTATAGTGAGTTAGAAATGTTATTTGAAAAATGAAAATGTGTATTCAGCAGGTCCCGGGTACGTGGAATATGCCGACCCTGATGATGTTAAGCTGAAAGGACGACGGGACAGAGAGAAGGCAAAATGGACCGGGTGCCTGAGTAAGAGAAGTCTGTGTGACACAGGAGTTTGTGTGACGCAGAGAGGTCTGTGCGACTGGGAGACTGTGTGACGCAGGGAAGACTGTGTGACAAGAGGGTCTGTGTGACCAAAGGTTTGTGTGACACAGGAGTCTGTGTGATGCAGAGAGGTATGTGTTACCCAGGTGACGACCATGTCAGTACCAGATACTGACACCACTTTCATCCCCGTGACACAATTGTCAAGGATGACAATGGTCAAAGGAAGGGTGAATGTGGGGAGGTTGAGCTGGGTACGGTTCTGTCTGTAATGGAGACAGAGAGATTGACAGAGGGTGTAATGTGGCAGACTGCCCATCAGAGGTCACTAGAGAGCAGCGATGGCAGTGATTATGTAACTGTCATTTGAGTGTTACATAACTGCCAGAGGTCAAGGTGACTCTGATCGGGCAGAGGTGACTGTCAGGTGACAGAGGGTGGGGCTACCTGATCTGTCTGAATAAATACTGAGGTAGGCTTCCAGAAGCTTCAGTCAGCCAGGGGAGCTCACAGGTTATGAGAGTCTGTCACACAAAGGAGACCCCTCAGAGACTTTGGACAGTGGAAACGGTCATGGGGGGTGACCCTATAGGACATTGGTCACAGGCAGAGACGGCCTGTGAGGACCTGGATTATTGGTGGACTTTGTAAGGTGAAATGACGTGGTGGATTGGCCTAGGGCAGCCACGGCGGATAGAGCTACGAAGTACGCCTGATGGAGAAAGTGTACAAGTGAAGGTACCCGGGCCTGTCTGCAGGAGGATAATAGTGTGAAACATCTGTCGTGTTTTGTTCTGGTCATCGTGAGGGTGGCCAATAAAAGCAAACCTGTTGAATACAATTCCTGCCTCTGTCTCGTGCCTGTCGACGTCAAGAAGCGGGTCACCCCCCATTCCTGTGAGTACAGCACACGTCCGCCGCCTACCAGCCACACCACCTAAATTCCACAGCACGCTACCCTCCGCCCCAGCCTGCCACCGGTCCCTACAGTAGCTCCAGAAGAGAAAAGATCTGAAAGTGGCTGAGAGAAGTATAAAGCCAAAGAGGAGCCATTTGGATGCCCAGAAGTGAATTGTCAAGTACAACGGATGATTTTGCATGTGCTCCTCTAAACCTTTCCTTAGTTACCGGAATGCTGAGGTCACTAGATGTCAGAGAAGACAAATATCATTGTGAGAATTGAATGTCCACATTTGAAAAAATTGCAGAACAAGAGGAATGTGCAGAACACTAACTCAAACTGCCAGAATCACTGTCAGAGATAAAATCATTCTGCTGTGACTCAACTGAATGATGTACCATACAGTCAATAAAATCATCTGCTTCCTCTAAACTAATTCTCATGCATGAGGCAAAGGGAGACAATTGTGACCAGAGTTTGGTGGAAACACTGCCCAGATGGCGGATTCTTATGATGGTGATTCTGCTGCTTCCCACTGCTCTGACATTCTTATTGACAGATGCCATGATATAGTTTTTTTTAATTATTTTACATGACCCAACACATTGCCATTACCATTTTTTCATTTTCCATACATTTTGTACTACACTAGAATTAACTTTTTGTTTTTTGAACCATAACCTTCCTTTCTCAAAAAGGAACAAACAAGAAATGCTAATTTAACAGTTGTACAAAAAATAATTACTAATGTTTTTATATGCACACTTTGTGTGGCAGACAGTCGCGGAATCAAATGACAATATTTTTTTTTCCGTTTTGTAATATTTTTTTAAATAATTTCTCCCTTTTCAAAAAATAGCACAACAACAAATGTTAGGTTTGGCAAAATTAAAACAGACACAGTATTCGTGTGTCATGTACATATGCCGTATTGCACAAATAAACCATGTGTGTAAAAAATCTTACTTTCAAACTTCCCAAAAAAGTAGCAGCCAAGAAAAGCTAGGTAACCCCCCAAAAAATAACTTCAGATTTACTTCAAATTTTAATCTTAAGACTATTACTTTTCTAGATCTGCAATTTATTGGCCCTTTAAATCAGAATATAATTACATCTGTGTATCAAAAATTAACTATGGGGAACACAATTTCTCCATGTAACTAGCAATCACCGAAACATACTATCAAATCCATACCGGTGGGTGAATACGTTAGTTTCCCGCAACTGCAGTGATGATTTGAATCGTAAACATGAGATAAATAATACAGAAAGTAGACTCAATCGTGCCAACAACATTGCACATTAAAATTAATTAAATATTCTAATGGCAATAATTCTTTAAAAAACAGTACCAATCTCAAGAAACCTGTCTATCTATTCAGTTTAACTCCCAATTTAGTACTGGTAAACAAATTATTACAAAATGTATTTCTGTGCTATGTGAAGATAAAGTACTTTCCCTTATATTAAAGTCTGGTTGCAATGTTTTTGCCCAAAAAGCTCCTTCTCTTTGATATGTCCTATCACCCAGTTATTTGAGCTCTGAGAATCTGAGAAATCTAATGTCACCTGGCTCAATTTAAAATGACGCAACGTGTTGCAAAATGTGCAATTACTCGTGTCACAGCACCACATTTGTAAATGCCAACATTAATCAGACTTCTCAGATAAAACAGGACACAAACTGCAATTCTAAAAATATAATTTATTGTATTTGCTGTACTGCTTGTCAGTTGCTCTACATTCGGCGTACTAGCCTCAAGCTGAAAGTCCGTATCAATGAGCATTTAAATTATATATCTAACATTAAAAAAAAACACAAAAATTGAGCTTGGTTGGAGTTGGTATACATGCAGCATATAAACGCATGTTCACATTGACCATAAGGCATACAAAACCTACAAAAGACAAAATGAGAAAAACCCTGCTGTAATTAAATAAATAAAAAGCAAAAGTGCATTTATGTAATACAGAGTTCTTAGTAATACTGTATTTGATCAAATATAGCATAAAAGCTGTCCCACCATCGACAAGGTGACTCTATGGTCGGGGCAGTCCTACACTGTTTAATATTAAAAACCTTATCATGTGTCAAAGTTGACATCAGTGTGTGAATAAGGGCAGACAAAAGGATCGGGTCCCAACCAGTGAACACCAGTCAGGGGAAGCCTTTAAATACAATTTCCAGCTCAGGAGAGGGAGGCCACACCCCAGCTTTAACAGAATGCAAAAATACAAACATAAAAACACAAAAATTGAGCTTGGTTTGAGTTGGTATACATCCAGCATATAAACATGTTCACATTGCCTAAAATACAAACAAAATATGTCATCTTTAACTTTAGGACTTTTAGAGATCATTTCATCTTCAACTTTTCTAACTGTTCACAATAACAGTAATTTTGAGTTTGACCAGTGGTGACCAAACGTTTGCATATCACTGTACATAAGTAGTAATAATAATAGAGTAGGTTTAAAAATAGCTTTTTAATAGCTATGATGAAACAAAAGGTTAACTGATTGGGCGGCGTTATTCCCACGAGTCATGACCCTCCAAACAGCGTTCATGAAGGCAAAGTGTTTGTTTTACGTGGGCAGTATGGTTGCAAAGCTGAACCTTAAAGGAATGTCCAGAAGGGCACCACCAGGAGTGGAGCCTACGGTTAAATTCGACTCCACCTGGGAAACCTCAACCATGCCAGCTACAGAACAGATGCACACATTGCAAGCTTAATTCCGTTAACGAACGAGACTCCGTCATGCCCCGCGGTCCGAGTCCGGCTTACTAGAGGGACACGTGAGGCTCTGGCACATGAGATTGGCCAATAACTGGTGTGTCATGCCCTTACATGTCCGTGGCTGCATGTGCGCTACACTGAAAAGGCCAGTGTTTGTCGCTTACAGGTGCAGATAACCCGCTGAGCAACGTTAGTGATGGGGATCACTGATTACAATTATTACCCGCGAACAATGATTTCCCAGTAAGTGCAGGTCAACCGCAGTTCCGGAATTAGGCCTAACCGTCATTCCTGAAAAAATGAAAAACTTACGTGTGCAAACCACAGGTGCTGTAGCTTGCTTAACAGCTCTCCAGCCGTTCTCACGCCCAGTATGGATTGCACGTGATTGCACAAAGGTTAGAAAGGGTACCGTATCCCCGGATAACATGTATGGATAGCGTACACATTCAAAATATATGTCTATACATCAGGAGGCAGGCTCAGACGGTGT
Organism: Dendrobates tinctorius; assembly: GCF_039654945.1. Taxonomy (NCBI): domain Eukaryota; kingdom Metazoa; phylum Chordata; class Amphibia; order Anura; family Dendrobatidae; genus Dendrobates; species Dendrobates tinctorius. Next base: position 58,314,814 of record NW_027361679.1, read on the forward strand.
TAGGCCCAGTATGGATTGCACGTGATTACACAAAGGTTAGAAAGGGTACCGTATCCCCGGATAACATGTATGGATAGCGTACACATTCAAAATATATGTCTATACATCAGGAGACAGGCTCAGACGGTGTTAGGCCCAGTATGGATTGCACGTGATTGCACAAAGGTTAGAAAGGGTACCGTATCCCCGGATAACATGTATGGATAGCGTACACATTCAAAATATATGTCTGTACATCAGGAGGCAGGCTCAGACGGTGTTAGGCCCAGTATGGATTGCACGTGATTGCACAAAGGTTAGAAAGGGTACCGTATCCCCGGATAACATGTATGGATAGCGTACACATTCAAAATATATGTCTATACATCAGGAGGCAGGCTCAGACGGTGTTAGGCCCAGTATGGATTGCACGTGATTGCACAAAGGTTAGAAAGGGTACCGTATCCCCGGATAACATGTATGGATAGCGTACACATTCAAAATATATGTCTGTACATCAGGCGGCAGGCTCAGACGGTGTTAGGCCCAGTATGGATTGCACGTGATTGCACAAAGGTTAGAAAGGGTACCGTATCCCCGGATAACATGTATGGATAGCGTACACATTCAAAATATATGTCTGTACATCAGGAGGCAGGCTCAGACGGTGTTAGGCCCAGTATGGATTGCACGTGATTACACAAAGGTTAGAAAGGGTACCGTATCCCTGGATAACATGTATGGATAGCGTACACATTCAAAATATATGTCTATACATCAGGAGGCAGGCTCAGACGGTGTTAGGCCCAGTATGGATTGCATGTGATTGCACAAAGGTTAGAAAGGGTACCGTATCCCCGGATAACATGTATGGATAGCGTACACATTCAAAATATATGTCTGTACATCAGGAGGCAGGCTCAGACGGTGTTAGGCCCAGTATGGATTGCACGTGATTGCACAAAGGTTAGAAAGGGTACCGTATCCCCGGATAACATGTATGGATAGCGTACACATTCAAAATATATGTCTGTACATCAGGAGGCAGGCTCAGACGGTGTTAGGCCCAGTATGGATTGCACGTGATTGCACAAAGGTTAGAAAGGGTACCGTATCCCCGGATAACATGTATGGATAGCGTACACATTCAAAATATATGTCTGTACATCAGGAGGCAGGCTCAGACGGTGTTAGGCCCAGTATGGATTGCACGTGATTGCACAAAGGTTAGAAAGGGTACCGTATCCCCGGATAACATGTATGGATAGCGTACACATTCAAAATATATGTCTGTACATCAGGAGGCAGGCTCAGACGGTGTTAGGCCCAGTATGGATTGCACGTGATTGCACAAAGGTTAGAAAGGGTACCGTATCCCCGGATAACATGTATGGATAGCGTACACATTCAAAATATATGTCTGTACATCACGAGGCAGGCTCAGACGGTGTTAGGCCCAGTATGGATTGCACGTGATTGCACAAAGGTTAGAAAGGGTACCATATCCCCGGATAACATGTATGGATAGCGTACACATTCAAAATATATGTCTGTACATCAGGAGGCAGGCTCAGATGGTGTTAGGCCCAGTATGGATTGCACGTGATTTCACAAAGGTTAGAAAGGGTACCGTATCCCCAGATAACATGTATGGATAGCGTACACATTCAAAATATATGTCTGTACATCAGGAGGCAGGCTCAGACGGTGTTAGGCCCAGTATGGATTGCACGTGATTGCACAAAGGTTAGAAAGGGTACCGTATCCCCGGATAACATGTATGGATAGCGTACACATTCAAAATATATGTCTGTACATCAGGAGGCAGGCTCAGATGGTGTTAGGCCCAGTATGGATTGCACGTGATTGCACAAAGGTTAGAAAGGGTACCGTATCCCCGGATAACATGTATGGATAGCGTACACATTCAAAATATATGTTTGTACATCAGGAGGCAGGCTCAGACGGTGGTAGGCCCAGTATGGATTGCACGTGATTGCACAAAGGTTAGAAAGGGTACCGTATCCCCGGATAACATGTATGGATAGCGTACACATTCAAAATATATGTCTGTACATCAGGAGGCAGGCTCAGACGGTGTTAGGCCCAGTATGGATTGCACGTGATTGCACAAAGGTTAGAAAGGGTACCGTATCCCCGGATAACATGTATGGATAGCGTACACATTCAAAATATATATCTGTACATCAGGAGGCAGGCTCAGACGGTGTTAGGCCCAGTATGGATTGCACGTGATTGCACAAAGGTTAGAAAGGGTACCGTATCCCCGGATAACATGTATGGATAGCGTACACATTCAAAATATATGTCTGTACATCAGGAGGCAGGCTCAGACGGTGTTAGGCCCAGTATGGATTGCACGTGATTGCACAAAGGTTAGAAAGGGTACCGTATCCCCGGATAACATGTATGGATAGCGTACACATTCAAAATATATGTCTGTACATCAGGAGGCAGGCTCAGACGGTGTTAGGCCCAGTATGGATTGCACGTGATTGCACAAAGGTTAGAAAGGGTACCGTATCCCCGGATAACATGTATGGATAGCGTACACATTCAAAATATATGTCTATACATCAGGAGGCAGGCTCAGACGGTGTCAGGCACAGTATGGATTTGACGGCCCAGATTACACAGCGGAGGAGCAGGGAGATGTAAAGATTGCAAATGCTGGGGCCCTGCCCAAGCAAGGGGGGCCCACTCGTGGGCGTCGGTACTGGCACTGGGCCCCTCATAGTACAGCGGTGTGTCTGACGGCGGGTGTGCACCACCACCGTCAGAGACACTTGATTGCACTATGAGGGACCCTGTGCCAGTGCCCGCACCCAAGAGTCGGCCTACCCACCTGTCCAGGGCAACGGCACTCGCACGGTGTCGTGCGCTAGGTGGTGACCCCGGCCATGGGGGGGGAGGCAGCACAGTTAGGGAGTTTTAGAAAGTGGCATATGTTGATGTTGGACATTCAGCTGATGCAAAAGGCGAAATAGGTGAAGTCCCAGGAAGAGGTGGACCAAAGCAAGCCATTTTTCTGTCACCCTATGTGTCATCAGGGGAAGGTGGGACAAAATCCTTGGAAACCCATGCATGGTTCATTTTAATGAAGGTTAGATCACCCACATTTTGGGTTGACAGACGGGTCCTTTTTTCTGTCAGGATTGATCCAGCTGCACTGAAGACTGTTTTCGATAGCACACTTGCAGCTGGGCAAGCGAGCTCCTGTAAGGCATATTGGGCCAATTCAGGCCAGGTGTCCAGTTTAGCGGCCCAATAGTCAAAGGGGAATGACCTGTGTGGGAGAACATCGATATGGGAGGAAAAGTAGTTTGTAACCATAGTTGACAACTGCTGTCTCCTGTCACTTTCCATCGATGCAGTATTACCAGTTGTGTGAGCGGTATTTGAAAAATCAGTCCACAACATTGTCATGAAACCCCTGTCTCCAACGCCACTTCTGCTGTGTGCACCACGAACACCTCTGCCAAGCTGCCCCCGGCCCGTACGGCTCGTGTGAGAACCATCACCGCTGCTGTGTGCTGGGAATGCCTCAAGCAACCGATTTACCAGAGTTGCTTGTTTATTAGCCAATATTAGGTCAAGGTTCTCCTGTGGCATGATGTTTTGTAATTTGCCTTTATAGCGTGGATCCAGGATGCTGGCCAACCAGTAGTCGTCATCGTTCATCATTTTGGCAATGCGTGGGTCCCTTTTTAGGATCTGCAAGGCATAATCTGACATGTGGGCCAATGTTCCCGGTGTCAATGATGCACTGCGAGTGCTGGTTGGAGGAGCACTTTCTGGCAAATCAACATCCCTCCAGTCACGCACAAACCCTGTACCAGACCTTGCCACGCCAACATTTTCACTTGCCCCACGAGATGCATCCTCCTCCCCTAAGTAATCATCCCCATCATCCTCCTCCTCCTCTTCTTCCTCCACCTCGTCCAGGAGAGGTCCCTGAGCAGACAATGGCTGAATGTCATCAAGGATTCCCTCCTCCTCTTCCTCCTCATCAACATTGGCTGCAGACGCCTGCTCCTTAAGGTGCGTCAAAGTTTGCATGAGCAGACGCATAAGTGGGATGCTCATGCTTAGGATGGCGTCGTCTGCGCTTACCAGCCGTGTGCATTCCTCAAAACACTGAAGGACTTTACAGAGGTCTTTCAGCTTCGACCACTGCACACCTGTCAACTCCATGTCTGCTCTCAAAGTGCCTGGCCGTGTATCCTCCCACAAATGCATTATGGCCTGCCTCTGCTCGCACAGCCGCTCCACCATGTGCAGGGTGGAGTTCCACCTTGTTGCAATGTCGATAATGAGGCGGTGGTTGGGAAGGTGGAGCAATCGCTGCAGCTTCTGCATACGAAAAGAGTGTACAGGCGACCGGCGGATGTGCGCGCACAGTCTTCGCACCTTCTGGAGCAGGGCTGTTAACTCTGGATAATTTTTGAGGAAGCACTGCACCACCAGGTTCAAGGTGTGAGACAAGCAAGGTATATGGCTGAGTTTTGAAAGGGCTATGGCTGCCACAAAATTACGGCCGTTATCACTAACTACCTTGCCTGCCTCAAGATGTACACTGCCCAGCCATGACTCAGTTTGTCGCTTCAAGTACTCGGCCAGCACCTCGGCGGTGTGTCTGTTGCCCAAACACATCATCTGCAACACAGCCTGCTGACGCTTTCCACTAGCTGCTCGATAGGGGGACACATCGTGTGCAACAGTGGCAGCTGCAGATGGAGTGCTCGTACGACTGCGCTCTGTGGACGAGCTTTCGCTTCTGGAGGAGGAGGAGGAGGAGGGTCGAACGCCTACAGCCAACTGTTTCCTATACCGTGGGCTAGGCAGCACTGTCCCACCACCGCTGTCCCCTGTGGACCCTGCATCCACCACATTAACCCAGTGCGCAGTGATGGACACGTAACGGCCCTGGCCATGCCGACTGGACCATGCATCAGTTGTGAGGTGCACCTTTCCGCTCACTGACTGCTTGAGTGCATGGACAATGCGGTCTTTCACATGATGGTGGAGGGCTGGGATGGCTTTGCGAGAGAAGAAGTGGCGACTGGGTAGGTCATAGCGTGGTACTGCATAGGCCATGAGTTCGCGGAAAGCTGTGCTTTCCACCAACCGAAAGGGCATCATCTCAAATGAGATTAGTTTGGCAATGTGGGCGTTCAAACCCAGTGTACGCGGATGAGAGACTGAGTACTTTCTTGACCTACTCATAGTGTCTGGGAGGGTGAGCTGGACTTGAGAGCTGCATATGGTGGAAGTAGCGGTGGACAGGGCGGACTGAGAGAGGGTTGATGATGGTGATGGAGTTGGTGTTCTTTCTGATGGCCTAGAATCAGTCTTTCGTTGATATAACAGTGGGATTCCCTGACTGCTGTGGCCTTGCAACGACACCTCAACATTTGCTGCTGTGCTAACCGGTGGGCTTACAGTGGGGGAAACAATGTAGCGTTGCTGACTACCTTCGTTGTGATCAGTTGCACATGTGGCACTTGAGGTTTGGTGTTGTGTCCACGCTTGCAAGTGCATGCTGGTTAAATGTCTAAGCATGCAACTGGTATTCAAATTTTTCAGATTTTTCCCTCGGCTAAAGGTCTTTGCGCACTTCTTACAGATAACCTTGGCCTGATCATGAGGATTTTGTTCAAAAAAGTGCCACACTGCACTCTTCCTACTTTGGCAGACATTTTGCGGCCTAGCACGCTGTGATCTTTTGACCCTCTGGACAAGCTGTCCAGCAACTCTTTTGATGTTTGGAACCTGTCTTTGGAGTGCTCCGGGCGTGCCAGATAACAGCTGTTGCGATGTCGATGTCTGCTGTGGATGCTCCTCATCTGAGCTATTGGAAGCAGCACCCTCTTCCCCCAATGGATGCCAATCTGGGTCAACAACTGGGTCATCCATCACCTCCTCTTCTATGTCATGTGCACCTTCCTCTGTGTCACCGTGTATGGTGGTATAGTGTGCGGGAAGGGGCACCTGAGTCTCATCAGGGTCAGAATCTGGCTCTGTACACTGCGAGGACAATGTAGTGCTCTGAGTGAATGTACCAGCAGAATCATCCATCAGCGGCTGTGCATCAGTGCACTCCATGTCAGATTCATCTTGGCCTGGGTAATTCACCATTTCACTTGATAATCCAGGCATGGTATGTGAAAACAGCTCCATGGAGTAATCAGTAGTATGGCCTGCGTCATCCTTCAATCTTGGTTGGGGTGAAGGACACAAGGAAAGGTGTGGTTCATGAACATGAGCCTCCAATGAGGACTCAGTGCTTTTACTTTTTACAACTGAAGAAGAGGAGGCGATAGAGCTGGAGGCTGAGTCAGCAATGTAAGACAAAACTTTTTCCTGATGCTCTGGCTTTAAAAGCGGTTTGCCAACTCCTAGAAAACTAAGCGTTCGAGGCCTTATGTAGCCAGACGATGACGCAGGCTCAACACCTCCTGCATTCGGTCCTATTTTGCTCTTGCCACTACCATCAGATCCACCACCAACACCATCATTACCAGCTGCCAACCCCTGCCCAATTCCACGGCCTCTTCCACCAGCCTTCCTCATTTTTGGTAGAAATGTAGACAAAATCCAACAAACTATATAGTAATGTAAAACAAGGTACAAGGTGTCTATAGGACAGGAGAGATTTTGAATTTCTGCAGACACTTGTGGACACTGGACACTTTTGGATTGTGTGAGGCCCAATGAATATCTGAGCGCTATGTGACAGGCTCGATGGCACAGCTGTGACCAAAGTGACTAGAAGATAAGTGAGATTTTGAATTTCAGCAGACACTTGTGGACACTGGACACTTTTGGATTGTGTGAGGCCCAATGAATATCTGAGCGCTATGTGACAGGCTCGATGGCACAGCTGTGACCAAAGTGACTAGAGGATAAGGGAGATTTTGAATTTCTGCACACACTTGTGGACACTGAACACTTTTGGATTGTGTGAGGCCCAATGAATATCTGAGCGCTATGTGACAGGCTCGATGGCACAGCTGTGACCAAAGTGACTAGAGGATAAGGGATATTTTGAATTTCAGCAGACACTTGTGGACACTTCTGGATTGTGTGAGGCCCAATGAATATCTGAGCGCTATGTGACAGGCTCGATGGCACAGCTGTGACCAAAGTGACTAGAGGATAAGGGAGATTTTGAATTTCTGCACACACTTGTGGACACTGGACACTTTTGGATTGTGTGAGGCCCAATGAATATCTGAGCGCTATGTGACAGGCTCGATGGCACAGCTGTGACCAAAGTGACTAGAGGATAAGTGAAATTTTGAATTTCAGCAGACACTTGTGGACACTGGACACTTTTGGATTGTGTGAGGCCCAATGAATATCTGAGCGCTATGTGACAGGCTCGATGGCACAGCTGTGACCAAAGTGACTAGAGGATAAGGGAGATTTTGAATTTCTGCACACACTTGTGGACACTGGACACTTTTGGATTGTGTGAGGCCCAATGAATATCTGTGCGCTATGTGACAGGCTCGATGGCACAGCTGTGACCAAAGTGACTAGAGGATAAGGGAGATTTTGAATTTCTGCACACACTTGTGGACACTGGACACTTTTGGATTGTGTGAGGCCCAATGAATATCTGAGCGCTATGTGACAGGCTCGATGGCACAGCTGTGACCAAAGTGACTAGAGGATAAGTGAGATTTTGAATTTCAGCAGACACTTGTGGACACTGGACACTTTTGGATTGTGTGAGGCCCAATGAATATCTGAGCGCTATGTGACAGGCTCGATGGCACAGCTGTGACCAAAGTGACTAGAGGATAAGGGAGATTTTGAATTTCTGCACACACTTGTGGACACTGGACACTTCTGGATTGTGTGAGGCCCAATGAATATCTGAGCGCTATGTGACAGGCTCGATGGCACAGCTGTGACCAAAGTGACTAGAGGATAAGGGAGATTTTGAATTTCTGCACACACTTGTGGACACTGGACACTTTTGGATTGTGTGAGGCCCAATGAATATCTGAGCGCTATGTGACAGGCTCGATGGCACAGCTGTGACCAAAGTGACTAGAGGATAAGGGAGATTTTGAATTTCAGCAGACACTTGTGGACACTGGACACTTTTGGATTGTGTGAGGTCCAATGAATATCTGAGCGCTATGTGACAGGCTCGATGGCACAGCTGTGACCAAAGTGACTAGAGGATAAGGGAGATTTTGAATTTCTGCACACACTTGTGGACACTGGACACTTTTGGATTGTGTGAGGCCCAATGAATATCTGAGCGCTATGTGACAGGCTCGATGGCACAGCTGTGACCAAAGTGACTAGAGGATAAGGGAGATTTTGAATTTCTGCACACACTTGTGGACACTGGACACTTTTGGATTGTGTGAGGCCCAATGAATATCTGAGCGCTATGTGACAGGCTCGATGGCACTGCTGTGACCAAAGTGACTAGAGGATAAGGGAGATTTTGAATTTCTGCACACACTTGTGGACACTGGACACTTTTGGATTGTGTGAGGCCCAATGAATATCTGAGCGCTATGTGACAGGCTCGATGGCACAGCTGTGACCAAAGTGACTAGAGGATAAGGGAGATTTTGAATTTCAGCAGACACTTGTGGACACTGGACACTTTTGGATTGTGTGAGGCCCAATGAATATCTGAGCGCTATGTGACAGGCTCGATGGCACAGCTGTGACCAAAGTGACTAGAGGATAAGGGAGATTTTGAATTTCTGCACACACTTGTGGACACTGGACACTTATGGATTGTGTGAGGCCCACTGAATATCACAGCGCTATGTCACAGGCAGAAATTGGCTAGTGTATCACAAACTACAAGGTGTATGTAGAATTCGGCAGAATAGGAATCTCCCTAGAGTGCAGGTCTGTAAGAACGGAACATGTCCTCGTTTTATTCTCACAGAGTGACACAGTGATAGCTTCACTGTGGCTGTGATAACAGCCGTTACACGGTACTGTGTGAGGAGCGTACACCGCTGTATGGTGTGAAAAAATGCACGCTCTGTACCTCAGCAGGACAAAAAAAAAAAAAATTGGGATTGCTTTTAAAAAAGCAGTTTGCGGAGCAGTGGGTAAACAGCAATGCAGGAATGTCAGGAAGCCTTAGAAGGCAGCCCAACAACCAACACCACTGATACACCACTATATAGCCTCCCCTTGCACTGCACACACAGTGACTGGTGTGTTGTACAGGCAAAATCGCTAGCAGCAGAAGCAGTTTTATTTTCTTCTCAGCAGGACAAAAAAAAAATTGGGATTGCTTTTAAAAAAGCAGTTTGCGGAGCAGTGGGTAAACAGCAATGCAGGAATGTCAGGAAGCCTTAGAAGGCAGCCCAACAACCAACACCACTGATACACCACTATATAGCCTCCCCTTGCACTGCACACACAGTGACTGGTGTGTTGTACAGGCAAAATCGCTAGCAGCAGAAGCAGTTTTTTTTTCTTCTCAGCAGGACAAAAAAAAAAATTGGGATTGCTTTTAAAAAAGCAGTTTGCGGAGCAGTGGGTAAACAGCAATGCAGGAATGTCAGGAAGCCTTAGAAGGCAGCCCAACAACCAACACCACTGATACACCACTATATAGCCTCCCCTTGCACTGCACACACAGTGACTGGTGTGTTGTACAGGCAAAATCGCTAGCAGCAGAAGCAGTTTTTTTTTCTTCTCAGCAGGACAAAAAAAAAAATTGGGATTGCTTTTAAAAAAGCAGTTTGCCGAGCAGTGGGTAAACAGCAATGCAGGAATGTCAGGAAGCCTTAGAAGGCAGCCCAACAACCAACACCACTGATACACCACTATATAGCCTCCCCTTGCACTGCACACACAGTGACTGGTGTGTTGTACAGGCAAAATCGCTAGCAGCAGAAGCAGTTTTTTTTTCTTCTTCCCTGCCTAACACTCTCCCTACAGAATCAGCAGCAACCTCTCCCTATGCTAAGATCGGCAGAAGTAAGATGGCGGTCGGCGTGCACGCCCTTTTATACCCCCTGTGACGCCCACCAAAGCAAGCCAATCACTTGCATGCCCTTCTGAAAGATGGTGGTGACCCGTGCCTATGTCATCACGTTGCCCACAGTGTCCGTGGATCCTGATTGGCTGAAAAAGAGCGCAAAACAAACTTTTGAAACGCGACTTTGGCGCGTAAGTCACCGACCTCGTGGCCGACCTCATCCTAGGGTCGGGTTTCGTTTCATGAAACCCGACTTTGGCAAAAGTCGGCGACTTTTGAAATTTTTCGACCCGTTTCGCTCAACTCTACTCGTGACATATTGTACTTCATGATAGTAGTAAAAAATTTTTGCTATGACTTGCATTTATTTGGGGAAAAAAACGGAAATTTGGCAAAAATTTTAAAAATAATAAGTAACATTTCCCACATGTTTCCCACAGCACAATTTCGGAACCAAAATTTTTTTGTGAGGAAGTTATAAGGGTTAAAAGTTGACCATGTCCAGCGATTTCTCATTTGAACAACACCATTTTATTTTTAGGGACCACATCACATTTGAAGTCACTTTGAGGGGTCTATATGATAGAAAATATTCAAAAGTGACACCATTCTAAAAACTACATGCCTCAAGGTGCTCAAAACCACATTCAAGAAATGTATTAACCCTTCAGGTGCTTCACAGGAATTTTTGGAATGTTTAAAAAAAATTGAACATTTACGTTTTTTTCCTCAAAAATTTCATTCAGATCCAATTTGTTTTATTTTACCAAGGGTAAAAGAAGAAATTGGACCCCAAAAGCTGTTGTATAATTTGTCCTGAGTATGCTGATACCCCATATATGCAGGTAAACCACAGAGCTCGGAAGGGAAGGAGCGCTGTTTGACTTTTCAATGCAAAATTAGCTGGAATTGAGATCAGATGCCATTTTGCGTTTGGAGAGCCCCTGATGTGCCTAAGCAATGGAAACCCCCCACAAATGACACCATTTTGAAAAGTAAACCTCCTAAGGAGCTTTTTTACATGTGGGGTGAGCACTTTGAACCTCTAAGGTTTTTTTCACAAATTATGTTTCTGCCTCAATTTTTTATTTTCTCAAGGGTAACAGGAGAAATTGGACCCAAAAACCTGTTGTGCAATTTGTTCTTAGTACGCTGATACCTCATATGTGAGGGTAAACCATTGTTTGGGTGCATGGCAGAGCTCAGAAGGGAAGGGGCACCGTTTGACTTTTCAATGCAAAATTGGCTGGAATTGAGATCAGATGCCATGTCGCGATTGGAGAACCCCTGATGTGCCTACACAGTGGAAACCTCACAATTCTAACTCCAACCCTAACCCCAACACATGCCTAACCCTAATCCCAACTCTAACCATAACCCTAACCACAAACCTAACCCTAACATCCCCCTATCCCTAATCCCAACCCTAATCCTAATCCTAACCGTAATCATAACCCTAACGTTAGCCCCAACCCTAACCCTAGCTTTAGCCCTATCCCTAACCCTAATGGGAAAATGGAAATAAATGCATTTTTTATTTTATTATTTTTCCCTAACTAAGGAGATGATAAAGGGGGGTTTAATTTACTATTTATAGCGGGTTTTTATGTTTGGCTGCTGTTACACACTAAAAGATGCTTTTTATTGCAAAAAATATTTTTTGCATCGCCATATTTTGGCCCACAGAGTCATGTGAGGTCTTGTTTTTTGCGGGCTGAGTTGATATTTTTATTGGTATCATTTTCAGGCACATGATTTTTTTTTAATCGTTTTTTAATCCAATTTTTGGAAGGCAAAACAAAAACCAGCAATTCATGAATTTCTTTTGCAGGGGGAGCGTTTATACCATTCCGCGTGTGGCAAAATTGATAAAGCAGTTTTATTCTTCTAGTCAGTATGATGACAGCGATACCTCATTTACATAATTTTTTTATGTTTTGGTGCTTTTATAAAATAAAAATTATTTTATATAAAAAATATTTATGTTTGCATCGCTTTATAACTTTTTTATTTTTCTGGTGATGGAGCTATATGGTGGGACAAGATGATGTTTTCTTTTCAGTGGTACCACGTTTATTAATATCCGTCTTTTTGATCGCGTGCTATTCCACTTTTTGTTCGGTGGTATGATGATAAAGCATTGTTTTATTGCCTTGTTTTTTTAATGGTGTTCACTAAAGGGGTTAACTAGTGGGACAGTTATATAGGTCAGGTCGTTTATGGACGTGGCAATCCTAAATATGTGTACTTTTATTCTTTAGATTGTATTAATTCAAATATTTATTTATTGATAGAATAAATATTGATTTTGTATTATTATTTTTTTAAATATTTTTATAATTATTTAAAAAAATTTTTTAATGTAAATCTTACTATGATATCACTCATTTTGTGCTGGCTGATCACTTCTATAGCTTGCAGATCTGCTATAGAAGCTGTCAGCGCTGCAGCTTCTATTTCACTGACCTGAGAGACTTCCTGGTCATCACTGCGCATGACAGGAAGTCTTTCTGGTCTGGAGACCCGGATGTCATCATGACAACATTGGGCCTCCATGTCAGTGATCAGGACCCTGTGTCATGCCACGGGGTCTCCAATCCGAAGGCAAAGGGACTGTCAGCCCCTCTGCCGTCTCAGGAATGCTGCGATCATGTTTGATCGCAGTGTTCCGGGGGTTAAAGTGCTGGGAGCGATCTGCAACCGCTCCTGGCACATAGTACTGGGTGTCAGCTGTGAGAATCAGCTGACACCTGGCCGTGATTAGCCGCGCTCCCCCATAAGTGAGGCTGATCGCCCATGACGTACTATCCCATCCATGGGAAGTAAGCTCCAGGGCACATGGATGGGATAGTACGTTCAATGGCAGAAAGGGGTTAATGTGATAACATAGGAAAATGTATATTCAACTCAAGTTCAAATATTAGAAATATATAGGGACATGCTCACCAATGTCAGAAAAAGTTTCTAAGTGTTCACTAAAGTATCCACATGTAGATAAAGGGAAGAATGGGTCTGAACCCAAGTAATCCTGACAAAAGAGGGAGATTATAATTTGATCCTCTTTTATCATGATTACTTACTGTTCAGACCTTTTCTTACTACAGCATATTAACAGTTAATTTTTAAATCTACTTTATTGATATGACTAACAATGGCACATGACCACTGCAGCCAATCACTTTCCCCTATAGTGTTCATGTTGATGTGCAGCATGTACAGAATGTCAATGTTTCAGGACATATGGGCGCCAGGGTGGCTCAGTGTTTAGCACTGCAGCCTTGCAGCGCTGAGGTCCTGGGTTTAAATCACACCAGGGACAACATCTGCAAGGAGTTTGTAGGTTTCTTCTGGGTTCTCTGGTTTCCTCCTACGTCCCAAAGACATACTGATAGGGAATTTAGATTGTGAGCCCCATCGGGGCCAGTGCCAATAATGTCTGTAAAGCGCTGTGGAATTATTGGCACTGTATAAATGAGTAAAATAAAGCTAAGACTAACGGGGACCATTGTTCGTGGAGGTCTAGAGTACTTAAAAGCTGAGTAATGTTTGTTTTATTTGTAACATTTCTTGCAGTTAAAGACATTTCTTGAACTTTGAAAATCCTTTTAAAATAAATATTTAAATGGAATCTGTCACTTTGGAAAATGCAAATTACCTGCAGCCTTACTGAAAGTGCAGTTACTGGGAGATAATGAGCTCGGTCATGAAGCGATTACAGTCACCACTCACTACACTTTTTGGTTCTCAGATGGTTGATTCCATACTTTTCCATGGTTGGCTAGCTTGCCTTTGTCTCCAGTTTGACAATTTAAACAGGCATCTGTTCAGTGTGAGCTGTTAATCAAAGTCCCGGGACGTGCTTACAGCCACCGCTCACAGTAGAAAAAGCGGTGCTGTTGGGCACATCCTCAAGACTGAAAGCCAGCGAGGATATTCAGGGAGGAAATAAGTTAATTTTCTGTTGGAAGCCGCACTTTCAATAAGGTAGCCGGGCAGCATTGTAACACTATTTACCTGCAGATTTACACTATATCTGCAGGTAAATTGCATTTTTAAAAAAAACAGGTTGCTTTTAATTTTTTTTATACTTTCATTTGTAAAATAAATGGCAAGATGTCTCAGTGACTAAGTCGAATGTGCTACTACCCCCTATGGTTATAACAATGCTTATAATGGCATACTCATTACCTGCTAAAACACTCTTGGGAAAACTGCAATTTAAAATCTAATAGACTAAAATCAATGACTATGCTATGATTAGCTGGTAATTGGTGTGTAAAACATGCGTGCAGTCAATTAATGAAAATCACAAGAATTTATAGCTATTAGTGGAAATTGTCAGTCAGCTATAAATAATTACTATCCATCTCTCATCATTGTCTTCATTTTCAAAAGGCAGAAAGTAAGCATAATGGTAGACTTATGGCCCCGTTACATTTAGCAATGCACCAGCGATCCCGACCACGATATGACCCGGTCAGGATCACTGGTGCATCGCTAAGTGGTCGCTAGTGAGCTGCGAAACAGGCAGATCTCACTAGCGATGCAGCAGCGGTCGGAGGTCGTACTAACCTGTCAGACGCGGCGATGGTGACCGTCTTCCCCCTGCGTCCATGGCTCGCTCGTCGGCGCCAGCAGGAAGCCGACGACGAGAAATGGAACAGGACGATCTCGCACGATCAGCGATAGCCAGTGGGGGAGCCGGTCGGAGGTGAGTATCACACGTAGCGATATCGCTAGTGATATCGCTGCTGCGTCACAAAATCGGTGACGCACTAGCGATATCGCTAGCGATATCGCTATGTGTAAAGGGCCCTTTATTGTTTTAAATCTCAAACAATTTCATATGGACAATATAAAATAACTGATAAGTAAACACACCCTATGGTTACTTGTCCAAGTCATATCAGCAAAAAATGTGGAAATTTGCAATAAAACCATTTAGTTCTCAGCCACGTGGCAAACTGCTATGTATGTGTGGGCACTTTATTTGCTGCACCTGTAAATTTGATAGACAATGTAAATATCTCATCAGACCAATCCTGCTCAATCAAGTCAGTGTCTGTTAATTCTTACTCCCTCTAAAATAACAAGTCTGGAGCATCATACATTAACCTCTTCATACATTAACCCCTTAATGGTTTTGTTCACTACTTGGACAACCATTTATAAATCCCTATGTTTCAAACACAGTAAAGTAATAACACTTACACCCACCTCCGATGTCAGCGCAGTTCCAGTGGTGTCAGCACAGGGATAGTGTGACATTGTTATGTCACAAGATCCCTGTGGCCAATCGGCACGGGCTTCACTCTCCTCTCCTGTGGATGTAATCAACATCCAGAGTAAGTGAGACTACGGCTGCTCTCTTACTTTCTCTGGATTACTTTGTTAGAACGAGGTTAGAGTGAAGCCAGCTCTGATTCGCCACAGGGATAGCATGACATAAAATTGTCTGGTAGAGCCAATGCTGTCATCACTGGAATAACTCCAGTACCGGAGGTGGTTATAGGTGTTGTTATTTTACTGGGGGACACAGAGATTCAGAAGGGGTTTTCTGAGAAGTGAACAACCCTTTTAAGGATCAAGACATTTTTATGTTTCAAGACCACATAAAATCACCTTAACATTCCAAAATAAATACATTTATCTTTCCGCAATAAAGCAAAACGAAATCTTGCTGTTGACAACTTAAAGGTTAATTATATTCCATTTAAGTGTATAGATAACTTTGTGTTTATTTTTGAGAAATCTACCAATCTAAAGAAAAAATTATGTTTTTGCATTAATCTTTGTGTGACCACTATGGGGACAATAAATGTGTTTTTCATACAATTATACATAGATTTTATTATCATATTTTTTATATTTTTTCATAATTGTGTCAACTTTTGTTTGTCCTGTAAAACTATAAAAATAATATGAGTCAATAGATCTTTACAATTTTGTGAGCAAGGTGATGCTTTGAAGTAAAGCCTTCATACAGCTACTAATTAATGGTGAAGTGGTAGTGCCTTGATGAACACTTTAGGCTGGGGTGGGACTTGTCAGAAACTCACACGAGTCTCGCATCTTAATACTCGGCACTGCCGCTGCTCAGCTGCATAGAAATACATGCAGCCACGCACTCCGGTCAAAAGTGCCGGCGGCAGTGCCGGGTAGTAAGATGCGAGACTCGTTTGAGTTTCTTGCTAATCTGATCCTGGCCTTAGAGGTGATATATCTACCTATGGTAAGGTCCTAAATTTAATCAACAGATCTTGGAATAATAATAACTTGCACAATTGGATGTGTTTAAATAAAATGATCCTGTGCTGAGATAATCTTATAAATGTGTCCCTGCTGTTTACTGTGTAATTGCCATGTTTGACTGTACAGGGACATGGTCTGATCATACCACAGCTCCTGGGCAGGGAGGAAGCAGAAGAGTATATAGACTGGACAGCCGGGGATCATAGCTGATTCTTATTGTGATATAAAGAAAGAATTATTTGTGATACCCTGCTGTAATGTCTGTATAGTTTTTTACCCCCCACCACCCTGCCCAGGGGATGGGATATGATCAGATCCTGTATGTTCCTGTATGGTCAGACACATCCATTACACAGCACACAGCAGGGGAACATTTATAAGATTATCTCAGCACAGGAACATTTTTTAAACACATCCAATTGTGGAAATTATTAGTATTCCAAGATCTATTGATTAAAATCAACTTTGTTCATGGGAAAACCCCTTAAAGGGACTCTGTCAGCACAAAATGACAGTTCAAACTAAGTCCCGACACTCGTTACTTCACAGAGGGGCCAATCATTTAAATACACCCTCTCACCTGCTTGTTTCCCTCAATGCTCGCCTCCTTTCTCTTCTTTGATTGACAGCTCTGGCTTCCTATAGCCAGAGAAGTGCAGAGACCGATGGAAAACAAGCAGGTGGAAGGGTGAAAATAAATGATTGGCCCTGACATGACGCACCGAGCGCCTGTACTTGGTTTGAAAAGTTATTCTGTGCTCACAGTCTCTTTAACATACTGTTTCATTGTAGCACTTCACCATTAAACTTCCTGGAACTTTGTGAATACATTAACAGCTGAAAGGTACTATACCAATGGTAGGTCTCTATACTACAATCAGTGGTCACAATTATTGCCAACATTCTGACGTGTTCCGTTGGAAACGCCTCTGCTTAATATCCACCAGCACAAGAATCAAATGCAAGCATTATATTATATGACAAGTTTCTATCATCATGGAGTCTGCTATCCAATAAATGGAGCCTTTTTTCAAGATGAAAATTACCTTCAAGAACTGATATTGAAGAAGGCATAAATGATATGAAGAAGAAATATCTAGTCTGAGAAAAGATAGGTTTTTTCTTGAGATAACAACATACTAGCGATACAAAAAAAAAGAAAACGGACTATCATGTCAAGTGTGTTTCCCAAGCCACAAAGCCACACGTCATCCTATACCTCTGTTCTATGAGTGCACAACTGCATTACATCCAGCTCCATATTCCGCAGGGTGACAAAGAAAACGCAGTCTATTCTTATAGAAAGGGGAGGTTTGCTTCCTGATTACATTTCTCACTTTTTTTCCTCTATGCGTTGAAAGAAGGTATCAAGTGAAAACCAATTTCAACAGTACAAAAAAAATAAAAAATAAATAATGGGAAATAAAAGAATGGTGAGGTTTGTCTGATTATTTTCCCAGCTAAAACATTTCTTGTGAGTGACAGATAATTCATCTTTTTGCCACTTCTTCTTCCCTTGGGATCACTCAAAGCGCAGTTATCAGCTAAAGCTAGGCAAGATTTTTCCAACAGGAAGCCAGATGTGATGAGGTCTCAACCCTTCCCTGTAACAGAGGCGTTTGGGTTAATTATGATGGATGCCACGTTACATGTCATGCAGCAGGCACATTTTACATCAGGTATTTTTTCTCTCTTTTATTAAGCTGGAAAAATATCCAGACCGCTTTGGTATAAGGTCAAGGAGAAAAGGACGATGTGTGAAATATCCAATTAAGCCCTGGAAGTTTAACAGAATTAGGTCGCAGAGAATTTAGATTCTTGTTTCACGCACTTTCAAGGTTCATCTGCTAGATGTGAAAGATATATTAATAAGAAATAGTTGTTTTAGTACAAACATATCTGTATGATTTAGAATATTGAATCGAATAAACTGTATATTACCTTGTGTTCTATAGATTTCTATTCTAAAGGTTGATCACAGAAATCTTTCCAAATGCTTAAAAGCTTCAGCTATTAACAAGTCCAAAGACTATGATGTTAGGATGAGAGGTAGCCGACCAGCAAGCATTGTGATTATAAAAAAAACCTTAAGCACTAATTGCTTGTTAATTTGCCCCACCTATATAGAGTCACTTCTCAGGCCCGTCTGCTCTTTGTTCCCTACCCTGTAGGAATGACATGACACACATGCATGTGATCACTGCAAGCAATCACTGGACTTGTCAGTGACAGTTATATATATGGCCTAAGACTCCTCAAGAGGTTAGTGATTGGCTGCACGTAGATTGGCTGCAGGATAAGTCAATACGTCTTTGCAAATGCCACATTGCCTGTTGTTAGGCCATTTTTTTTATTTCAGGCAATGACTTTAATTAAAACTAAATATGTAGCATATAAGCTGCAATAGACCACAAAGGTCTACTTAGGTCTAATGATTTAAACACACTAAGTCACGGGGATCATTAATGCTGTAATTTCAGGCTATAAGACCCATTGTTTGTAAGATATCTTGTGACCATCTATTTGAGATTTACAGTACACTAACAAGCATAATAAAATGTACGGTAATTCAAAATTATTGTATTGTTGCCATTTTACTTTCCCTGCTCAAGGGGTAGACATACCACCGGCGCAATCGGTGCAGCTGCACAGGGTCCTCAAAGGAGAGGGTGCCCAATCAGCTGCTGACATATCTTGTGTATCATAAAGTCAGCGGCAGCATCAAAGCTAAGTGGAGAAGAAGGAGCGTACCTGAGCCATTTGCAGACAGAGGAAGGAGGACGATGTGCAAAGTACTCATCTCTTGTTTCTCTGAACGTTACATGAAGGTGGGTGTGTGGACTTGTGGTGTGGAGGTGCTGTGCCCTTGCAGGCTGCATGTAACGGTTGATTTGGGTTGGTCAGGTCCAGGTGTTTGACAGTTCAGTAAGGGAGACTATCAGTTAAAAATTAACTTTTTACTCAACGTCAACTTGAAAGGGAATATATACAGGAGATAGTGTGCACATATCTTCATAAATGTTTCCTTTACCTTAGGGAGCGTTTTTCCACTTACCATGTCAATTCTCTCCTCTTTTCTCTCTTGTCTTGTATCTTCAGCAATCCTTTATACTTCACAACAAAAAAGCTCAATACTACAGTCCAGCTACTAAGAGTTCTATTCTCAACCATCGGTTTCGCAGCATCTCTCCTCTCTAGGGAACTATATTGCCAGTATGGCCAGTACTTATTTTCTTTGTCTCTGGAACTCCCTCCCAGGGTACTCTCTTTGCTTTATGCAATCTGTTCTGCCTACATCCATTATCTCTGTAAGTTATAAACTCTGGGCTGTACTGCTAGGTGTACTGTCCCAGGACCCTTCTCCGATCGATCACTCTATTCCTTAGGTCACTTCTTTTTCTTTCTCTCCACTAGGATCACAACTATCCTCAGGCTCTGTCTCCTCTCTCATTGAGTCTTTTTTCTACATACAATGGGCCCTTTCGAACTTCCTGACAGAAATTGCCTCTGTCCCTTCAGCTTAGCCCCTCCCACTCTGGTCTAGTCCCAAACATTAAATCTTGCTTTCCCTACTGTCAAACAGCATACAACTTTAACATCATTATCAGAAGTCATCGTTCACATTACACAACATCACAATATACTTGAAGGGGAATCAGTCTCCTTACACCGGAGACTCACAGCAAGGGAGTAGGTTGCATGGTGTGTGGGGCTCTCTCTCAATCTGCCCAACCCAGAGGGGGCAGGAGTGATCTCTGTGCTGGTGCTGTGGATACTAGACTTCGTAGCATGCAGACTCCTCTTATATCGATCCTCATAAGGTAGGTGAGAAGGGTTTGCTAGGGAGGGATAGTCAATTATGCTTAAGTTGCTCAATGCAAATACAAACTTAAAAGCCCATTACACAGTAATAGTCACTCCACAGATTTTTGAACACCATAAATAAAAAAATAAACAAAGCTAAAACAGTTTCATGTGTTAATAATAGTGATGAGAGAACATTCTCGGATATCGTGTTATCTGAGCATGGTCGGCTGTTATCTGAGTATCTTGGACATGCTCGAATAATATGGTTGAGTCCCTGCAGCTCGACCATATTATCTAAGCATGTCCAAGATACTTGGATAACAGCCGACCATGCCCAGATAACATGTTATCCAAGCAGATTCTCTCAACACTAGTAAGTGCATATTTTATTATATTGTGCTTAATGTGAATAAACATATTCTTGTTCTCATTCGCAGTGGCGAGAGAATCGCGTCTATTATGCTAATGTCAGAGTTTGATCTGAGTGTCATCTGAGTGTGATCAGATACTCTCGCATGAGAGAATCACAACCCAGGTGTGGAAAAGACAGAGAATTTAATATCTCAATCCACTCCATTGTCTCTGTGTGTGCACACCGGACTGTACTTGGATGACATCTGAGTGGAGTCCGATGTTTCACACGCACCCATACAAGTCTTGCATGTGTGCACATTGTCCAATTTTCAGATGCATTCAGAGCATGCTGAAATTTTTGTAACAAGTCACTGGCTCTTAGGATTTTTGCATCTCTTGGCTGTCTGGATGTCTATGTTACAGTGACGTATATACTCTTGTGATGAGGATAACTCACATTGTTTAACTTTTTAATCAATTTGCATAGTGTTTACTCCTCTGTTTTGAAGATGAACAAGTTAGCTGACCTGGACAATGTGTAATCAACAAATCAGCAAACATGCGTTTCTGTCATCCAGGATAACAGCACAATATATTACAACAAACATCAACTCAAAAATCAATATTGCAGGTTTATACGAACAAAAGTCTGTGTTTTCTTGACCAAACAGAAAGAAACACATAAATTTAAAAGTCAACATATAGCACAAGCAGAGAGTATTGGTCATGGAAGCATAGAGTGGTCTCCTAGTTAGATGTGTTGTCTGTGGCCATCTGGTTTGGTGACATCTTTGAGCAGGAAACGCAGCTTATCCTGGTATTTTAACTCCCTTTCAGAAGCCCTCTCATGCTTTCTAGGATCAAAAAGCACTTATATAATAGTAATATCTTTGTTTGATATAAACAATATGCCTGTCATCCCAAAAGAATTCAAGCATACAGCTTGGTTCACTGTCCTCACCCCACTGTGATGGTTGGTTAGCTTGGCAAGTGAAGTTGTCTTTAATTTTACCGTGACTGTCAGCTTATTCTCCAGCCTGTGCTTGGGATAACTCAATAACCTCATGATAACTCAATGACCTCATCCTTATCATTCCAAATGCTGTAGCTCCTTTTTCTTTTTCTACTGCTTCCTCTTCTCCACAGGTTGCGCAGCATCAACCTTGAGATTCCTCAACAGCCCCAGGAAGGTATTGAACATTAGGCCTTTTTTCTTCCTTCATCTCCAGTTGCATTTTTAATAGAAAAACTTGAGGGGGAAGATATCGTTGATGCCAGAATTTTCCCGACTGACAAGATTAGTAGCCTCTTCAAAGGGCTCCAGCAGGCATCACATGTTTCATTATTTAATCAATCATCACTTTATGCTGCTTGTAAAGACGCTCCAACATATTGAATTCCAGCTGGTTGAGACATCGCAAATCAGGTGGCACACCAGCAGACCATTCTGTTTTTGCAAAGTCCAGAGCACATGCTTTGATATGTAAAGAATGGTTGCAATGCCGGGGCATTTTCCTTTCTCTTGCCACTATCTTTATTCATTAAGTCATTTTGCACAAGTAAATTCAGGACATGCATCATGCAAGTACCTTGAGTTATTTTTCATGAACAAAAGGCAGCCAGGATGTACTGGATAATGCACATTTGCCGTTGACTGAGATCCATCAAGCAAGAGGTTTGTTGGTTGATGAACAGCAGCAACTAAATAGCTAAATGTTTTTTGTTTCCAATACCTACAAGTTCCATAACTGCTTGGTAGTACCACTATAGCTTACACAAACAAAAGGGCAGAACGCTTGGTGTGATTGCAGTGCTGTATCCCATTGCTATTGTGGATGGGGTCATGTACACTCACTGGCCACTTTATTAGGTACACCATGCTAGTAACGGGTTGGACCCCCTTTTGCCTTCAGAACTGCCTCAATTCTTCGTGGCAGAGATTCAACAAGGTGCTGGAAGCATTCCTCAGAGATTTTGGACCATATTGACATGATGGCATCACACAGTTGGCGCAGATTTGTCGGCTGCACATCCCTGATGCGAATCTCCCGTTCCACCACATCCCAAAGATGCTCTATTGGATTGAGATCTGGTGACTGAGGAGGCCATTTGAGTACAGTGAACCCATTGTCATGTTCAAGAAACCAATCTGAGATGATTCTAGCTTTATGACATGGCGCATTATCCTGCTGAAAGTAGCCATCAGATGCCTGTTCTTAGCTGAGAGGAGTGGTACCCAGTGTCGTCTTCTGCTGCTGTAGCCCATCTGCCTCAAAATTCGACGCACTGTGCGTTCAGAGATGCTCTTCTGCCTACCTTGGTTGTAACGGGTGGCAATTTGAGTCACTGTTGCCTTTCTATCAGCTCGAACCAGTATGCCCATTCTCCTCTGACCTCTGGCATCAACAAGGCATTTCCGGCCACAGAACTGCCGCTCACTGGATTTTTTTTCTTTTTCGGACCATTCTCTGTAAACCCTAGAGATGGTTGTGCGTGAAAATCCCAGTAGATCAGCAGTTTCTGAAATACTCAGACCAGCCCTTCTGGCACCAACAATCATGCCACGTTCAAAGGCACTCAAATCACCTTTCTTCCCCATACTGATGCTCGGTTTGAACTGCAGGAGATTGTCTTGACCATGTCTACATGCCTAAATGCACTGAGTTGCCGCCATGTGATTGGCTGATTAGAAATTAAGTCTTAACACACAGTTGGACAGGTGTACCTAATAAAGTGGCCAGTGAGTGTATATTGAGGAGAAAGCAAAGAAGGTGTAGGAGAGGATAGAGAACCATTTCCTGCACTGCAAAATATCATAAAAGAAGCATACTCTGCAAAGAATCTTTTGGCCACACGTTTTCTCCACTCTGTATCACTAAGGTCATCACCAGAGATGAGCGAATATTTCAATGTTCAGTTCAGATTATGTTCACTGAATTTGCAATATTTGCCAATTAAGTCATCAAATATTCGCCGAACATAACTGAATGCCTTTCTCATCAATGGGTGGCAAAAACAATCGCATGCACAACACCTTCCTTAGAACAGCCCCAAATGTTGCCAAAACACACCAAATGAGGGACAGACACCAGGAAAATGGCCTCAAATCACCAACAGTACAGATTTTACCATGGCACTGCAGCATTCAGCCAGGCATGAGGTATTGGGGTCTGGGACAGCATTAACAGCTTTCAACTGAACTTCACAGTAAGACGAGGTGGGTGAGGGATCGGTGTAGGACCCTTTTGCTGGGAACCCTGATACCATAAGCCACACCTCTACCTGCTTTCATGCTGAGCGACACTCAGGTGGCATAAATATCAGTTTTCTAGACTACTATTGTCAGAAAAATTGCAATAAAGTACAATTAGTAAAGTGGGGATTAACAACTCTTCCACTACAGCCAACCCAGCAGATGGAGACTGTAACAGGCAAGGTGGTGGAATCATTGTTCCGTATCCCCCTGAAAGCCTGGAAGAGGCGTAACTTGATGACCCACCAAATCTCTATTCGGACAAGTGACAGCAGGTGAAAACTGCAACCCAAGGAGGTACAACGAGGTGGTACCAGGTGTGGCTGACCTACAGGATGTGGCAGCTGACCCACTACAGGCTGGCACTGTAGGGACTCTGGAACTATGGATGCAGAAAAGCACTGGCAGATGCGGTCTCGACCGGGCATTAGACAGGTGGGTGCTGGCAGGTGCAATCTGGACCGGCAGATGTACAGAAGAGCGCAGACAGGTACGAACAGACGGGCACAGACAGGTTGAAGCAGACGGGTACAGGGTAGACAAGTAGATAGATGGACCTGGGGACCCTGACAACTAGCAAGCATGCAAGGCAAACTAACAACATAGCTCAGGCACCTCCATATTGGAGGAGAAGCCTTAAATATAAGTTGTCACTCAGCTATAGGTTTGGATTACCTTAGGTTGATGCAGGCGGTCCCTTTAAGAGGGAGAGAGTGCGTGAATCTGCTCTCTAAGCATAATTCCTGGTCCTACAACTGAACCTTGGTGGACACCAACACCTAGGGGGCGAGATGAGGAAGTGGTATGTGAGACACTGAATGTCCTGTCTGTTAGGTATGAGGAAATCCAACAAAGGGCCAAGACTGTAATGTCAACTGATCAGAACGTCTGTAGTAAGACAGAATGGTCCACTGTGTCAAAAACAAATGCCAGGTCCAGGAGAAGGAGGAAGACAAACTTACATCATTTTCATTTAGAGGTTAGTAGGTTATTGGTTACTTTAGTCAGGGCAGTTTTAGTGTAATGGTGCAGTCTGAAGTCAAATTGTAACCGGCCAAAGAGGGAGCAAGAGGAGAGGTGGGAGGACAGTTAAAAATAGACATGTTGTCCAGTTGTTTGGTGGCATAGGGGAGAAATGATATAGGGCGATAGGTAGACACAGAGGATGGGTCAAGGATGGGCTTTTTGAGGATGGGTGTGATCACAATATGTTTCAATCATGATGTAAAACACCAGTTGTTAGTGACAGGTTGAAGAGATAGGTTATGCTTGGGATGAAGACTGTGGTAAAGTTTGGAATGAGGTGGGACGTTATTGTGTCATGTTCACAGGTGGTGAGGCAAAATATTCAGCTGAGATGAGAGGAGAGATAGGGGGAACTGGTGGATGCAAGAAAGAATTGAAATTACTGAATAGCTGTTTAGAGTTGTGAGACAGGTATGATATGTGGGATGAGAAGTCAGTTTGTTTTGGTGCAGTCAGAATTTGTGCAGCATTTTTACAACTTCTGTTACTGGATTGGCAACTACGTGCCCTTTTTTTGGCAGCCATACAATGGTACACTTTGTAGATGAGGGACAGAAAGAACATGTGCTCCAGTAGATGGCAAGCGCTGCATCAAGTGGCCTCTGCTCCTCTTCCTCCACCTTAACATCACACACAGTACAGTAGCCAGTGATGGCACCCCAATTAAACTTCCCCCACACATCACAGCTCTCCAATTATTCAACTGACTGTGGGGAACCACAGATGGGCCATTCTACAGAGCTGTTCATACATTCTATTCCATGGGTATCAGAGGTCTGCTCTAAAGATTCACAGAGTCAAGAGGAGGAAATCATCTGCGCTGAAGGCCAAATTTTTTCTGACTTAGTTCTATGGCCGTACGAAGTTTTGCCCGAGCATAAACCAAACCCTCTTCAACAGAAGTTAACCCCGTTGGGTGAGGGTGATCCATTTGTGATGAGACAGATGTTTGAGGTGCCTGCGAACTGTACTGTGCAGTCAAGGCAGGAAGAGGAGGAGGGTGACTCTCAGTGTAAGGAGTGGGGGAGCATGACGATGAGGTAGTAGATCACACTTGGTGTAAACCCTGAGGCATGCAGCTGAGTAGCTCAACAGAGGAGGAGCAGGAAGAGGAGGAGGTTACATAGACAATGTTATGCAACTACGACAATCAATGCATCCTGGGGCCCAATGTCACGGTCCTGTCAGCGCTGGCATGCAGCCACCGCTGAGCAGGTACTCTCCCACGCTGCAGAGGGGCCCGGGGTCAGATATGGCTGGGCAGCTCAGGCAAACAGGACCTGGAGACGCTGAAGTTAGCTAGCAGCGAAGGACCTACGGTCATGTGACTGCAAGGGGCGGAGCTTAGCGTCCTGCTGCAAGAGATCGGCAGGACACTATACAGGAATACTCAAGTCAGACAAACGGGGTCATACACAGAGATAGCAGTAAAGTACCAGGGATGAGACAGAACGGATAGTCGGGGCCAGGCAGTGGTCAAAGCCAAACAGACATAGAAGGTACCAAGCAGAATCCAACAAGCAGTATCCAGAGAACAGACTGAGTTGTAACCAAAGTATCTGGCAAACAAGAACAGAGCACAAACACACTCATGGGTCAACACACTCTGCCAAGGGCGAAAGTATAACTGACGGGGATTGGAGCTTCCTGAGGCTATAAAAAGCTTTCCCAGAGCCAAGGAGAGCCCACAATAATAAGCCCCAGGTGTGCAGGTAAGAGCCTGCACTGGGATCACAAAATTTAACCCCAGAAGTGCAGGTAATCTGCACTGGTTCTAGACATTAACCCCAAGTGTGCGGGTCCAACCTACACTGAGATCATAACACCCAACTCTGGCAGTGGACAGCAGCATTTACAGTTCTTCAGTTGGCTATCTTGGGCCTTTTTTCAGACCAGCAAAAATCTAAAAAATCAAGTCAACTTTTTTAAAAACAAGCTAGTAGAGTAAAAAAATGAAATAATTTCATTACTACATGCATGACCTGTCACATGCGTGATCAACATGTGTTAATCTGGGAATATCATTGTGCTAAAATGCAGACGAGCGGGTCTCGTCAACCACCATTCACCCTATCAACTGCATCTTCTGATTCTTCCTCTTCCCTCACCGTAGCAAGTGTTGTCACACAGGTCTCCGGCATAAGAATCTCCACTTGTTTACCCCCTACGGTTGGGATGATTGATAGCCTGTCAGCTGATACGGAATTGGACATGCCTGCTGTTTTTGGCTGATCTTACCTACTGTGACATTAGTCACCTCTCACGGCCAAGCTGTCAGTCAGAGTGGTCAAGGATTCCAAGGTCAGAAGCCAGGAGGGTACGTCATAAACAGAAGGAAGAGACAAAAGCATAGTCAGGTAACGTTCTGAGGTCATAGTACCGGGAGGATAACTGTTGTGAGCTCATCTGTTCATTCACCTTTTGTGTCCAAGGATCTCCCTCTTCTGGTGAAGGAAGGTAGTGAGGCTGATTTGGATGAAAGAAACCAAACACCTGATCAGGTGGATTGTGACTGGGTAACGGGAACTTCAGACTGGATATAAGGCAGCCGACGCCCTTCTGAGTGGCTGGTGATTTCTCTGCTGAATTCTTGGAGACCAGTCTAATTCCTGCTTCCCAAAGATAAGTTTTTGCTCTGCTATTGAACTTATTAGTTTTGGTTTTGTTTACCTTGTTTTCTGAGTTCAGCCATCCCCGGCTGGGGGTGTGCTGGATTCTTTTTCCTTGATCAGTGTTCTCTTTTGCTCTGCTTTCAGAATATTCTGAGTGCTGATATAGGGTTTGAAGTCTAGTGACTTCAGGGTCTTTTTTGCTTATCAGTTGTGCTGGTAATATTTTTAGCAGGGTTTTCTCGGATTGCAGACAGCAGCTTTTCTGTCCTGTCCTTTTTTGTTAGCTTGGGCCCAATCGTTTGCTCAACCTATCTTTCTATCTGTGTTAGTGTTTTCATCTTGCTTCACCATCATTATATGTTGGGGGCTGCCTATTGCTTTGGGGTCTGCTCGGGGGCAGTCAGTTTTTCCCTTTTCTTTCTTTAGGCTTATATAGATCTCCGGCTGTGACGAGGTGTCTAGGATCACCGTAGGAACACTCCACGGCTACTGCTAGTTGTGTGATAGGATTAGGGGTCTGCAATCCGCTAGGGGAAGAGTCTTGAGGAGATCATCTGCATATTCCCAGTGCCTTCTGGGATAAGTGAAGAGTCTCCGCGAGCTCAACGATCACTGGGTTTTGGCTGTTGCAGCTGAAAAGAGGAAATTGGAAAACCAGGGGAAGAGTCTTGAGGAGATCATCTGCATATTCCCAGTGCCTTCTGGGATAAGTGAAGAGTCTCCGCGAGCTCAACGATCACTGGGTTTTGGCTGTTGCAGCTGAAAAGAGGAAATCGGTAAACCAGGGGAAGAGTCTTGAGGAGATCATCTGCATATTCCCAGTGCCTTCTGGGATAAGTGAAGAGTCTCCGCGAGCTCAACGATCACTGGGTTTTGGCTGTTGCAGCTGAAAAGAGGAAATCGGAAAGCCGCGCGCCGAATTTTGGCTCATCTTTCATCGTTTTTAAGAAATCTCAATATGGAAGAGGCCAGGAGCCATTTGGTGAGCTGCATTTCTTGCTACATGTTCACAGACTTACCAGTGGAAAAGCCAAACTTCACATGCCACAAATGCAAGCTTGTGTCCCTGTTGGAGGAAAAGTTGCAAAGTCTCGAAGAGAGGTTAGCTACGTTGAAGATCATTAAGGAAGGCGAAGAGTTCTTGGACAGAGCAGAATTATCTCTTCATGTTACAGAAAGAGAAGAAATTCGAAGTGCACCTGAAGAAACAGAGGAATGGAGACATGTGACCCAGAGAAGCAGGAGGATCAGGAGGCAGTCAGCACCCATACTCCTCAGGAACCAGTACCAGGCTCTCACACAGGAAACCAATGAAGAAATACATCAGGATAAGACTTTGCCCACAAACAGCAACCTTGTACGCCTTCAGAGTCCTCCTGGATGGAGAAAGAAAAATGTTGTGAAGAAGAAACGGAGAGTGGTGGTCATGGGGGATTCCCTGTTGAGAGGAACAGAGGCCGCTATCTGCAGACCGGATATAACTTCAAGAGAAATGTGCTGTCTTCCAGGTGCAAAAATTAAAGATGTGTCTGACAGGATATCAGGACTCTTCAGATCTACAGATGACTACCCATTCCTGCTACTACATGTGGGGACAAATGACACCGCAAGAAACGACCTGGAAACCATCTGCAGAGACTTTGAAGACTTAGGCAAGAAAGTGAAAGAACTGGGAGCTCAGGTGGTCTTCTCTTCCATCCTCCCAGTGGATGGCCATGGAACAAGGAGGTGGAATAAGATTCTGCAGGTGAACAACTGGCTACGTCGATGGTGCCGTCAGCAACGGTTTGGATTTCTGGATCACGGAGTGAGGTACCTTTACGATGGACTACTTGCTAGAGATGGGGTGCACCTTACGAAGACTGGAAAACATGTATTTGGAAGTCGTCTTGCTACACTTGTAAGGAGAGCTTTAAACTAGAACAACATGGGAAGGGAAGCAAAAGACTAGAAAAAGCCATACACCTGACAAATGCTATTGAGAACTCTGCTATTAGAAGTGGAAAGGAAGAACAGGAAGAACAAAGACAAAAGAATCTAATTAATAAAAATATTGGAGAAAGAGAAACCAATCACAAACTAAAATGTTTCTATACTAATGCACAAA
The DNA here is from genome assembly GCF_039654945.1 of Dendrobates tinctorius. Lineage (NCBI taxonomy): Eukaryota > Metazoa > Chordata > Amphibia > Anura > Dendrobatidae > Dendrobates > Dendrobates tinctorius. The sequence continues at coordinate 58,344,204 of NW_027361679.1, forward strand.
GCATGGGCAACAAATAAGGAGAATTGGAACTACTAACGCAGGAAAAGAAATATGATGTCAATGGAATCACTGAAACTTGGTGGGACAATACACATGATTGGAATACAAGACTAGAAGGATACAACTTATTTGCAAGAAACAGACTTGATAAACGAGGAGGAGGTGTCACATTGTATGTTAGAAACGCGTATATCTGCACAGAGATTGAAGCTTCAGAGACTGGGAGTTCTGTGGAAACTGTTTGGGTAAGAATACAAGGACAGAACAATGGAAAGGACACCATTGTAGGCATTTACTACAGGCCACCTGTGCAAGCTGAAGATATGGATGAACTCTTTATGCATCAAATGGCCAAGTTCTCCCAAAAATATGACATAGTTGTCATGGGAGATTTCAACTATCCAGACATTTGTTGGGAATCTCTCTCAGGCAAAACTAACAGGTCAAGGAAATTCTTATCCTCTCTTGCTGACAACTTTATCTTCCAAAAGGTACGGGAGAAAACAAGGGGAACTGCTACCTTGGATCTAATCCTTATAAACAGGGAGGAAATGGTTGAGGAGGTAAAAGTGGCTGGGACCCTAGGAGGTAGCGACCATGCTATTTTAGAATTTTGGATAACTAGAGGAGGAAGACCTGTGAAGACTCAGACGTCAAGGTTAGATTTCAGAAAGGCAGATTTTAAGGGATTCAGAAAGAGAATTGGAGGGATCCAATGGCTGGATATCCTTAAAGACAAAAATGTCCAGGAAGGATGGGAAATCTTGAAAAATGAAATTCTCAAAGCACAATTGTTAACAATTCCGAAAAGAGGGAAGAATAGGAAGCATTTAAGGAAGCCAGGATGGATGAACACAGAACTTAAGCACATGCTAAAAAGGAAGAAAAAAATGTTTATAAAATGGAAAGAGGGAGGCATATCTAAAGAAGAATATAATGCTGTCTGTAGAACCTGCAGGGCACAAATCAGATTATTAAAGCTGACAATGAATTGAGGCTTGCAAGAGATGTCAAAAGCAATAATAAAGGATTTTGGGGATATGTCAAAAGTAAAAGAAAAGTCAAAGATGCTATAGGATTTTTACAGGATGAAAATGATGAAATGGTAAGACAGGATGTTGAGAAGGCCGAACTTTTAAATTCCTATTTTGCATCTGTTTTCTCTCAGAAAGGAAATGTGACATCAACTGTTCTTCACTGTCCTATTAAGGGTATAGAAGAATCCAGGATATCTATAAACAGAAAGATAGTGAGGAAACACTTAGCTAACCTAAATGAATTCAAGTCTCCAGGTCCAGATGAATTACACCCCAGAGTACTGAAGGAGATAGCAGAAGAAATTTTTGAACCCCTCTCCATAATATTTGAAAATTCTTGGAGAACAGGAGAAGTCCCAGAAGACTGGAGAAGAGCAAATGTTGTTCCTATCTTCAAAAAGGGGAAGAAGGTGGACCCAGGCAACTATAGGCCGGTGAGTCTGACTTCTATACCAGGAAAGATCTTTGAACAAATTATTAAACAACATGTATGTCAGTACCTGGATAAGAATGAAGTGATTAAACAGAGTCAGCATGGGTTTGTAACTAATAAGTCATGTCAGACTAACTTAATTTCCTTCTATGACGGAATCACTGATTGGGTGGATCAAGGAAATGCTGTAGATATAGTATATCTTGACTTCAGCAAAGCATTTGACAAAGTATCTCATACAATCCTTATTGAAAAAATGACTAAGTATGGAATGGACAAGGCAACTGTTAGGTGGATTCATAACTGGCTTAGTGATCGGACCCAAAGAGTGGTCGTAAATGGCTGCACATCCAGTTGGAAGAATGTCTCAAGTGGGGTACCACAGGGCTCTGTCCTGGGCCCTGTATTGTTCAACATCTTTATCAACGATTTAGATGAAGGAATTGAGGGTAAACTGATTAAATTCGCTGATGACACAAAGCTAGGAGGGATAGCTAATACTAGAGAAGAGAGAGAGAGGATTCAAAAAGATATAAATAAACTGGAGAACTGGGCAGCAACTAACAGAATGGTTTTTAACAGGGACAAATGCAAAGTACTACATCTGGGCAATAAAAATGAAAAAAGCATATACAGAATGGGAGGAATAGGCCTAAGCAACAGCACATGTGAAAAAGACTTGGGTATACTAATAGATCACAAACTGAATATGAGTCAACAGTGTGATGCAGCAGCAAAAAAAGCAAATGCAATTCTAGGATGTATTAACAGAAGCATACAGTCTAGATCATGTGAAGTCATTATTTCCCTCTACTCCTCTTTGGTCAGACCTCATCTGGAATATTGTGTCCAGTTTTGGGCACCACATTTTAAAAAAGACATCAACAAACTGGAGCAAGTTCAGAAAAGAGCAACCAGAATGGTGACCGGTCTGCAAACCCTGTCTTATGAGGAAAGGTTGCAGGATTTGGGATTGTTTAGTTTGCAAAAGAGAAGACTGAGAGGAGACTTAATAGCTGTCTACAAATATCTCAAGGGCTGTCACATTGTAGAAGGATCATCTTTATTCTCATTTGCACAAGGAAAGACTAGAAGCAATGGGATGAAACTGAATGGGAGGAGACACAGATTAGATATTAGAAAAAACTTTTTGACAGTTAGAGTGATCAATGAGTGGAACAAGCTGCCACGAGAAGTGGTGAGTTCTCCTTCAATGGATGTCTTCAAACAGAGGCTGGACAGACATCTGACTGGGATGATTTAGCGAATCCTGCTTTGAGCAGGGGGTTGGACCAGATGGCCCAGGAGGTCCCTTCCAACTCTACGATTCTATGATTCTATGATTCTATGATTCTAGTTTCCAACCTCTCTGATTTTCTGGGCTGAGCTTGTGTTTTGTTTTTTCCTCCTCGGTGACTCAATCATAACAGAATCACCAGCCATACTGCAGATTCTAGGGTAGTCAAAAGCAGGAAGGAATTGTTAAAAAAAAAAGAAAAAAGTGTCAGAATTTTTTTTTGTGTGTATATTTTTTCCTCTTTTCCTCTGAGGCCGTAGGAGGAATTTTTTTTCTGATGGAGTTTAAGCAATTATCTGATCGTGTGAAGCAGCTTGCTGCTGAAGTGCGAGGAATTTCCGCCTATCTTGCTCATTCACACGCTGCTGAACCAAAAATCCCCACTCCTGATGTGTTTTTGGGGATCATTTTTGAATTTTAAGAATAATTATTATAATTATTTCTTGCCTTGAAGCCTAACTCATCGGGGAACTCTGCGCAGCAGGTTAAAATTGTCATCTCCTTGCTGCGCGGCGATCCCCAGGATTGGGCGTTTTCTTTAGTACCAGATGATCCTATTCTAACAAATGTGGACGCATTTTTTCAGGCCTTGGGGTTGTTGTATGATGAACCTAATGCGATTGATCAAGCTGAAAAGACCCTGTTGGCATTGAGCCAGGGTCAAGATTCTGCAGAACTGTACTGTCAAAAATTCCGAAAGTGGGCGGTCCTCACCACTTGGAATGATGGTGCCTTGGCAGCTCTCTTTCGGAAGGGTTTGTCAGAAACCGTAAAAGATACTATGGTGGGATTTCCTGTTCCCTCTGGTCTTGACGATTCTATGTCATTAGCCATTCAGGTTGATCGGCGTTTACATGAACGTAAAATTACACGGGAAATGATGCCACCTGTTGAACAAATGTCTGAACCTATGCAATGTGATAGAGTTTTGTCTAGGGCGCAACGTCAGGAGTTTAGAAGACTTAATAAGCTGTGTTTTTTCTGTGGAGTTGCCTCTCATATTATTTCTGTCTGCCCTAAACGAGAGAAACGTTTTGCACACACATTTGCTGTAGGTGGTGTACAACCTAAGTTTCTTCTGGCAATTACTCTGATCTTCTCCCTGTCTACATTTTCCGCTAAAGCCTTTGTGGATTCAGGAGCGGCCTTGAACCTAATGGATTTGGATTTTGCTAAACATTGTGGTTTCCCTATGACGCCCCTGCAGACGCCTATTCCTTTGAGGGGTATTGATGCTACTTTGTTGGCAAAGAATAAACCTCAGTTTTGGACCCAGGTGGTAATGCGGGTCGCCCCAGACCATCAAGAAAATTGCAGATTTTTGGTGTTGCATAATTTGCATGATACCATCGTTCTGGGGTTCCCCTGGTTGCAAATCCATAATCCAGTTTTGGATTGGAAATCTGTGTCTGTGGTGAGTTGGGGTTGTCGGTGTGCTCTTGGTGACACTCCTGTTTTCTCCACCTCTCCCCAGTCGCATGAGGTTCCTGACTATTTGGCTGATTTTTATGATGTGTTTAGTGAGAGTAAGTCTGCGTCTTTGCCTCCTCATAGGAGTTATGACTGTGCAATTGAGCTGAGTCCGGTGTGTAAATTTCCCAAGGGTCGACTTTTTAATTTATCTGTACCCGAACATGAGGCTATGCATTCTAATATTAAGGAGTCGTTGGAGATGGGTCATATTAGACCATCCTCTTCACCCTTGGGTGCTGGGGTTTTTTTTATGGCCAAGAAGGATGGTTCATTAAGGCCCTGTATTGACTATCGCTCCCTTAACAAAATTACTGTTAAATATCAGTATCCGTTACCCCTGATTTCTGACCTATTTTCTAGAGTTGAAGGTGCTTGCTAGTTTACCAAGCTTGACCTCAGGGGGGTATATAATCTTATTCGCATTAAGCATGGGGATGAATGGAAGACAGCGTTTAATACTCCGGAGGGACATTTTGAGTACCTGGTGATGCCTTTTGGGCTCACTAACGCCTCTTCTGTCTTCCAGTGCTTCATGAATGATATTTTCCGGGACTTTGTGGATAGGTTTCTGATCATCTATTTGGATGATATTTTGATCTTTTCCAGGGATTGGGACTCTCATGTGGAACATGTTCGGACTGTGTTCCGAATTTTGAGGGAAAACTCCCTGTATGTTAAGGGATCTAAATGTCTTTTTGGTGTACAGAGGATTTCATTTTTGGGATTTATTTTGTCTCCTTCAACTATTGAAATGGACCCAGCCAAGATACAGGCCATTTATGATTGGGTTCAGCCCACTTCTTTGAAGGCTCTCCAGAAGTTTTTGGGGTTTGCTAATTTTTATCGTAAGTTTATAGCCAATTTTTCTGTTATTGCCAAACCATTGACTGATTTGACTAAGAAGGGCGCTGATTTGCTGAATTGGTCTCCAGAGGCTGTTTCTTCTTTTCAGGAGCTGAAGCGGAGGTTCACTTCTTCTCCGGTTTTGCGACAACCCGATGTCTCACTTCCATTTCAGGTGGAGGTGGATGCTTCAGAGACTGGTGCAGGAGCTGTTTTGTCCCAAAAGGATCCTGTAACATCTAAAATGAACCCCTGTGCCTTCTTTTCCCGAAAGTTCTCTCCTTCAGAACGCAACTATGATGTGGGGAATCGAGAACTGTTGGCCATGAAGTGGGCATTTGAGGAGTGGAGACATTGGTTGGAGGGAGCTAGACATGAAGTTGTGGTCCTCACTGACCACAAGAATTTGATCTACCGTGGGTCGGCTAAACGCTTGAATCCGAGACAGGCCAGGTGGGCCTTGTTTTTCGCACGTTTTGATTTTGTGGTCTCCTTTCTTCCGGGCACTAAGAACGTTAAGGCCGATGCCCTCTCGAGGAGTTTTTTGGCTGATTCTCCTATTGTGACCAAGCCTGCTACCATCTTAGGTGAGGGGGTGGTTCTTTCTGCCATCTCGCCCGATTTGAGACGTGCTCTGGAGAAGTTTCTGGAGGATAAGCCTGAGCGTTGTCCGAGTGGAAAGTTGTATGTTCCTGACCAGTGAAGGAGGAAAGTGATGTCTGAGGTTCATTGCTCCACGTTAGCTGGTCATCCAGGTATTTTTGGTACTAGAGATTTGGTGAGTTGGTCTTTTTGGTGGCCTGCCTTGTCTCGTGATGTCAGAAATTTTGTGCAGTCCTGTGGGACTTGCTCTCGATCTAAGCCTTGTTCTCGTTCTAGTGGGTTGTTAATGCCCTTGCCGGTGCCCAGGAGGCCATGGACCCATATTTCAATGGATATTATTTCTGATCTGCCTGTCTCTCAGAGGATGACTGTTATCTGGGTGATTTGTGATAGATTCTCTAAGATGGTCCATCTTGTACCATTCCCTAAGTTGCCATCTTCCTCAGAGTTGGTGCCCTTCTTTTTGCAACAGGTGGTTCGCTTGCACGGGATTCCTGAGAACATTGTATCGGACAGAGGAGTTCAGTTTGTCTCTAGATTCTGGAGGACCTTTTGTTCCAAGTTGGGAATTCAGTTGTCCTTCTCCTCTGCATTTCACCCTCAGACCAATGGGCAGACGGAGAGAACAAACCAGACTTTGGAGGCTTATTTGAGATGTTTTATATCTGCTGATCAGGATGATTGGGTCTCATTTTTACCCTTGGCCGAATTTGCTTTAAATAATAGAGCTAGTTCTGCCACTTTGATGTCACCCTTTTTCTGTAACTTTGGGTTTCATCCTCGATTTTCTTCAGGGCAGGTGGAGTCTTCTGACTGTCCAGGGGTTGACACTGTGGTGGAAAGAATGCAGCAGATTTGGGACCAAGTGGTGGATAAGTTGTCTCTTTCCCAGGAAAAGGCCCAGCGGTTTTCTAACCGGCATAGGACTATTGGTCGCCGGTTTAAGGTGGGTGATATGGTCTGGTTGTCATCAAAGAATATCTCTATGAAAGTGGCTTCTCCAAAGTTTAGACCTAGATTTATTGGACCTTACAAGATTTTGGAGATTATTAATCCGGTCTCTTTTCGGTTGGCTCTTCCTGTCACATTTAAGTTTCATAATGTGGTTCATAAGTCCTTGTTGAAGAGGTTTGTTGAACTAGTGGTTCCTATGGCGGCACCTCCTGACCCTGTGTTGGTTGAAGGTAACATGGAATATGAGGTAGAGAAGATACTGGATTCCCGTCTGGCTAGACAGAGACTCCAGTATTTGGTTAAATGGAAGGGTTATGGTCAGGAGGATAATTCCTGGGTCTCTGCCTCTGATATTCATGCCGAAAGATTGGTGCGTGATTTTCATCGGGCTCATCCTGATCGTCCTGGTGGCTTGGATGAGGGTTTGGTGACCCCTCCTCAAGGAGGAGATACTGTTGTGAGCTCATCTGTTCATTCACCTTTTGTGTCCAAGGATCTCCCTCTTCTGGTGAAGGAAGGTAGTGAGGCTGATTTGTATGAAAGAAACCAAACACCTGATGATGTGGATTGTGGCTGGGTAACGGGAACTTCAGACTGGATATAAGGCAGCCGACGCCCTTCTGAGTGGCTGGTGATTTCTCTGCTGGATTCTTGGAGACCAGTCTAATTCCTGCTTCCCAAAGATAAGTTTTTGCTCTGCTATTGAACTTATTAGTTTTGGTTTTGTTTACCTTGTTTTCTGAGTTCAGCCATCCCCGGCTGGGGGTGTGCTGGATTCTTTTTCCTTGATCAGTGATCTCTTTTGCTCTGCTTTCAGAATATTCTGAGTGCTGATATAGGGTTTGAAGTCTAGTGACTTCAGGGTCCTTTTTGCTTATCAGTTGTGTTGGTAATATTTTTAGCAGGGTTTTCTCGGACTGCAGACAGCAGCTTTTCTGTCCTGTCCTTTTTAGTTAGCTTGGGCCCCATCGTTTGCTCAACCTATCTTTCTATCTGTGTTAGTGTTTTCATCTTGCTTCACCGTCATTATATGTTGGGGCTGCCTATTGCTTTGGGGTCTACTCGGGGGCAGTCAGTTTTGCCCTTTTCTCTCTTTAGGCTTATTTAGATCTCCGGCTGTGACGAGGTGTCTAGGATCACCGTAGGAACACTCCACGTCTACTGCTAGTTGTGTGATAGGATTAGGGGTCTGCAATCCGCTAGTTTCCAACCTCTCTGATTTTCTGGGCTGAGCTTGTGTTTTGTTTTTTCCTCCTCGGTGACTCAATCATAACAGATAACGGATCACAGCTGAAGGGGTTAAACAGGTGGATAGGCAGAACAAAGTCCAAGGTCAGGCAACAGATCAAGCGTATAGAACTCAAGGCACAGGAAAGCACATAGCACAAACCTCACAAGATGAATGCACGTCTGGCTGTGGTCTTTGAGAAGCTGCTTAGTTAAGTAGGCATGGCATTTACCCAGGATAGTGAACACCTGGAGACTGCCGACGCATCCCAGTCACAGATTGGCTAGTCGAGCTGTCAATAAACACACTGACAGCTCAGCACGCCCCTGAACCAGACTTTACGGCCATGCTGTCAATTAAAGTACTGACAGCTTCAGCACACTCCAGTACTGGATTGGACGGCTGAGCTGTCAGTAACTGCATCCCAGATACCCTGAGAGGTGGAACCATGACAATACCCCCTCTTTTCCCTGGAAATTGTAGATAGAAGACCCTGACTAACCGATTGGCGTTCACATCTCGACCAGTGTCCCGGGATCAATGATTAAGAGCTGCTAAGCTCGAAACGCGTCTGTTCTGTCCCATCTTTGGTGGTGACAATATGCTGCTATGAAGTTTGCTTTTATATATCTTGTCCAATGAAGAAAATTTCTCCGGGAACGAGAAGCTGGATCTCTCTCATTCATTTGGATATTGATCCTGCTGCACTGCAGGTTTCCGTACTTGAGCTCCTGGATTACAAGAAGGGTGAGCTGGCTTTTTCTCTTTTCATATTACAACAAATCTTTCAATGCAATCAGAGAAAATATAATTCATAAAATTTTGAAACACAGCAGGTGCATTAGATAATCTGAAAGGCATGACAAGGTTTTCAAACAGACCCTCAGACGTTAAAAATATCATTTTCCACTCATCACCCTTCCGAATGTGTATTAAATTGTATGCCCCTCTAAGATCATGTGTAGAAAATACGCTGGCCCCCAGAAGGTAATTATATAGGTCGTGGATGAGTGAAAGTGGGTAGGTATTTTTACTGTGATCTTGTTTAGTTCTTGGAAATCAAGGCAAGGACAGCGGCCGCCAACTTTCTTTTTAACAAAGAAAAATCCAGCTGCTACAGGCGAGGAGGAAGGACATATGACCCTTCCGTAAACTTTCTTAACATATTATTTCATGGCAGTCTGTTCAGGCCATGCGAATTGTAAAGGCAAGCCTTTGGCAATTTGGCGCTAGGAATAAGGTGAATAGTACAATCATAAGGCCGATGAGGAGGTAGTATCTCCGCCTCTTTTTCTTTCAGAGAACACATATCCAAAGTCCTTCAGGTAGCCTGGAAGACCCTCCAGACTAGCGGACCATATTTGTACATTTTTTAGACATTTCCTGGAATAGCTGGGGTCCCATTTCACAATCTCCTTCAGATACCAATCAATAACTGGATTGTGAGTCTGCAACCATGGAAACTCCAGTACCAATCCAGCACGTAAATTATCCAACACAAAACAGAGTGGAGTGCCCCCACTTGGAGAGTAAAATCCAACGTTGCTCTCTTGACCAAATTGTGAGCTAACAGTGTCTTTTCAAGGACAATGATTTGAATGGGTCTTTCTAAACTTACTGTTCCTAACTTCAGAACCAGTCCCGAATCAATAAAGTTAGCAGCAGACCCAGAGTCAATGAATGTCAATGTTGATAGCACCTGGTTCTCGAAGGAAATCCTCGTATAGCTTAGTACTTTATCAGAGGAAGAAAAAGGTACCTGGGAGTCTGGCTGACCTCCTCAGTCGTTACTCAGACTCAGACGTTCTCCAGATGATTTGGTGGCTTGAGGATGAGTTGGGCAATTCTTAAGAAAATGTCCAGAGAGACCACAGTATAGGCAGAGTCTGAGATCTTGTCTCCATCTTCTCTCTGCAACATGAAGACTGGCAACTCTAACCTCTGGTAAATGGACCTGCTGTGGGGAAGTATAACATGCGGCCTGCTGTCCAGCATGTCTCTCACAGATTCTGCCGTCCATTCGTACGGCCTGAGTCATGGCCTCCATCAGAGAACAAGGGGCGTCATGGAGGACTAGAGCATCCTTAAGTGTCTCGGAAATGCCTATTTGGAACTGGCACCTGAGAGCATAGAACTTTTGTCGACCACTGCCGGAACTCAGTACAGTAGTCCTCAGCTGTGCGACCCCCTCTGTGCCAGGATCATGATCTTAGCCTCCACAACCTGGTTCATCATATATCAAACCTAAACTGTCAAAAAAGGCATCAACAGAAAATCATTCTGGGTCTTGTGAGGACAAAGAAAATGGCCAGGTCTGAGGACCCCCTTGCAGTACGGACATGATTATTCCCACCCGCTGGAACTCCTCCCCTGACGACCAGGGGTTTAGGGTAAAAAATAACTTACAGTTCTCTCTCTTTGAGTTCCCTAAACTGGTCTTCATCTGAAAATTTATCAGGGATGGATATGACAGGTTCTGGAGAGACCAACTGTAGATCAGAGGGTACTGACATCACAGCCACTGCCGGAAGTGAGGCACTTTGGGAGGTCTTCATCAAATTATTTATCTGACCCTGCACTGATTTTACCACAATACTCCCACAGGCAGGCGGTGCAGAGTACACACAGCAACTTTTAGCACAGTACTAGCACAGATATGGGTTGCAGAGTACACACAGTGTTTTTTTTTTTTTTTTGCAGAGTGCAAAGTCACAATCTGTCTCTAATTCCAGCTGCATTCTATCCCTACACTAAGGCTGTGTTGATGCGTTTTTTACCGTGAAAAAAACGCATTGTGGTAAAAATCGCAGCATGCTAATTAATTTTGCGGATTTTTCCACTGTTTTGGCTTCTTCCATGCGGTTTGAAACCGCTGCGGAAATAAACGCATCAAAAATGCATAAAAACCGCGCAAAAAAAGCCGCGGAAAAATAGGTGCGGTTTCTGGGAAGGGATTCAGGTTTTTGAGCAGAAATTTTCTGCAACGTGTGCACTTAGCCTAATAGTGGCAGCATTCGTGATCCAGCTTTTATATATGCCGGGTCACGTTTCGCACTGGTCAATCATAACCATGCCAAGCACTGGCTTAAAAAATGACCACAGTCTAAAAACATGTTGATTGGCTGTGCTGCAGCCTTTCAACAAGCTTTATAAGACTGGTGAACCCGACCAGAAAAGAGGACATACAGTAAAAATTCAGAATTCGTTGTTTGGTAACGAACACTAGGTGTTCATTATGGACCCAAAACTTTCCTGTTTGGGTTCGCTCATTTCTAATACAAAAAAATGCAGCTTTTTACAGTTCCAAAAATATTAATGGGACTTAAAGAATGTGCTTTTTTTACACTGCATCAACTGACATGCGATTCATTTTTGAAACACGCAAAATGTCAAATTCTCTTCTGGGCGCACTGAGTTTTCTGTACAAATTCTCCCTATAGACGTGCATTAAATTTGGAAAATCCACAGATAAAAAATGTTTTTATAGTGCACTAAAAATGCATGTAATCTGCACATGACTACATCTATAAACTTTTGTCAAAGCCAAATACGAGGAAGTGTCATAAACAAAGCCGACTTAATAAAAACATGACATAGCATAAAGAGACAAAAACACAACATCAAAAACGTGATAAAAACACATATAAAAGAACACACTTAAATACACAATAAAAAAACACAAGTAACATCATTTATGTAATAGGTGCAGAAATGCTCCAGAAAATCTGCAACATCAAAACACACTAAATACTCATCATGGAAATGTAACCTAAAAGGACATCTTGTGAGAATGCCATCACAAGCAAGGCAAGCATTTGCCCTCAATTTAACTGCAATGTGTGTTTTAAATAGGCTGATGATTACCAACAATTACTATATGTTTCTTCCTAGCCAGATAGGTTGAGGTTATGTGGACATTAATAAAGCTGTGTTTGCACTACAGAGCTCAAACCATGGTGAGTGCAAACCTCTGAGATCTAGTGTTATACATATATTTTCTTGGCAATTTGAGGCTTTTTAGAAGTCTATTTGCATTTTTGGGGAAAATACACTAAAGTCGGCAAACTTGAATTTTAAACATGTTGTAAGTAAAAAAAATTTGTCAAGCTTTAAAAGCATGTTTGCATTACTGAGCTGAAAATGAGTTGATTACACGCCTAGGAGACCTTTGAGTGCAATAAATGTACAGTGCCTTGAAAAAGTATTCATACCACATGAACATTTTCACATTTTTTCACATTATACCCACAAACTTACCTGGACCACTACGGTATCCGTATTTTTCGGACTATAAGACGCACCGGACCATAAGACGCACCCCAATTTTCAGAATAATGTGTCAAATGGGGGTCCGTCTTACAGTCCGAATTCAGCTTACCTGGGATGGGATCCAGCACAGGTGGAGGAGTGGTCACAGGGGTCATTCAGTGGTCCAGGTTCGTGCGGTGGCGGCTCTGTGCTGGGGCAGGTTGGTTGTGCTGGAGCAGCTGGGCTGTACTGGGGCAGCTGGGCTGGGCTGTGCAGGGGCAGGTGGGCTGTTCTGGGGCAACTGGACTGTGGCAGCTGTGCTGGGGCTGGGGCAGCTGTGCTGGGGCTGGGGCAGCTGTGCTCAGGCTGGGGCAGCTGTGCTGGGGAAGCTGGACTGTGGCAGCTGGGCTGGGCTGGGGCAGCTGTGCTGGGGCTGGGGCAGCTGTGCTGGGGCTGGGGCAGCTGTGCTGGGGCAGCTGGGCTGTGCTGGGGCTGTGGCAGCTGTGCTGTGCTGGGGTTGTGGCAGCTGTGCTGTGCTGGGGCAGCTGGGCTGTGCTGGGCTGGGGCAGCCGGGCTGTGCTGGGGCTGGGGCAGCTGTGCTGTGCTGGGGCTGGAGCAGGTGGGCTCTGTGGGGTGAGGGTGGCGGCTCTCTGTGCTCCGATGCAGGGGCGACGGCGGCTCCGCTGGCATTTCCTCCAAGCCGGGAGGCCCCCGCACATCCCTTGCTGGCCGCCGCCATGTTGCGTTGGCCTCCGGGAACATGGACGCCGGGAAGATGGCCCTGCCGGTCCGGGGACGGCGCATGCGCAGGTTCAGATCTCGTCCTAAGATCTCGGGGGGCGAGATTCAAATCTCAGCAACGAGATCTCGTCCCCCGAGATATCGGGATGAGATCTGAACCTGCGCATGCACCGTCCCCGGACCGACGGCCATCTTCCCGGCGTCCATGTTCCCGGAGGCCACCGCAACATGGCGGCGGCCAGCAAGGGATGTGCAGGGGCCTCTGGGCTTGGGGGAAATGCCAGCGGAGCCGCCGCCCCTGCACCAGAGCACAGAGAGCAGCTACCCCTGCAGCGGAGCACAGCCCGCTGCCACCACCGCACTACAGAGTCCCACGGCACCAGCACCAGCCTCCGGAGGTTAGTATATTTCATCCATAAGACGCACCCCCCACTTTCCCCAAAAATTTTTGGGGAAAAAAGTGCATCTTATGGTCCGAAAAATACAGTATGTTGTAATTTTATGTTATATACCAACACAAAGTAGCAAGTATTTATGAACTGTAAAGGAAATGATACATGGTCTTCTAAATGTTTTAAAAATAAAAATCTGAAAATTGTGACATGTATTTGTATTCAGCCCCCTGAGTCAATACTGTGTAGGACCTCCTTTCACTCCAATTAGTAATGCAAGTTTTTTGGGGTATGTCTCTACAGGCTTTGTACAACTAGAGGCTGACATTTTTGCCCATTCTCTTTTTTTTTGCAAACTAGCTTCTGCTAAGTGAGATTTGATGAAGAGCATTTGTGAACAGCAATTTTCAAGTCTTGTCACAGATTATTAATGGGGTCTAAATTGTGACTGGGCCGATCAAACACATGAATGTTCTTTAATCTAAACTATTCCTTTGTAGCTCTGGCAGCATGTTTAGGGTCATTTTCCTGCTAGAAGGTGACCCTATACCTCCGTTTCAATTCTTTTGCAGCCTTTAACGGGTTTTCCTTCAAAATTGTACTGCATTTAAAACGATCCATTTTCCTATCAACTCTGACCAGCTTCTCCGGCCCTGCCAAAAAAAGCATCCTCACAGAATGATACTTCAACCAACATGTTTGATGATGAGGATGGTGTTTTCAGGGTGATGTGCAGTATTAGTTTTTTGCAACACATAGTGTTTTGCATTAAGCAAAAAAAGTCTACTTTGGTCTCATCTGACCATAACACTTCTTCCAAATGCTAGCTGTGTCCTCTAAATAGCTTTTTGCAAATGGGACTTCTTATGGCTTGCTTTCAAAAGTGGCTTTCTCCTTGCCACTCTTTCATAGTGGCCAGATTTGTGGAGTATGTGACAAAGGATCTGCTCACACTGTTTATATAACATCCGAGAGCAGTACGATGTTTCACTCGCACCCATAGAATTGCATAGGTGCACATGATCCGAATAAAAGAGCTGTGATTGTTTTCTCATGCAAAATCAGCATGAGAAAATAATCGCAGATCTACACTGCCCCATAGTATAACATTGGGTCAAGTGATACCTGATAAAAGATCGGTGAACACTCAGCCAAGTTATACGGCAGTGTGAGCGAACCCTAACAGTTGTCCTGTGGACAGATTCTTCTACCTGAATTGTGGATCTCTGCAGTTCCCGCAGAGTATGCCTGGGCCCTTGGCTGCTTCTCTGTAAGGTGCTCTTTGCTTTGGATGTCAGTTTAAGTGGATGTCCATGTCTTGGTAGGTTTGCAGTTGTGCCATACTGCTTTAATTTTTGGATGGTTAATTGAACAGTGCTCTATGAGGTGATCAGAACTTGGGCTATTTTTTTATCACCTAACACTGCTTTAATCTTCTCCGCAACTTTATCCTGACCTGTCTGGCGTGTTCCTTGTTTTACATGATGCTGTTTCATTCCTAATATTCTTAAATAAAACCTCTAAGACTTTCAAACTTTTGAATTTCAAATAACCTGCTCATTTCCTGCCAGGTTTTTAATTCTTTCAAATATAATTAATTATATTAACTTATGTCAAAGGCTTCCAAGTTATGTTGCAATACTTTTTACTCAGGAATAAAGAAACAAATCAATGACACTTTTTAAAAGTCTTATCATAAAAATATAGTTTTAGTATATTGGCATTCTGCATGTGGAGTGATAAAATATTTCATTTCGTAATCTTCAGTTTAAAAGTAGGATTGTATTTTCTGATATTTTCCTGCCTATTTGCTCTTGTGTGATTAGATTCCTCATAATTTCCCTTCTATATTTTATCATCTAATTTTGTAATCTCTTTCTAAACCTTCCATTTTCACACCGATATCAACACCTTGTAAAATTTATAACCACTTCTGCACAGGGAAACATGTAATGTTCTTCTGAGTTTCCTCCGTGCAACAATTGATGGAACATATCCTTCAGAAGTTACAGAAGCAAGAAGCTTATTAATGTTACCTGTCTGACAAATCAATTATTCATGCTTTAATCTTCTTGGAGGGACCTTTACCTCTCCATCTTGTTCTAGGAATGAAAGTGTATGATGTATTTTGCAAGTGATACCATGCAAGAGAAGCAGCAATCATCAAAAAGAGTATTTTAGATTCAGGTAGAAAACAATGAAGTATATTGGTCTTTTCTTGGCATTGGATTTACAATTGTGAGACCCTTAGTGTTTATTTTATACTGCAAAGATTTTGTTATGGCTGCTTGGTACACATCATATCTCTATCAGAGATGAGAACCTTAAAATTAACTCATTCACTGCACTGTAATACTGAAATCTATTTTATCAGACTATCATATTTTTACCCTAACATGGAAAATAAATTTAATGTAAGGAATTTTAAATAAGTGTTCTTCTTGGGTAAGTTAATTTAATATCTGCAGTTTTTTCAATTGTTTATAAACTGTGAAGCTTTAGGCACAATTGTAGCCAGTATTAGTAAATGTTAGTTGTAGGGATTCTCTTAAAGCAAAATGACTGTTCAAACCAAGCACTGGCACACAATGTACCATTGGCATTGCCAAGTAGTTTACCATGCCTTTTGTTACACACATGTCCCAAGTCTGGGCTTTGCCCCTTTACCTTCACTTTTGCTCGCTCCACTAAACTCTGCTGTGCCCCACATCTGGATTAGCAAGTAGCTTATCATGCTTCCATGTGACCATCTACCTACAACTATATAAGGTCCACCAAGACACATACCTGTATCTTGGCACTAAGACACTTTTTTTGACTGTGTACCACTACCTGCCACATACCTGTTTCCCTGTGTCCTCTCAGCCTGCTGTCTCTAGTGCTTCTAGTACCTGTTTTCCAATGTCCTGTCTTCCTGCGATCTCCAATACTTCTAGTACCTGCATACCTGCTTTATAATGTCCTGTCTCCCTGCGATTTTCATTGCTTCTAGTCCTAGTTTCCCACATGCCTTACCTGCCTGCTGCACCAATGCCCATGGCTCTTGTACCCACCCTGAAATGGGACTTAGTGGTCCCACCTTACAAGATGAGCCCACAACATCTTTACTCCTACAAGTTTTGCATCGAGTTCTGCCCACCCCCACTTCTCTCTTCCTAGATTCACAACTCTGGCTTTATCGGAACCATAGTAGGATAAAGCTGGAATACAAGTAATGGGGAACTGCTCAGCAACACCAAAGGTGAACTGAGCTCTCATTTTGTTTTGACAATCTCTCTAAGCATGGCATGCATACACTGAAAAGTATAGCACATTCCAAATACTGTATGTAGTGCTAATGTGGATATCATGTTATTATTTATTATTATACATTTATATAGCGCCATTTATTCCCTAGCGCTTTACATATGAAAAGGGGAAATATAGACAAGTACAATAAACATGTGTAAGACAAGAGACCCACAAGTACAGAAGGAGAGAGGACCCTGCCCGCGAGGGCTCACAGTCTACATGGATACACTAGGAGAGGGTAGAGCTGGTTGTGCAGTGGTTCAGTAGACTGAGGATCACTGCAGGCTGTAGGCTTGTCAGAACAGGTGGCCCTTCAGGTTCTTCTTCAAGGTTTCCGTTGTTGGTGAGAGTCTAATGTGTTGCGGCAGAGAGTTCCTGAGTATGGGGGAAGCATGGGAGAAGTCTTGTATGCGGTTGTGGGAAGAAGAGATGGGGGGTAGAGAAGGAGATCTTGAGAGGATCGAAGGTTGCATGTGGGTAGGTCTCGTTAGACCATGTCACAGATTCATGTAGGAGACAGGTTGTGGATGGATTTGTAGGTCATGGTTAGGGTTTTGAACTGGAGCCTCTGTAGAATAGGAAGCCAGGGAAGGGCCTGGCATAGGGGGGAGGCTGGGGAATAGCGAGGAGACAGGTGGATTAGTCAGGCAGCAGAGTTTAGGATGGACTGGAGTGATGCCAGAGTGCTAGAGGAGATGCCAGAGAGTAGGAGATTTCAGTAGTCGAGGCGGGAGATGATAAGGGCATGCTCTAGTGTTTTTGTGGTTTCATGGGTGAGAAATGCATGGATCCGGGAAATATTTTTGAGTTTGAGGAGGCAGGAGGAGGCAAGGGCTTGGATATGTGGTTTGAAAGAGAGGGCAGAGTCGAGGAAAACCCCAAGGCACCGAGCGTGCGCGACTGGGGAAAGCGAGCAGCCATTTACATTGATGGATAGGTCTGGTGGAGGGGTAGAGTGAGATGGGGGAAAGATGATGAATTCTTTTTTGTCTATGTTTAGTTTGAGAAAGTGAGCAGAAAAGAAGGCTGAGATAGACAGACATTGTGGATTTTAGTCAGTAAAGAGGTGAGGTCAGGTCCAGATAGGTAGATCTGCATGTCATCGGTGTAGAGGTGATACTGCAAACTGTGGGATTCTATGAGCTGTCCCAGGCCAAAGGTGTAGATGGAGAAGAGTAGGGGTCCTAGGACTGAGCCTTGAGGAACACCGACAGACAGGGGGCGAGGTGAGGAGGTGGTGTGTGAGAGGGAGACATTAAATATTCGGTCTGTTAGGTATGATGAGATCCAGTATAAGGCCAAGTCTGTGATGCCAAGAGATGAGAGAATCTGTAGCAGGAGGGAATGGTCCACGGTGTCAAAGGCAGAAGACAGGTCCAGGAGAAGAACAGAGTAGTGTTGCTTGCTTTTGGCAGCTAGTAGGTCATTAGTGACTTTAGTTAGGGCAGTTTCAGTTGAGTGATGCGGTCGGAAGCCAGACTGTACCCGGTCAAAGAGGGAACAGAAGGAGAGGTGGGAGGACAGTTCAAGAAATACTTGCTGTTCCAGTAGTTTTGCATGTCATCGGTGTAGAGGTGATACTGCAAACTGTGGGATTCTATGAGCTGTCCCAGGCCAAAGGTGTAGATGGAGAAGAGTAGGGGTCCTAGGACTGAGCCTTGAGGAACACTGACAGACAGGGGGCGAGGTGAGGAGGTGGTATGTGAGAGGGAGACATTAAATGTTCGGTCTGTTAGGTATGATGAGATCCAGTATAAGGCCAAGTCTGTGATGCCAAGAGATGAGAGAATCTGTAGCAGGAGGGAATGGTCCACGGTGTCAAAGGCAGAAGACAGGTCCAGGAGAAGGAGAACAGAGTAGTGTTGCTTGCTTTTGGCAGCTAGTAGGTCGTTAGTGACTTTAGTTAGGGCAGTTTCAGTTGAGTGATGCGGTCGGAAGCCAGACTGTACCCAGTCAAAGAGGGAACAGAAGGAGAGGTGGGAGGACAGTTCAAGATATACTTGCTGTTCCAGTAGTTTTGAGGTGTAAGGGAGAAGAGATATTGGGCAATAGCTAAGCTGCAATCACACATAGCGACTCACCAGCGATCCCGACAATGATATCAACATGTCAGGATCGCTGGTGAGTCGCTATGTGGTTGCTGGTGAGCTGTCACACAGACAGCTTCACCAGCGATCAGCACAGCGACGCCGAGCGCGCTGTGTTCGTTAGTTACCAGTGCGCTGATGCAGGGAGCTGGTATCTAACGTACACGTACCAGCGTACCAGCGTACCAGCTCCTTGCATCAGCGCGCTGGTAACTAACGTACACATCGGGTATCTAAGGGACGCACGTCCCTTGGATACCCGATGTGTACGTTAGTTACCAGCAGATAGCTGGTCTCCCGCCTGTCACATGCAGCGATGCGTGCTGGCCAGCGGGAGATCAACGACAAAAGAAATGTCCAGCGGTTTCCTACAGTGATCAGCGATACCAGCAGGGGGGCCGGTCGCTGATCGCTGTCACACACAGCGATCTCGCTGATGAGATCGCTGTTGTGTCACAAAACTTGTGACTCAGTAGCGATCTCGCTAGCAAGATCGCTATGTGTGACGGGGCCCTTAGACACAGAGGGTGAGGATGGGTGTGATTGAGGCATGTTTGAAGGATGAGGGAAAGACACCATTTGTAAGTGAAAGATTGAAGAGGTGTGTAAGAGTTGGGATGAAGACTGTGGCAAAGTTAGGGATGAGGTGAGACGGGAGTGGGTCAAGCGCGCAAGTGGTGAGGTGTGATATGACAGGAGTGTGGAGAGCTGATCTTCTGTCATGGTGGAGAAGCTGATTTTGGAACAACAGGGCTGAACGGCTAAGGCCATGTGCACACGTTGCGGATTGTGCTGCAGATTTTTCCGTGCGGATTTGGAAAAATCCGCAGGTCAAAAGACCTCCGTTTTACCTGCAGATTAGCCTGCGGTTTTCCCCTGCGGTTTGACATCTGGTAATGGAGCAGGTGTCAAACCGCTCGGGATACTGCACAAAGAATTGACATGCTGCGGATTTAAAACCGCAGAAAATCCACGCAGAAAAATCCGGAGCGTGTTCACTGCGTTTTTTATTTTCCATTGACTATGGTGGTACTGTACACCGCAGCAGAAACTGCTGCAGATCCGCAAGGCCAAAAACGCTGCGGATCCACAGCAGAATCCGCAACATGTGCACATGGCCTAAGAGGGGCATTGGGGGCTGCGGGCCAAAGCTTTCTCTGATCGTATCGATCTTCTGCTTAAAGAAGGAGGCAAAGTCTTCAGCAGAAATGAGAGGAGAGGGAGGAGGTGCTGTGAGACAGAGTAAAGAATTGAAAGTGTTGAAGAGCTGTTTAGGGTTGTGAGACAGGGAGGATATGAGACATGAGAAGTAGGTTTGTTTTGCGGCAGAGAGCATGGACTTGAAGCTGGCAAGGGACTGCTTGGCAAGGGACTGCTTGTATGCATTGAAGTGCTCGGTAGTATGAGTTCTCTTCCATCTCCGCTCAGCAGGCCTGGAAACCCGTCTCAGTTCTTTGATCAGGCTGGTCAGCCAGGGCTGCATGATGATTATACGACTTTTGCTCTGTGTGAGGAGGGCGGCCGTATCAAGTGTTGCTGTTATTGTGATGTTATAGAAAGTGGCAGCAGCAACTGTGTCATGAAAGGAAGCAATTTCTGTGAGGGGGAGAAGGGACTCAGAGAGTGATTGTAAATTGAAGTGTTTGAGATTCCTGTGAGGGTGAGTGAGTTTGTGGAGTGGGGGTTGCAAAGTAGGAGAGGAGAGGGAAGAGAATGTCAGTAAGTTGTGGTCAGACAAGAGGAGGGGTGAGTTAGTGAGATCAGTGAGGGAACAGAGACGAGTGAAGATAAGGTCCAGCGTGTGACCATCTTTGTGAGTGGCCGCAGAGGACCATTGAGTGAGGCCGAGGGAAGCCATGAGAGATAGAAGTTTAGAGGCAGCTGGAGTGGAAGCATCAATGGGGATGTTAAAGTAACCCATGATGATAGAGGGGATGTCAGCAGAGAGGAAATGGAGTAGCCAGGTTGTGAAGTGGTGAAGAAAGATGGAGATGGCTAGTTCTGGGAGACGGTAGATGACAGCCAGCTGGAGGTTGGAGGGGGAGTAGATGCGGACAGAGTGCACCTCGAATGAGGGAAGAGTAGCAGAGGGTGGAAGTTGAATAGGGGTAAAGGAGCAGGTATCAAACAAGAGCAAGCCAACTCCTCCACCACGTTTGTTGCTGGGGCCAGGGGAGTGAGAGAGATAGAATCCGCAATAGGAAAACTCAGCTGGAGAGGCTGTGTCAGAGGGAGTGAGCCAGGTTTCAGGGATGACAAGGAAGGAGAGTTTGTTAGTGATGAAGAGGTCATGGATAAACTACAGTTTGTTTCAGACAGAGCGTGCATTCCATAGAGCTCCAGGTAGGGGGACCAGGGGAGTGGGGGCTGGATGAATAGATATGAGATTGTCAGGGTTGCAAAAACATGTAGAGGATTGTGGCAGGATGTTAGAAATGAGTGTGGGGATTTGTTGAGGAGGACCAGGATTTGGGGAGACGTCGCCAGCAATGAGGAGTAACAGACAGAGCTTTATAAGGTGGGAGCAGGATAGGACACGATGTGGCTGTGTGTGTCTGGAGAAAAAAGATTTTATGTGTCGGAACAGATCTGAGTGCGAAGTGAGATGGCTGGGGAGGATGGAGGGGGAATTGACTCGTTTCTTACTAGGTGTAGGGATGGCAGGAGATTGGGAAAAATAGAGTAGTATGGGGGTGATAGTAAAAAGAAGCCGAAACATTGTAGTGGTGTTATAATCCGTTACCTTACATTCAAATTCCAGTCTAATTCTAGTCTAATTGAGAGTAGTGTAATTAGAAATCTGTCATTTGCAATATGGAATTTGAAATAGATGGAGCAGACTTCGTCTGTGGCAGACCCATGGAACTGAATATATGTGCAGCTAAGGACAAAGAGATGTGAATGAAAAGTGGGGTGTGACTGCCCAGGCCAGATGTACCGAATTAAGCAAAGGTCATAAAAGGGGGGAGGGGTTACACAGACCACTCAGATGTGTGGTAGAGATAAGAAGAATGGAGTACAATTATGGATGCAAGAAGATGGGTTCAGCAATGCATACCAGAAAACAATGCAATTCACATGGGGCATTCAGGAACATGGGAAAGCAGTGGAAGTTCAGCAACGCTGAACGCTGTTTTTTTATGGAGTTTTTTTGCACTTTTATGCATTTCATGCCAAAACTCAAGGAAGAACATTACACTGAGGAACACAATTTTCGGTGAGTTAGATATGACACTTTTTTTTTACTGTTTTTTTACTATTGAATCCATTACAAAATGGAATTGCAATGGAAAACTGTGCAAAAAAGTTACCTGAATGTAATGTTTATTTAAGGCTACTTTGTTCATACAAACGATATATTGTTACTGTTAAGTCAAATTGTGCATAAGTAGTAAAGTTAGGTAGCAGTTAAGGGAAAATTGAACGCTTATAGCATTACATGAAGTGTTCAATCTGTGAACAGTCTTGCTTGATGCTCCAACAATAATGAGCCATCATATGTAATGTACGAGGGGCATTCATTAAATACTTCCTCTGACCAACTTCTATTTATCACAGAACACTGAAACTGCACATGTGTAATGATGGAATTTGAAATAGATGGAGCAGACTTCGTCTGTGGCAGACCCATGGAACTGAATATATGTGCAGCTAAGGACAAAGAGATGTGAATGAAAAGTGGGGTGTGACTGCCCAGGCCAGATGTACCGAATTAAGCAAAGGTCATAAAAGGGGGGAGGGGTTACACAGACCACTCAGATGTGTGGTAGAGATAAGAAGAATGGAGTACAATTATGGATGCAAGAAGATGGGTTCAGCAATGCATACCAGAAAACAATGCAATTCACATGGGGCATTCAGGAACATGGGAAAGCAGTGGAAGTTCAGCCATGCACACCAGAAGACAATGCAATTCACATGGGGCATTCAGGAACATGGCAAAGCAGTGGAAGTTCAGCAATGCATACCTGTGGGAACAGAAGAACATCTCGGTCAGATGGTGAAGGTAATACTGTAGGAGTGATGAGTGGCAAAATGCATTCTAGAATTCTAGTCTAATTCAGAGTGGTTTAATTAGAAATCTGTAATTTGAAATATGGAATTTTAAATAGATGGAGCAGACTTTGTCTGGGGCAGACCCATGGAACTGAATATATGTGCAGCTAAGGACAATCAGGTGTGAATTTCCATATTAATCCCCAAGAATTTGTGACACATTATTTCTATTAGCACATGTACTTTCTTACTGCTTCATATGATCCTGAGCTTGTAATGAAATATGTAGTGTTGTTTTTTATGGAGCTATTTTGCATTTTTATGCATTTTCATGCCAAAACTCAAGGAAGAACATTACACTGAGGAACACAATTTTCGGTGAGTTAGATATGACACTTTTTTTTTACTGTTTTTTTACTATTGAATCCATTACAAAATGGAATTGCAATGGAAAACTGTGCAAAAAAGTTACCTGAATGTAATGTTTATTTAAGGCTACTTTGTTCATACAAACGATATATTGTTACTGTTAAGTCAAATTGTGCATAAGTAGTAAAGTTAGGTAGCAGTTAAGGGAAAATTGAACGCTTATAGCATTACATGAAGTGTTCAATCTGTGAACAGTCTTGCTTGATGCTCCAACAATAATGAGCCATCATATGTAATGTACGAGGGGCATTCATTAAATACTTCCTCTGACCAACTTCTATTTATCACAGAACACTGAAACTGCACATGTGTAATGATATAAGTCTCTATAGGTTACGTGCCAGTTTGGAACTCAGAACTGATAGCGGTCTTGATTTTACAGGTGT
This sequence comes from Dendrobates tinctorius, assembly GCF_039654945.1. Lineage (NCBI taxonomy): Eukaryota > Metazoa > Chordata > Amphibia > Anura > Dendrobatidae > Dendrobates > Dendrobates tinctorius. Next base: position 58,367,642 of record NW_027361679.1, read on the forward strand.
TGAAGTGGTGTGAGGTTTGATAATGGATCCAGTGGAATACAGAGCAGTTTTCAAGTTCCTTTACTTGAAAGGCCGCACACCAAAGGGGATGAAATTAAAGAGGTTTGTGGAGGAGATTTTCCATCATATGATGTAGTCAAGAACTGGTATCGCCAATTCAAATGTGATCGGACTTCGATGCAAACAGCTCCAATTCCAGGGTGACCCCACTCTGCCATTGATGAACACACCATCCAGCAAGTGGAGGTCGCCATTTTGGAAAATCTCCATATAACTGTTCGCCACCTAGCCGAAAATGTCAAGATTAGTGTGGGGTCCGTGGAAAAAAAATCATACAAGAACATCTTTACATGCATAATGTATCCGCTCGCTGGATTCCCCGGCTGATCACACCTTTCCAAAAGCAGGAACAAGTTCAATGCTTTCAGGCTCTATTGACGATGTGCCATGAAAACCAGGAGGACTTTTTCAACAGAATGATCATGCAGGATGAAAGCAGGGTCCATGACTATGATCCTGAGACTAAAGTCCAGTTGATGCAATGGAAGCATCATGACTCACCGCCTCCAAAGAAAGTACATGCCCAAACCTCGGCAGGCAAGGTCAATTTCACATTATTTTGGGACCAGCACAGAGTAGTAGTATTTTCTAGCAAAGTGTACCATGATCACTGGGGCATACTATGCTTTACCTCTACAGAAATTGTGGGAGGCCATCAAAACAAAGAGACATGGAATGCTCACCAAAGGTGTGCACCATCTGCAAGACAATGCACCAGTTCACAGCTTACATGTTGCCCAAATTGAAGCATGCTCCTGTTGTTTTGAAATTCTACTGTATCCCCCTTATTCACCCGACCTCGCACCATTGAACTTCCACCTCTTTCCAACAGTGAAGTTATTTTTGTAGGGCAAGCTTTTTCCAGATAATAAGGCTGTGATTTCTGAAGTCACAACATGGCTTTTGGAGCAACCTGTCAACTTTTATATGCAAGGTGTTTACAGTTGTTTAAAGAGATGGGAGACTTGTATGTCCCTAGGTGGCACCGATTTAGAGAAGGACTAATAACTGTGCCAAGTTTTATTGCTCTCAGTCCACAGGAAGTTCGTCAGAGGAAATCTTTAATGAACGCCCCTCATACATCCCATCTACCCAGATACCGTCTCTCCATGACCTTTAAATCTTGGTGGATTCATTCTCCTCACTGACTGCACCAAGGCTTACACGGAAGTTAGCAAGATGGCTATGCAGTAAATGCCCCTGGATGCTCATGCTGCATCCAAACATTTTTTAGCTCTTCAATTTTGGTGTAATTATTTGCTTTTGTAATTCCAAGAAAGCCCTTGATAAGGTCTTTGAATGATAACCAAGCATAATTTTGGAGTTCTGACATTGTCGCATTAGCTGCTAAATTTGTGGACCATCAAATGCAATGGTTCTTAGCTTTTAAAATCACAGGCTAGGAAATGCCAAAATTCAGTATAGTTTCCAGTTGGTAAAGCTTTAAGGAATTGCTTCATGAAATGCAGCTTCTTGTGCAGAGCTGGATCTATAATGTTCTTTTTGTGAACAAGTGGTTCATGTAGATTGTTTGAATCACCAGATCAGATTTTGGAGGTCAATTCCTCTGCACCCAATACTTTTCATGAGCTCTGCTGTCCCAGTCGCCATTCATTTGAGTTATAGATTGGAACCCCAATTCTTCATTTGAACCATGTATGTTATGGCAATACACAAAGCCACTGTCATGTCTAAAGTATTGTAGAAATGCACGTTCTCACTTTCTATGGATTGAAAGTAGGATACCTTTGCTACTTTTATAGCAGGTTTTTCTCATACATTCTTGATGCCTAGGAGTTCTGCATCCTTTTTGATAGCACCAAATCTCGTGACAAATTATTCAACGCAGGCTGGTTAAATCTCTTATTAACTGAGACATCTTCAATTTGAAAATCTTCATAGTTGCTACCCCCTTTGTTCTTTACCATAATACTGTTCTTGAAAAGAGGGTACTTCAAGGAAAACTAGCACTGGGATATCAGATGAATGAGGCACTGGATGTATAGCTTGTGGTAGACTATGATACTCTATTTTATATTTATTTTTATCTCTGGAAGTTTTCACTTACAAAAGTAACATTCACTGAAATGATCTGGCTCTCTCAAAACCATAGATATTCAAAATGGCATCTTATCGCATGTTCCATTCGTCCACATCCGCAAACACAGTGCTTGCACACCATGTGAGGGTCTCAAGACTTATTTTGATCACAAACTTTTACTTTGAAATATGCAAAATAGGCTTGCTTCACAAATGTGCTGATGCTTGTGCTTTGACTGGGAACACTGAAACTGCCACAGATATAAGAAAAGGAATCTGGGATGCTTAGGCACTTATAATGAGAAATTGCAGAGAAACACATCTGAATGAAAGAAAATAAGTGTGTAAGTAAAAAATAATAATTCTGTTAACCCCTTGAATATATGCACTTTAACTAAATATAGCAGCACACAACCGGTTTGCTCTCGGCCAAAAGGAGAGCACTAGTGATGGTACAAAACTTGTGACTAGTGATGGCACAAAACTTGTGACTCAGCAGCGATCTCGCTAACGAGATCGCTATGTGTGATGGGGCCCTTAGACACAGAGGGTGAGGATGGGTGTGATTGAGGCATGTTTTAAGGATGTGGGAAAGACACCATTTGTAAGTGAAAGATTGAAGAGGTGTGTAAGAGTTGGGATGAAGACTGTGGCAAAGTTAGGGATGATGTGAGACGGGAGTGGGTCAAGTGCTCAAGTGGTGAGGTGTGATCTGGCAGGAGTGTGGAGAGCTGATCTTCTGTCATGGTGGAGAAGCTGGTTTTGGAAGAGCAGGGCTGAGCGGCTAAGGCCATGTGCACACGTTGCGGATTGTGCTGCGGATATTTCCGTGCGGATTTGGAAAAATCCGCAGGTCAAAAGACCTCCGTTTTATCGGCAGATTAGCCTGCGGTTTTACACCTGGTAATGGAGCAGGTGTCAAACCGCTGGGGATACCGCACAAAGAATTGACATGCTGCGGATTTAAAACCGCAGAAAATCCACGCGGAAAAATCCGGAGCGTGTTCACTGCATTTTTTATTTTCCTTTGACTATGGTGGTACTGTACACCGCAGCAGAAACTGCTGCAGATCCGCAAGGCCAAAAACGCTGCGGATCCACAGCAGAATCCGCAACATGTGCACATGGCCTAAGAGGGGCATTGGGGGCTGCGGGCCAAAGCTTTCTCTGATCGTATCGATCTTCTGCTTAAAGAAGGAGGCAAAGTCTTCAGCAGAAATGAGAGGAGAGGGAGGAGGTGCTGTGAGACAGAGTAGAGAATTGAAAGTGTTGAAGAGCTGTTTAGGGTTGTGAGACAGGGAGGATATGAGACATGAGAAGTAGGTTTGTTTTGCGGCAGAGAGCGTGGACTTGAAGCTGGCAAGGGACTGCTTGGCAAGGGACTGCTTGTATGCATTGAAGTGCTTGGTAGTATGAGTTCTCTTCCATCTCCGCTCAGCAGGCCTGGAAACCCGTCTCAGTTCTTTGATCAGGCTGGTCAGCCAGGGCTGCATGTTGATTATACCAGTTTTGCTCTGTGTGAGGGGGGTGGCCGTATCAAGTGTTGCTGTTATTGTGATGTTATAAAAAGTGGCAGCAGCAACTGTGTCATGAAAGAAAGCAATTTCTGTGAGGGGGAGAAGGGACTCAGAGAGTGATTGCAAATTGAGGTGTTTGAGATTCCTGTGAGGGTGAGTGAGTTTGTGGAGTGGGGGTTGCAAAGTAGGAGAGGAGAGGGAAGAGAATGTCAGTAAGTTATGGTCAGACAGGAGGAGGGGTGAGTTAGTGGGATCAGTGAGGGAACAGAGACGGGTGAAGATAAGGTCCAGCGTGTGACCATCTTTGTGAGTGGCCGCAGAGGACCATTGAGTGAGGCCGAGGGAAGCCATGAGAGATAGAAGTTTAGAGGCAGCTGGAGTGGAAGCATCAATGGGGATGTTAAAGTAACCCATGATGATAGAGGGGATGTCAGCAGAGAGGAAATGGAGTAGCCAGGTGGTGAAGTGGTCGAGAAAGATGTAGATGGCTAGTTCTGGGGGACGGTAGATGACAGCCAGCTGGAGGTTGGAGGGGGAGTAGATGCGGACGGAGTGCACCTCGAATGAGGGAAGAGTAGCAGAGGGTGGAAGTTGAATAGGGGTAAAGGAGCAGGTATCAGACAAGAGCAAGCCAACTCCTCCACCACGTTTGTTGCTGGGGCGAGGGGAGTGAGAGAGATGGAATCCAAAATAGGAAAGCGCAGGGATGACAAGGAAGGAGAGCTTGTTAGTGATGAAGAGGTCATGGATAAACGACAGTTTGTTGCAGACAGAGCGTGCATTCCATAGAGCTCCAGGTAGGGGGACCAGGGGAGTGGGGGCTGGATGAATAGGTATGAGATTGTCAGGGTTGCAAATACGTGTAGAGGATTGTGGCAGGATGTTAGAAATGAGTGTGGGGATGTGTTGAGGAGGGCCAGGATTTGGGGAGACGTCGCCAGCAATGAGGAGTAACAGACAGAGCTTTTTAAGGTGGGAGCAGGATAGGACACGATGTTGCCGTGTGTGTCTGGAGAAAAAAGATTTTATGTGTCGGAACAGATCTGAGTACGAAGTGAGATGGCTGGGGAGGATGGAGGGGGAATTGACTCGTTTCTTACTAGGTGTAGGGATGGCAGGAGATTGGGAAAAATAGAGTAGTATGGGGGTGATAGTAAAAAGAAGCCGAAACATTGTAGTGGTGTTATAATCCGTTACCTTACATTCAAATTCCAGTCTAATTCTAGTCTAATTGAGAGTAGTGTAATTAGAAATCTGTCATTTGCAATATGGAATTTGAAATAGATGGAGCAGACTTCGTCTGTGGCAGACCCATGGAACTGAATATATGTGCAGCTAAGGACAAAGAGATGTGAATGAAAAGTGGGGTGTGACTGCCCAGGCCAGATGTACTGAATTAAGCAAAGGTCATAAAAGGGGGGAGGGTTTACACAGACCACTCAGATGTGTGGTAGAGATAAGAAGAATGGAGTACAATTATGGATGCAAGAAGATGGGTTCAGCAATGCATACCAGAAAACAATGCAATTCACATGGGGCATTCAGGAACATGGGAAAGCAGTGGAAGTTCAGCAATGCATACCAGAAGACAATGCAATTCACATGGGGCATTCAGGAACATGGCAAAGCAGTGGAAGTTCAGCAATGCATTCCTGTGGGAACAGAAGAACATCTCAGTCAGATGGTGAAGGTAATACTGTAGGAGTGATGAGTGGCCAAATGCATTCTAGAATTCTAGTCTAATTCAGAGTGGTTTAATTAGAAATCTGTAATTTGAAATATGGAATTTTAAATAGATGGAGCAGACTTTGTCTGGGGCAGACCCATGGAACTGAATATATGTGCAGCTAAGGACAATCAGGTGTGAATTTCCATATTAATCCCCAAGAATTTGTGACACATTATTTCTATTAGCACATGAACTTTCTTTCTGCTTCATATGATCCTGAGCTTGTAATGAAATATGTAGTGTTGTTTTTTATGGAGCTATTTTGCATTTTTATGCATTTTCATGCCAAAACTCAAGGAAGAACATTACACTGAGGAACACAATTTTCGGTGAGTTAGATATGACACTTTTTTTTTACTGTTTTTTTACTATTGAATCCATTACAAAATGGAATTGCAATGGAAAACTGTGCAAAAAAGTTACCTGAATGTAATGTTTATTTAAGGCTACTTTGTTCATACAAACGATATATTGTTACTGTTAAGTCAAATTGTGCATAAGTAGTAAAGTTAGGTAGCAGTTAAGGGAAAATTGAACGCTTATAGCATTACATGAAGTGTTCAATCTGTGAACAGTCTTGCTTGATGCTCCAACAATAATGAGCCATCATATGTAATGTACGAGGGGCATTCATTAAATACTTCCTCTGACCAACTTCTATTTATCACAGAACACTGAAACTGCACATGTGTAATGATATAAGTCTCTATAGGTTACGTGCCAGTTTGGAACTCAGAACTGATAGCGGTCTTGATTTTACAGGTGTTGAAGTGGTGTGAGGTTTGATAATGGATCCAGTGGAATACAGAGCAGTTTTCAAGTTCCTTTACTTGAAAGGCCGCACACCAAAGGGGATGAAATTAAAGAGGTTTGTGGAGGAGATTTTCCATCATATGATGTAGTCAAGAACTGGTATCGCCAATTCAAATGTGATCGGACTTCGATGCAAACAGCTCCAATTCCAGGGTGACCCCACTCTGCCATTGATGAACACACCATCCAGCAAGTGGAGGTCGCCATTTTGGAAAATCTCCATATAACTGTTCGCCACCTAGCCGAAAATGTCAAGATTAGTGTGGGGTCCGTGGAAAAAAAATCATACAAGAACATCTTTACATGCATAATGTATCCGCTCGCTGGATTCCCCGGCTGATCACACCTTTCCAAAAGCAGGAACAAGTTCAATGCTTTCAGGCTCTATTGACGATGTGCCATGAAAACCAGGAGGACTTTTTCAACAGAATGATCATGCAGGATGAAAGCTGGGTCCATGACTATGATCCTGAGACTAAAGTCCAGTTGATGCAATGGAAGCATCATGACTCACCGCCTCCAAAGAAAGTACATGCCCAAACCTCGGCAGGCAAGGTCAATTTCACATTATTTTGGGACCAGCACAGAGTAGTAGTATTTTCTAGCAAAGTGTACCATGATCACTGGGGCATACTATGCTTTACCTCTACAGAAATTGTGGGAGGCCATCAAAACAAAGAGACATGGCATGCTCACCAAAGGTGTGCACCATCTGCAAGACAATGCACCAGTTCACAGCTTACATGTTGCCCAAATTGAAGCATGCTCCTGTTGTTTTGAAATTCTACTGTATCCCCCTTATTCACCCGACCTCGCACCATTGAACTTCCACCTCTTTCCAACAGTGAAGTTATTTTTGTAGGGCAAGCTTTTTCCAGATAATAAGGCTGTGATTTCTGAAGTCACAACATGGCTTTTGGAGCAACCTGTCAACTTTTATATGCAAGGTGTTTACAGTTGTTTAAAGAGATGGGAGACTTGTATGTCCCTAGGTGGCACCGATTTAGAGAAGGACTAATAACTGTGCCAAGTTTTATTGCTCTCAGTCCAGAGGAAGTTCGTCAGAGGAAATCTTTAATGAACGCCCCTCATACATCCCATCTACCCAGATACCGTCTCTCCATGACCTTTAAATCTTGGTGGATTCATTCTCCTCACTGACTGCACCAAGGCTTACACGGAAGTTAGCAAGATGGCTATGCAGTAAATGCCCCTGGATGCTCATGCTGCATCCAAACATTTTTTAGCTCTTCAATTTTGGTGTAATTATTTGCTTTTGTAATTCCAAGAAAGCCCTTGATAAGGTCTTTGAATGATAACCAAGCATAATTTTGGAGTTCTGACATTGTCGCATTAGCTGCTAAATATGTGGACCATCAAATGCAATGGTTCTTAGCTTTTAAAATCACAGGCTAGGAAATGCCAAAATTCAGTATAGTTTCCAGTTGGTAAAGCTTTAAGGAATTGCTTCATGAAATGCAGCTTCTTGTGCAGAGCTGGATCTATAATGTTCTTTTTGTGAACAAGTGGTTCATGTAGATTGTTTGAATCACCAGATCAGATTTTGGAGGTCAATTCCTCTGCACCCAATACTTTTCATGAGCTCTGCTGTCCCAGTCGCCATTCATTTGAGTTATAGATTGGAACCCCAATTCTTCATTTGAACCATGTATGTTATGGCAATACACAAAGCCACTGTCATGTCTAAAGTATTGTAGAAATGCACGTTCTCACTTTCTATGGATTGAAAGTAGGATACCTTTGCTACTTTTATAGCAGGTTTTTCTCATACATTCTTGATGCCTAGGAGTTCTGCATCCTTTTTGATAGCACCAAATCTCGTGACAAATTATTCAACGCAGGCTGGTTAAATCTCTTATTAACTGAGACATCTTCAATTTGAAAATCTTCATAGTTGCTACCCCCTTTGTTCTTTACCATAATACTGTTCTTGAAAAGAGGGTACTTCAAGGAAAACTGGCACTGGGATATCAGATGAATGAGGCACTGGATGTATAGCTTGTGGTAGACTATGATACTCTATTTTATATTTATTTTTATCTCTGGAAGTTTTCACTTACAAAAGTAACATTCACTGAAATGATCTGGCTCTCACAAAACCATAGATATACAAAATGGCATCTTATCGCATGTTCCATTCGTCCACATCCGCAAACACAGTGCTTGCACACCATGTGAGGGTCTCAAGACTTATTTTGATCACAAACTTTTACTTTGAAATATGCAAAATAGGCTTGCTTCACAAATGTGCTGATGCTTGTGCTTTGACTTGGAACACTGAAACTGCCACAGATATAAGAAAAGGAATCTGGGCTGCTTAGGCACTTATAATGAGAAATTGCAGAGAAACACATCTGAATGAAAGAAAATAAGTGTGTAAGTAAAAAATAATAATTCTGTTAACCCCTTGAATATATGCACTTTAACTAAATATAGCAGCACACAACCGGTTTGCTCTCGGCCAAAAGGAGAGCACTAGTGATGGTACAAAACTTGTGACTAGTGATGGCACAAAACTTGTGACTCAGCAGCGATCTCGCTAATGAGATCGCTATGTGTGACAGGGCCCTTAGACACAGAGGGTGAGGATGGGTGTGATTGAGGCATGTTTTAAGGATGTGGGAAAGACACCATTTGTAAGTGAAAGATTGAAGAGGTGTGTAAGAGTTGGGATGAAGACTGTGGCAAAGTTAGGGATGATGTGAGACGGGAGTGGGTCAAGTGCTCAAGTGGTGAGGTGTGATCTGGCAGGAGTGTGGAGAGCTGATCTTCTGTCATGGTGGAGAAGCTGGTTTTGGAAGAGCAGGGCTGAGCGGCTAAGGCCATGTGCACACGTTGCGGATTGTGCTGCGGATTTTTCCGTGCGGATTTGGAAAAATCCGCAGGTCAAAAGACCTCCGTTTTATCGGCAGATTAGCCTGCGGTTTTACACCTGGTAATGGAGCAGGTGTCAAACCGCTGGGGATACCGCACAAAGAATTGACATGCTGCGCATTTAAAACCGCAGAAAATCCACGCGGAAAAATCCGGAGCGTGTTCACTGCATTTTTTATTTTCCTTTGACTATGGTGGTACTGTACACCGCAGCAGAAACTGCTGCAGAACCGCAAGGCCAAAAACGCTGCGGATCCACAGCAGAATCCGCAACATGTGCACATGGCCTAAGAGGGGCATTGGGGGCTGCGGGCCAAAGCTTTCTCTGATCGTATCGATCTTCTGCTTAAAGAAGGAGGCAAAGTCTTCAGCAGAAATGAGAGGAGAGGGAGGAGGTGCTGTGAGACAGAGTAGAGAATTGAAAGTGTTGAAGAGCTGTTTAGGGTTGTGAGACAGGGAGGATATGAGACATGAGAAGTAGGTTTGTTTTGCGGCAGAGAGCGTGGACTTGAAGCTGGCAAGGGACTGCTTGGCAAGGGACTGCTTGTATGCATTGAAGTGCTTGGTAGTATGAGTTCTCTTCCATCTCTGCTCAGCAGGCCTGGAAACCTGTCTCAGTTCTTTGATCAGGCTGGTCAGCCAGGGCTGCATGTTGATTATACGAGTTTTGCTCTGTGTGAGGGGGGCGGCCGTATCAAGTGTTGCTGTTATTGTGATGTTATAAAAAGTGGCAGCAGCAACTGTGTCATGAAAGAAAGCAATATCTGTGAGGGGGAGAAGGGACTCAGAGAGTGATTGTAAATTGAGGTGTTTGAGATTCCTGTGAGGGTGAGTGAGTTTGTGGAGTGGGGGTTGCAAAGTAGGAGAGGAGAGGGAAGAGAATGTCAGTAAGTTATGGTCAGACAGGAGGAGGGGTGAGTTAGTGGGATCAGTGAGGGAACAGAGACGGGTGAAGATAAGGTCCAGCGTGTGACCATCTTTGTGAGTGGCCGCAGAGGACCATTGAGTGAGGCCGAGGGAAGCCATGAGAGATAGAAGTTTAGAGGCAGCTGGAGTGGAAGCATCAATGGGGATGTTAAAGTAACCCATGATGATAGAGGGGATGTCAGCAGAGAGGAAATGGAGTAGCCAGGTGGTGAAGTGGTCGAGAAAGATGGAGATGGCTAGTTCTGGGGGACGGTAGATGACAGCCAGCTGGAGGTTGGAGGGGGAGTAGATGCGGACGGAGTGCACCTCGAATGAGGGAAGAGTAGCAGAGGGTGGAAGTTGAATAGGGGTAAAGGAGCAGGTATCAGACAAGAGCAAGCCAACTCCTCCACCACGTTTGTTGCTGGGGCGAGGGGAGTGAGAGAGATGGAATCCAAAATAGGAAAGCGCAGGGATGACAAGGAAGGAGAGCTTGTTAGTGATGAAGAGGTCATGGATAAACGACAGTTTGTTGCAGACAGAGCGTGCATTCCATAGAGCTCCAGGTAGGGGGACCAGGGGAGTGGGGGCTGGATGAATAGGTATGAGATTGTCAGGGTTGCAAAAACGTGTAGAGGATTGTGGCAGGATGTTAGAAATGAGTGTGGGGATGTGTTGAGGAGGGCCAGGATTTGGGGAGACGTCGCCAGCAATGAGGAGTAACAGACAGAGCTTTTTAAGGTGGGAGCAGGATAGGACACGATGTTGCCGTGTGTGTCTGGAGAAAAAAGATTTTATGTGTCGGAACAGATCTGAGTACGAAGTGAGATGGCTGGGGAGGATGGAGGGGGAATTGACTCGTTTCTTACTAGGTGTAGGGATGGCAGGAGATTGGGAAAAATAGAGTAGTATGGGGGTGATAGTAAAAAGAAGCCGAAACATTGTAGTGGTGTTATAATCCGTTACCTTACATTCAAATTCCAGTCTAATTCTAGTCTAATTGAGAGTAGTGTAATTAGAAATCTGTCATTTGCAATATGGAATTTGAAATAGATGGAGCAGACTTCGTCTGTGGCAGACCCATGGAACTGAATATATGTGCAGCTAAGGACAAAGAGATGTGAATGAAAAGTGGGGTGTGACTGCCCAGGCCAGATGTACTGAATTAAGCAAAGGTCATAAAAGGGGGGAGGGTTTACACAGACCACTCAGATGTGTGGTAGAGATAAGAAGAATGGAGTACAATTATGGATGCAAGAAGATGGGTTCAGCAATGCATACCAGAAAACAATGCAATTCACATGGGGCATTCAGGAACATGGGAAAGCAGTGGAAGTTCAGCAATGCATACCAGAAGACAATGCAATTCACATGGGGCATTCAGGAACATGGCAAAGCAGTGGAAGTTCAGCAATGCATTCCTGTGGGAACAGAAGAACATCTCAGTCAGATGGTGAAGGTAATACTGTAGGAGTGATGAGTGGCCAAATGCATTCTAGAATTCTAGTCTAATTCAGAGTGGTTTAATTAGAAATCTGTAATTTGAAATATGGAATTTTAAATAGATGGAGCAGACTTTGTCTGGGGCAGACCCATGGAACTGAATATATGTGCAGCTAAGGACAATCAGGTGTGAATTTCCATATTAATCCCCAAGAATTTGTGACACATTATTTCTATTAGCACATGAACTTTCTTTCTGCTTCATATGATCCTGAGCTTGTAATGAAATATGTAGTGTTGTTTTTTATGGAGCTATTTTGCAATTTTATGCATTTTCATGCCAAAACTCAAGGAAGAACATTACACTGAGGAACACAATTTTCGGTGAGTTAGATATGACACTTTTTTTTTACTGTTTTTTTACTATTGAATCCATTACAAAATGGAATTGCAATGGAAAACTGTGCAAAAAAGTTACCTGAATGTAATGTTTATTTAAGGCTACTTTGTTCATACAAACGATATATTGTTACTGTTAAGTCAAATTGTGCATAAGTAGTAAAGTTAGGTAGCAGTTAAGGGAAAATTGAACGCTTATAGCATTACATGAAGTGTTCAATCTGTGAACAGTCTTGCTTGATGCTCCAACAATAATGAGCCATCATATGTAATGTACGAGGGGCATTCATTAAATACTTCCTCTGACCAACTTCTATTTATCACAGAACACTGAAACTGCACATGTGTAATGATATAAGTCTCTATAGGTTACGTGCCAGTTTGGAACTCAGAACTGATAGCGGTCTTGATTTTACAGGTGTTGAAGTGGTGTGAGGTTTGATAATGGATCCAGTGGAATACAGAGCAGTTTTCAAGTTCCTTTACTTGAAAGGCCGCACACCAAAGGGGATGAAATTAAAGAGGTTTGTGGAGGAGATTTTCCATCATATGATGTAGTCAAGAACTGGTATCGCCAATTCAAATGTGATCGGACTTCGATGCAAACAGCTCCAATTCCAGGGTGACCCCACTCTGCCATTGATGAACACACCATCCAGCAAGTGGAGGTCGCCATTTTGGAAAATCTCCATATAACTGTTCGCCACCTAGCCGAAAATGTCAAGATTAGTGTGGGGTCCGTGGAAAAAAAATCATACAAGAACATCTTTACATGCATAATGTATCCGCTCGCTGGATTCCCCGGCTGATCACACCTTTCCAAAAGCAGGAACAAGTTCAATGCTTTCAGGCTCTATTGACGATGTGCCATGAAAACCAGGAGGACTTTTTCAACAGAATGATCATGCAGGATGAAAGCTGGGTCCATGACTATGATCCTGAGACTAAAGTCCAGTTGATGCAATGGAAGCATCATGACTCACCGCCTCCAAAGAAAGTACATGCCCAAACCTCGGCAGGCAAGGTCAATTTCACATTATTTTGGGACCAGCACAGAGTAGTAGTATTTTCTAGCAAAGTGTACCATGATCACTGGGGCATACTATGCTTTACCTCTACAGAAATTGTGGGAGGCCATCAAAACAAAGAGACATGGCATGCTCACCAAAGGTGTGCACCATCTGCAAGACAATGCACCAGTTCACAGCTTACATGTTGCCCAAATTGAAGCATGCTCCTGTTGTTTTGAAATTCTACTGTATCCCCCTTATTCACCCGACCTCGCACCATTGAACTTCCACCTCTTTCCAACAGTGAAGTTATTTTTGTAGGGCAAGCTTTCTCCAGATAATAAGGCTGTGATTTCTGAAGTCACAACATGGCTTTTGGAGCAACCTGTCAACTTTTATATGCAAGGTGTTTACAGTTGTTTAAAGAGATGGGAGACTTGTATGTCCCTAGGTGGCACCGATTTAGAGAAGGACTAATAACTGTGCCAAGTTTTATTGCTCTCAGTCCAGAGGAAGTTCGTCAGAGGAAATCTTTAATGAACGCCCCTCATACATCCCATCTACCCAGATACCGTCTCTCCATGACCTTTAAATCTTGGTGGATTCATTCTCCTCACTGACTGCACCAAGGCTTACACGGAAGTTAGCAAGATGGCTATGCAGTAAATGCCCCTGGATGCTCATGCTGCATCCAAACATTTTTTAGCTCTTCAATTTTGGTGTAATTATTTGCTTTTGTAATTCCAAGAAAGCCCTTGATAAGGTCTTTGAATGATAACCAAGCATAATTTTGGAGTTCTGACATTGTCGCATTAGCTGCTAAATATGTGGACCATCAAATGCAATGGTTCTTAGCTTTTAAAATCACAGGCTAGGAAATGCCAAAATTCAGTATAGTTTCCAGTTGGTAAAGCTTTAAGGAATTGCTTCATGAAATGCAGCTTCTTGTGCAGAGCTGGATCTATAATGTTCTTTTTGTGAACAAGTGGTTCATGTAGATTGTTTGAATCACCAGATCAGATTTTGGAGGTCAATTCCTCTGCACCCAATACTTTTCATGAGCTCTGCTGTCCCAGTCGCCATTCATTTGAGTTATAGATTGGAACCCCAATTCTTCATTTGAACCATGTATGTTATGGCAATACACAAAGCCACTGTCATGTCTAAAGTATTGTAGAAATGCACGTTCTCACTTTCTATGGATTGAAAGTAGGATACCTTTGCTACTTTTATAGCAGGTTTTTCTCATACATTCTTGATGCCTAGGAGTTCTGCATCCTTTTTGATAGCACCAAATCTCGTGACAAATTATTCAACGCAGGCTGGTTAAATCTCTTATTAACTGAGACATCTTCAATTTGAAAATCTTCATAGTTGCTACCCCCTTTGTTCTTTACCATAATACTGTTCTTGAAAAGAGGGTACTTCAAGGAAAACTGGCACTGGGATATCAGATGAATGAGGCACTGGATGTATAGCTTGTGGTAGACTATGATACTCTATTTTATATTTATTTTTATCTCTGGAAGTTTTCACTTACAAAAGTAACATTCACTGAAATGATCTGGCTCTCACAAAACCATAGATATACAAAATGGCATCTTATCGCATGTTCCATTCGTCCACATCCGCAAACACAGTGCTTGCACACCATGTGAGGGTCTCAAGACTTATTTTGATCACAAACTTTTACTTTGAAATATGCAAAATAGGCTTGCTTCACAAATGTGCTGATGCTTGTGCTTTGACTTGGAACACTGAAACTGCCACAGATATAAGAAAAGGAATCTGGGCTGCTTAGGCACTTATAATGAGAAATTGCAGAGAAACACATCTGAATGAAAGAAAATAAGTGTGTAAGTAAAAAATAATAATTCTGTTAACCCCTTGAATATATGCACTTTAACTAAATATAGCAGCACACAACCGGTTTGCTCTCGGCCAAAAGGAGAGCACTAGTGATGGTACAAAACTTGTGACTAGTGATGGCACAAAACTTGTGACTCAGCAGCGATCTCGCTAATGAGATCGCTATGTGTGACAGGGCCCTTAGACACAGAGGGTGAGGATGGGTGTGATTGAGGCATGTTTTAAGGATGTGGGAAAGACACCATTTGTAAGTGAAAGATTGAAGAGGTGTGTAAGAGTTGGGATGAAGACTGTGGCAAAGTTAGGGATGATGTGAGACGGGAGTGGGTCAAGTGCTCAAGTGGTGAGGTGTGATCTGGCAGGAGTGTGGAGAGCTGATCTTCTGTCATGGTGGAGAAGCTGGTTTTGGAAGAGCAGGGCTGAGCGGCTAAGGCCATGTGCACACGTTGCGGATTGTGCTGCGGATTTTTCCGTGCGGATTTGGAAAAATCCGCAGGTCAAAAGACCTCCGTTTTATCGGCAGATTAGCCTGCGGTTTTACACCTGGTAATGGAGCAGGTGTCAAACCGCTGGGGATACCGCACAAAGAATTGACATGCTGCGCATTTAAAACCGCAGAAAATCCACGCGGAAAAATCCGGAGCGTGTTCACTGCATTTTTTATTTTCCTTTGACTATGGTGGTACTGTACACCGCAGCAGAAACTGCTGCAGAACCGCAAGGCCAAAAACGCTGCGGATCCACAGCAGAATCCGCAACATGTGCACATGGCCTAAGAGGGGCATTGGGGGCTGCGGGCCAAAGCTTTCTCTGATCGTATCGATCTTCTGCTTAAAGAAGGAGGCAAAGTCTTCAGCAGAAATGAGAGGAGAGGGAGGAGGTGCTGTGAGACAGAGTAGAGAATTGAAAGTGTTGAAGAGCTGTTTAGGGTTGTGAGACAGGGAGGATATGAGACATGAGAAGTAGGTTTGTTTTGCGGCAGAGAGCGTGGACTTGAAGCTGGCAAGGGACTGCTTGGCAAGGGACTGCTTGTATGCATTGAAGTGCTTGGTAGTATGAGTTCTCTTCCATCTCTGCTCAGCAGGCCTGGAAACCCGTCTCAGTTCTTTGATCAGGCTGGTCAGCCAGGGCTGCATGTTGATTATACGAGTTTTGCTCTGTGTGAGGGGGGCGGCCGTATCAAGTGTTGCTGTTATTGTGATGTTATAAAAAGTGGCAGCAGCAACTGTGTCATGAAAGAAAGCAATATCTGTGAGGGGGAGAAGGGACTCAGAGAGTGATTGTAAATTGAGGTGTTTGAGATTCCTGTGAGGGTGAGTGAGTTTGTGGAGTGGGGGTTGCAAAGTAGGAGAGGAGAGGGAAGAGAATGTCAGTAAGTTATGGTCAGACAGGAGGAGGGGTGAGTTAGTGGGATCAGTGAGGGAACAGAGACGGGTGAAGATAAGGTCCAGCGTGTGACCATCTTTGTGAGTGGCCGCAGAGGACCATTGAGTGAGGCCGAGGGAAGCCATGAGAGATAGAAGTTTAGAGGCAGCTGGAGTGGAAGCATCAATGGGGATGTTAAAGTAACCCATGATGATAGAGGGGATGTCAGCAGAGAGGAAATGGAGTAGCCAGGTGGTGAAGTGGTCGAGAAAGATGGAGATGGCTAGTTCTGGGGGACGGTAGATGACAGCCAGCTGGAGGTTGGAGGGGGAGTAGATGCGGACGGAGTGCACCTCGAATGAGGGAAGAGTAGCAGAGGGTGGAAGTTGAATAGGGGTAAAGGAGCAGGTATCAGACAAGAGCAAGCCAACTCCTCCACCACGTTTGTTGCTGGGGCGAGGGGAGTGAGAGAGATGGAATCCAAAATAGGAAAGCGCAGGGATGACAAGGAAGGAGAGCTTGTTAGTGATGAAGAGGTCATGGATAAACGACAGTTTGTTGCAGACAGAGCGTGCATTCCATAGAGCTCCAGGTAGGGGGACCAGGGGAGTGGGGGCTGGATGAATAGGTATGAGATTGTCAGGGTTGCAAAAACGTGTAGAGGATTGTGGCAGGATGTTAGAAATGAGTGTGGGGATGTGTTGAGGAGGGCCAGGATTTGGGGAGACGTCGCCAGCAATGAGGAGTAACAGACAGAGCTTTTTAAGGTGGGAGCAGGATAGGACACGATGTTGCCGTGTGTGTCTGGAGAAAAAAGATTTTATGTGTCGGAACAGATCTGAGTACGAAGTGAGATGGCTGGGGAGGATGGAGGGGGAATTGACTCGTTTCTTACTAGGTGTAGGGATGGCAGGAGATTGGGAAAAATAGAGTAGTATGGGGGTGATAGTAAAAAGAAGCCGAAACATTGTAGTGGTGTTATAATCCGTTACCTTACATTCAAATTCCAGTCTAATTCTAGTCTAATTGAGAGTAGTGTAATTAGAAATCTGTCATTTGCAATATGGAATTTGAAATAGATGGAGCAGACTTCGTCTGTGGCAGACCCATGGAACTGAATATATGTGCAGCTATTGACAAAGAGATGTGAATGAAAAGTGGGATGTGACTGCCCAGGCCAGACGTACTGAATTAAGCAAAGGTCATAAAAGGGGGGAGGGGTTACACAGACCACTCAGATGTGTGGTAGAGATAAGAAGAATGGAGTACAATTATGGATGCAAGAAGATGGGTTCAGCAATGCATACCAGAAAACAATGCAATTCACATGGGGCATTCAGGAACATGGGAAAGCAGTGGAAGTTCAGCAATGCATACCAGAAGACAATGCAATTCACATGGGGCATTCAGGAACATGGCAAAGCAGTGGAAGTTCAGCAATGCATTCCTGTGGGAACAGAAGAACATCTCAGTCAGATGGTGAAGGTAATACTGTAGGAGTGATGAGAGGCCAAATGCATTCTAGAATTCTAGTCTAATTCAGAGTGGTTTAATTAGAAATCTGTAATTTGAAATATGGAATTTTAAATAGATGGAGCAGACTTTGTCTGGGGCAGACCCATGGAACTGAATATATGTGCAGCTAAGGACAATCAGGTGTGAATTTCCATATTAATCCCCAAGAATTTGTGACACATTATTTCTATTAGCACATGAACTTTCTTTCTGCTTCATATGATCCTGAGCTTGTAATGAAATATGTAGTGTTGTTTTTTATGGAGCTATTTTGCATTTTTATGCATTTTCATGCCAAAACTCAAGGAAGAACATTACACTGAGGAACACAATTTTCGGTGAGTTAGATATGACACCTTTTTTTTTTTACTATTTTTTGACTTCTGAATCCATTACAAAATGGAATTGCAATGGAAAACTGTGCAAAAAAGTTACCTGAATGTAATGTTTATTTAAAGCTACATTGTTCATACAAACGATATATTGTTACTGTTAAGTCAAATTGTGCATAAGTAGTAAAGTTAGGTAGCAGTTAAGGGAAAATTGAACGCTTATAGCATTACATGAAGTGTTCAATCTGTGAACAGTCTCGCTTGATGCTCCAACAATAGTGAGCCATCATATGTAATGTACGAGGGGCATTCATTAAATACTTCCTCTGACCAACTTCTATTTATCACAGAACACTGAAACTGCACATGTGTAATGATATAAGTCTCTATAGGTTACGTGCCAGTTTGGAACTCAGGACTGATAGCGGTCTTGATTTTACAGGTGTTGAAGTGGTGTGAGGTTTGATAATGGATCCAGTGGAATACAGAGCAGTTTTCAAGTTCCTTTACTTGAAAGGCCGCACACCAAAGGGGATGAAATTAAAGAGGTTTGTGGAGGAGATTTTCCATCATATGATGTAGTCAAGAACTGGTATCGCCAATTCAAATGTGATCGGACTTCGATGCAAACAGCTCCAATTCCAGGGTGACCCCACTCTGCCATTGATGAACACACCATCCAGCAAGTGGAGGTCGCCATTTTGGAAAATCTCCATATAACTGTTCGCCACCTAGCCGAAAATGTCAAGATTAGTGTGGGGTCCGTGGAAAAAAAATCATACAAGAGCATCTTTACATGCATAATGTATCCGCTCGCTGGATTCCCCGGCTGATCACACCTTTCCAAAAGCAGGAACAAGTTCAATGCTTTCAGGCTCTATTGACGATGTGCCATGAAAACCAGGAGGACTTTTTCCACAGACTGATCATGCAGGATGAAAGCTGGGTCCATCACTATGATCCTGAGACTAAAGTCCAGTTGATGCAATGGAAGCATCATGACTCACCGCCTCCAAAGAAAGCACGTGCCCAAACCTCGACAAACAAGGTCAATTTAACATTATTTTGGGACTAGCACGGAGTAGTAGTATTTTCTAGCAAAGTGTACCATGATCACTGGGGCATACTATGCTTTACTGCTACAGAAATTGTGGGAGGCCATCAAAACAAAGAGACATGGCATGCTTACCAAAGGTGTGCACCATCTGCAAGACAATGCACCAGTTCACAGCTTACATGTTGCCCAAATGGAAGCATGCTCCTGTGGTTTTGAAATTCTACTGCATCCCCCTTATTCACCCGACCTCACACCATCGAACTTCCACCTCTTTCCAACAGTGAAGTTATTTTTGTAGGGCAAGCTTTTTCCAGATGATAAGGCTGTGATTTCTGAAGTCACAACATGGCTTTTGGAGCAACCTGTCAACTTTTATATGCAAGGTGTTTACAGTTGTTTAAAGAGATGGGAGACTTGTATGTCCCTAGGTGGCACCTATTTAGAGAAGGACTAATAACTGTGCCAAGCTTTATTGCTCTCAGTCCACAGGAAGTTCGTCAGAGGAAATCTTTAATGAACGCCCATCATACATCCCATCTACCCAGATACCGTCTCTCCATGACCTTTAAATCTTGGTGGATTCATTCTCCTCACTGACTGCACCAAGGCTTATATGGAAGTTAGCAAGATGGCTATGCAGTAAATGCCCCTTGATGCTCTTGCTGCATCCAAACATTTTTTAGCTCCTCAATTTTGGTGTAATTATTTGCTTTTGTAATTCCAAGAAAGCCCTTGATAAGGTCTTTGAATGATAACCAAGCATAATTTTGGAGTTCTGACATTGTCGCATTAGCTGCTAAATCTGTGGACCATCAAATGCAATGGTTCTTAGCTTTTAAAATCACAGGCTAGGAAATGCCAAAATTCAGTATAGTTTCCAGTTGGTAAAGCTTTAAGGAATTGCTTCATGAAATGCAGCTTCTTGTGCAGAGCTGGATCTATAATGTTCTTTTTGTGAACAAGTGGTTCATGTAGATTGTTTGAATCACCAGATCAGATTTTGGAGGTCAATTCCTCTGCACCCAATACTTTTCATGAGCTCTGCTGTCCCAGTCGCCATTCATTTGAGTTATAGATTGGAACCCCAATTCTTCAATTAAACCATGTATGTTATGGCAATACACAAAGGCACTGTCACTTCTAAAGTATTGCAGAAATGCACGTTCTCACTTTCTATGGATTGAAAGTAGGATACCTTTGCTACTTTTTATAGCAGGTTTTTCTCATACATTCTTGATGCCTAGGAGTTCTGCATCCTTTTTGATAGCACCAAATCTCATGCCAAATTATTCAACGCAGGCTGGTTAAATCTCTTATTAACTGAGACATCTTCAATTTGAAAATCTTCATAGTTGCTATCCCTTTGTTCTTTACCATAATACTGTTCTTGAAAAGAGGGTACTTCAAGGAAAACTGGCACTGGGATATCAGATGAATGAGGCACTGGATGTATAGCTTGTGGTAGACTATGATACTCTATTTTATATTTATTTTTATCTCTGGAAGTTTTCACTTACAAAAGTAACATTCACTGAAATGATCTGGCTCTCACAAAACCATAGATATACAAAATGGCATCTTATCGCATGTTCCATTCGTCCACATCCGCAAACACAGTGCTTGCACACCATGTGAGGGTCTCAAGACTTATTTTGATCACAAACTTTTACTTTGAAATATGCAAAATAGGCTTGCTTCACAAATGTGCTGATGCTTGTGCTTTGACTGGGAATGCTGAAACTGCCACAGATATAAGAAAAGGAATCTGGGCTGCTTAGGCACTTATAATGAGAAATTGCAGAGAAACATATCTGAATGAAAGAAAATAAGTGTGTAAGTAAAAAATAATAATTCTGTTAACCCCTTGTATATAGACTTTCACCAACTAGAGCAGCACACAACCGGTTTGCTCTCAGCCAAAATGAGAGCACTAGTGATGGGCGACTAAAATGCTCAGGTCGAAAAATTGTAATGCTCATTTGCTCGAAATGAGCAACGAGCCTAATGTAAGTTTACTGGAAACCTGAGCATTTTTGCTGCAACCCCTCTTTTTAGGGTCTAAAAACATCAGATATCAATGGGAACAGTGCTGAAATGACATGGTAACATCATGGGGAAGACTGCTGGAAGCATTTCTGACTCCCAGGTGACTGCTGTGAAGAATGTATCGGGAGTCATAAGCCATTTTTTTAAGGGCGCACAATAAAACATACAACCACAAAACCAAAATTGATTTTCCTGGGAAATATGTTAAGAAATATCCTTTCCAGGGTAATTATTTGTATGTAAAGCCAAATAAATAACCCAAAACAAAAATATTCCTCCACCACTTGGGCTATGTTCACACATTGCGTTTTTGATGCATTTTTCATCTTTAGCATTGCTTACAACCAAGCCAAATGCATTCACAAGGAAATGTCATTTTAACATTTTACAATCTTATCTGGCCATGTGGTGTGTGACAGATCATCAGACACATCCTGTTTCATTTATGAAGGAGGGACTGTTAAAGGAGGAGGGCCATCAGGCGGACTTTTATCTTCTTAAAGGGACAGCAGCTTGTCCTCACTATTCTTAGAAAGCCATCAGCTGACTATGCTTTGTTGTTCCCATTTTTAAACAGTGGGTCTCCTATACTGTTTTTGCCTATGCATTGAATGCAAGGCCTGCCCCAAATTTGGACGTACAACAATAACCTATTGAACAGACGTCCTGGATGGTCACATGAAACCAAAGTCCCATTCTTATTTATTTGGTACTGTCATGCTGTTAGCCTATGCATTCAATGCAAGACCTGCCCTGCCCCAAAATTACACTCACCCCAATAACCCTTTGAACCAACGTACTGGATGGCCACATGAAACCAACATTCCTATTTTTCTTAATTTGCTCCCATAATGTTTGCCCATGAAGTGAATGCAAGGCCTGCTCCAAATTTGGATACAACCAATACCCCTTGGAAGAGACGTGGAGGATGGCCTACTAAAAATCTTTTCCCAATTTAAAGGAGCAGGTCTCCTTTGGTTGTAATGCCCATACACAAACATTTCCCCCCTGGGGTACACATCAACATAATGTGTAAAAAAAAATTTTGTTGTGGTGGCTGAAGAGGATAAGGAGAAGGAAGAGGATAACAGCAAATAGGCAAAATCAGGAAGCATTTACCTATGTGTGGGTGTGAAGAGCTGCATGGGAATATACCTCCCAAAAAATTACACTGGATTGGAGGTTATGTTTCGCTGTTATCATTCGGTGGTATAGAGTAGTCTGGCCCAATCCAGCCCTTGTTCATTTTTAAAAGAGTCAGCCTGTTTTCATTTTCAGTTGACAGGAGGATGCGCTTATCAGTTATAATTCCATGAGCGGCACTAAAAACCCACTCTGACAAAATGTTAGCGGCAGTGCAGGCCAGGACCTTCAAGGCATAGAGTATCAGCTCATTCCACGCATCCAGCTTGGATACCGAATAAATAAAAGGCACAGCATCTTCCAAAACTTTGCACGCCTTGTGAGAGTACCCTGCGCCTCAGGGCCAGTGCGACGGGAGGGTCTGAGAAAACTATCCCAGAACTTTGCCAGTGTTCCCCTGCCTTTGCTCGATTAGAGTTGTGTCTCTCTCACTTGTACTCCTTAGTTGTCCAATGAACAGCGACCTCTGCCGTCAGGATTTTCAGATGGGATTTTTTCTAATAATTCCGCAACAAAGGCCCTCTGGTACTGCCCCATTTTACTAGACCTGTCTGCCTCTAGAATAAGAGATTGAAAGTTCACCTTGTAGCATGGGTCTAGAAGTGTCACCAACCAGTAATGTCACCCAGAATTTTCAGAATGCGAGGGTCACAGGAAAAGCAGTGCAACATAAAGTCAGCCATGCATACCAGACTGCTAACAGGCAAGACTTCTATGTCCTCAACAAGGGGATGACTGACTATGTTGTCCTCCTCCTCCCTGTCCTCAGGCCATCTATGCTGAACAGACGGTATGGCAGAGTTGCTTGTAGTACCATCTATAGTGCATGGAACTAGCTCCTGTTCTTCCTCCTCCTCTTCTGTCAACCTATCCACATTTGGATGACATGAGGCTGGGCTTTGTGTAATCACCGTGTATAGTTCCTTGCTCCATCTCATCGTGCTCCGTCTGAAATTCATCCTCTTTCATTGTGAGCAGAGAGCTTTTCAGAATACAGAGAAGCGGGATTGTGAGGCTCATTGTGGCATCATCACCGCTCACCATCTTGGTGAGATCCTCAAAGTTTTGTAGGATGGTATGTATGTCTGACATCCATGTCCACTCCTGAGGTCTTAAGTGTGGAGTCTGAACTGAATACCAACGGCCTTGTTGATGCTAGTAGACAACAACTACCCTCTTCTGCTCATAAATACTTTCCAACATATGCAGTGTAGAGTTCCAATGCGTTGGGACAACACAAACCAGTCGGTGACTCGGAAGCTGCAAACGCTGCTGAAACACGGCAAGGGTGGCAGAAGCTGTAGCTGACTTTCTAAAATAGGCACACAGGCAGCGTACTTTCACAAGCAGATTCAGCAGCTCTGGGCAGCTCATATGTTTAACAATGAGGTTAAGCATATGGGCCAGGCATGGTACGTGTGTGAGATCGCCTTGCCTCAGAGTCAAAACCATGTTCCGGCCATTGTCACACAGCCTGGCTGTAGGTTCAGTGGTGTCAGCAACAAATCTGCCTGCTCTTTCAGAGCTGTCCACAACTCTTCAACATTGTGTGGTTTGTCACCTAAGCATATTAGATTCAGCACAGCCTGCTGCCGCTTGGCTAAGGAAGTGCTGCAGTGCTTCCAGCTTGTGACTGATGTGGTCATATCAGAGATGGAGGCTGAAGAGGAGGAAGATGAGGTGCAGGAGCTGTAGACTGTGGGGGCAAACCTGATTGACGTAGGGTCCGCAAGCCTTGGCATCAGGAGGACGTGCTCCATCCCTTGGTCCGACTGGGTCCCAGCTTCCACTATGTTAACCCAGTGTGTCGTCAGCGAGATGTACCATCCCTGCCCACCAGAACTTGTCCACATGTCTTTGGTTAGGTGAACCTTCCCAGTAACAGCATTGATGAGGGCATGGGTAATGTTGAGGGACACGTGCTTGTGTAATGCCTGGACGTCACACTGGGAGAAATAGTGGCGGCTGGGTATCGAGTACCTTGGGACGGCAGCCGCCATCAGGTTGCGGAAAGCTTACATCTTCTTGAGCCTAAAAGGCAAAATTTCGAACACAAGCAGACAGGCTGAAGGCTGCCCAGGGAAAAGGACATGCTTGATAATGGTGCTAGATGAGTGTGGGCAATGACAGGTGCAGGGCAGGAGGCATTTTCGCATGCACCGTAGGCTTGCACGCACAACAGTGGAAGAAGCAGTGGTGTCACCCGCAGACACTGTTCCTGGAGCCTGCGGTTCGGCCCACAAAGTCAGGTGCATTGCTGCCATGTGCCTGATCATGCTGTTGGTGGTCAGGCTGGTAGTTTTGCTATCCCTGCTGATGCGGGCATGGCAGTTAGTGCAAATGGCCTGTTTGGACTCGGGAAGACCTAACTGTTGTACTGCCAACTTTTGTCATGTTGGTTTTATGAGGAGCGGTTGCCTGGGTTCTGTCTGCGGCCACTACACTGCTTCTTCCTGCCTGTTAGGGTGCTATGCCTCCCTCCCCCTGTGTGCTGCTGTCCTCGCTCTGCATATCCTCCCGACAGGTTGGGTCAGTGGCTATATCATCTACCACCTCGTCTTCCACTTCCACACCCTGGTCCTCCTCCTGACTTTCTGGCAATTGTGTCTCATCATCGTCCACCTCTTGTGACACGTTCCTACCATCACTTTCATGTGACCGTGGCTGCTCAAATAGTTGGGCATCGCTACATGTGATCTCATCTTGCCTCGCTTCAAGTGGACCGGGCGAGAGGCCCGAATCTATAAATGGAAAAGTGAACAAGTGTTGGATCAGTTGTCTCCAGGCACTCAAGATGGTGGGAGGAAGGAGGATCAGGGTGAGGAATATGTGGTCCAGACTCACGGCTACTCAGACTTGACCATGTGGAAGACAGGGTGGTGGTGGCAAATTAACTGGAAGTGTTATCCGCTATCCAACCAACAACCTTTTGACACTGCTCTGAGTTCAATAGTGGTGTGATGCTGCAGTCCCCTAGTAATTGGGACAGGAAAGTCAAGCTAGAATATGTGGGTGTTTGTTGTGGCTCAATTTCAGCTTGCCCACGGCCTTGGCCTCTGCATGCACCATCACCATCATGTCCACTTCCCCATCCCTTGCCATGAGCCTTGCCCATTTTAAATGGAATACAATATTTTCCATGTTCACTACAAATAGCTGAATTTGGAAAGAACATACCGTATATACTCGTGTATAAGCCAAGATTTTCAGCCCATTTTTTTGGGCTGAAAGTCCCCCTCTCGGCTTATACACGAGTCATATACCGGGGGGATCGGCGGGGGAGGGGGAGCGGGGGTGTCAGATCATACTCACCCTTCTCTGCAGCTCCCCTGCTTGTTACATGTTGTCGGCGCTGCTCTCTTCCTGCTTCAGCTGTCAAATGGTACCCGCTCATTAAATATGCGCATATTTAATGAGCGGGTGCCACGTGACCTCTGAACCAGGAAGAGAGCAGCGTCGACAACATGGAACAAGCAGAGGAGCTGCAGAGACAAACGCCAGGACCCGGTGAATATGAACGGGGGGTTGGGAGGCATATTCACCTGTCCCTGCGCTCTGCTGTCTTGCGTCCTCTGCAGTGACATTCAGGACAGAGAGCGCTATCGCTCTCTGCCTGCACAGTCACTGCAGAGCGCAACGCTGTTGAGCAGGGGGCAGCGACTGAGGTGAGTATGCAGGTTTTTGTTTTTTTTTTGTAAGGGAGGCAGCGGCAGCAGCAACATGATGGGGCCACAGACTGTGCAGCATAACTGGGGCCACTCACTGTGCACATAACTGGGGCCTCTCACCGTGCACATAACTGGGGCCACTCACTGTGCACATAACTGGGGCCACTCACTGTGCACATAACTGGGGCCACTCACTGTGCACATAACTGGGGCCACTCACTGTGCATCCTAACTGGGGCCACTCACTGTGCATCCTAACTGGGGCCACTCACTGTGCATGATAACTGGGGCCACTCACTGTGCATGATAACTGGGGCCACTCACTGTGCATGATAACTGGGGCCACTCACTGTGCATGATAACTGGGGCCACTCACTGTGCACATAACTGGGGCCACTCACTGTGCACATAACTGGGACCACTCACTGTGCACATAACTGGGGCCACTCACTGTGCATCCTAACTGGGGCCACTCACTGTGCAGCATAACTGGGGCCACTCACTGTGCATGATAACTGGGGCCACTCACTGTCCATGATAACTGGGGCCACTCACTGTGCATGATAACTGGGGCCACTCACTGTGCACAAAACTGGGGCCACTCACTGTGCACATAACTGGGGCCACTCACTGTGCACATAACTGGGGCCACTCACTGTGCATCCTAACTGGGGCCACTCACTGTGCATCCTAACTGGGGCCACTCACCGTGCCTGATAACTGGGGCCACTCACTGTGCATGATAACTGGGACCACTCACTGTGCATGATAACTGGGGCCACTCACTGTGCATGATAACTGGGTCCACTCACTGTGCATGATAACTGAGGCCACTCACTGTGCATGTAACTGGGGCCACTCACTGTGCATCATAACTGGGGCCACACACTGCAGATAACTGAGGCCACTCACTGTGCATGATAACTGGGGCCATTCACTGTGCATGATAACTGGAGCCACTCACTGTGCATGATAACTGGGGCCACTCACTGTGCATCATAACTGGGGCCACACACTGCAGATAACTGAGGCCACTCACTGTGCACCCTCGGCTTATACACGAGTCAATAAGTTTTCCCAGTTTTTTGTGGCAAAATTAGGGGGTCGGCTTATACTCGGGTCGGCTTATACTCGAGTATATACGGTATATGCTATCCTTGTGCAGGAAAACCGCAGTTTAAAATATCTAGCCTGTAGGTAACAATTTTTTGTTCTGCAAACTGAGATCAATAACTAGGCTAAGACACATGTAAAACAGTTTAATGTAGGCCTCAAATGCCATAATTTGTAGTCCACAGATAGATGAGGCGTGTGACGGAGATACTACACCATAAAATATGTGGCCTGTATTTTTATCCTTCTACAGCAAAATAGCGTCAAGAACTTGGGTAACACATAGCAAAAACACTTGAACCGAGGCCTCAAATGCCACAATTTGTAACCCAAAGATTGATGAGGTGTTTGACGGAGATAGCCCACTATCAAATATCTTATCTTTTTTTTTTACAGCAAAATAGTGTCAATAACTAGGCTATGACACAGCAAAAACAGTTGAGTGGAGGCCTGAAATGCCACAGTCTTCAGCCGACAGATAGATGAGGCATCTGACGGAGATAGCACACTTTCAAATATCTGGCTTGTATTGTTTTTTTTTTTGACCAGCAAAATTGTGTCAATAAGTAGGCTAAGACACAACAAAAGCAATTCTATGGAGGCCTGAAAAGGCACGATTTTGAGCGCAACGATATGCGATCCATATGGCAGGCAAAACCAAGTGTAAAATATCTGCCCTGTAGCTAAATATGATTTTGGCAGCTAAATATTTTTTTGGCAGCAAAATGGTGTCAAGAAATTGTATAAGACACTCCAAAAAATGTTTACAGTACCACAAAAATGTCAGAATTTTATGCGCACTCAGTTGTGATCACTCAGACGGGCAAACCCATTTAAAATAGCTGGATTTTCACGCTGTACTATGAAAAGGATCTGGCTGTATTCTGCAGTCCCAGCAAGCAAATGGAGAAAAAAAGTGTGCTCTGGATTGCTTTTGAATTAAATAATCAGGATTAAGATGCAAAAAAATTATTCCTGGTCAATGATACCTGGGGCTATGATCAATATGTCATAGGCAGCAGCAGCAGACAGTAATGGAATGGACACTCTTGATACATGCAATGAAGTATGCTACATACAATGCCTGCACCCACATACACTCCCTACCTACCTAGCACTGCAATCTATATACCCCTAATTAGTCCTTAGAAGGACTGTTGATTTAGCTGGTTGTGTATTCAATTATGGTATACCCATACTATCTTTGAAACCGCCAAATCTGACCCTATCTTGGCAGCAATTCTCCCTATACTAGCTGATTCTGGAGTGGAATGTGATGAGCAGGGTGGCGCCAGGTCTAAAGAGCACCAAACATACAGGGTGGGGACCTGAGCTGCCGCCGAGCAAACCCGTAAATGCTTGGTGCTCGCCGAGCATCACGAGCACAGCGATGCTCGGGCGAGTACTGAGCATTACCGAGTTTGTGTTTGTTTTTTTTTTTTTTCTTTCAGGAGATTGAGGGGTTCAGTGAATTAGGCGTATAATAAAATGGCAAAACTGTTAGGTGTTTTATTTCATTAAAATACTTTTTTTCTGGCTGTGTCTTTTTTAATCCTTTACATACTATAGGATTAGAGATGGATAGGCGGGCTTGATGTCACCTTACAATCAAAGATGACATTAACCCCTTACTACCCCATATGCCACCGCTACACGGCAGTGGGAAGAGAGAGGCTAAGTAACAGAATTGACACATCTTACAGATGCGCCATTTTTGGGACGACTGTGTGCTGGTGTTTGTAGCCAGGGGGCGATATCCATGGCCCCTTCCTAGGCTATGGATATCAGCCCGCAGCTGTCTGCATAGTCTTTTTGGCTATTAATTATAGGGGGACCCCACATCTTTTTTTGGGGGTCCCCCTATTTTAATAGCCAGTAAAGGCTATGCAGACAGCTGTAGGCTGATATTCATAGCCTGGGAAGATACATGGGTATTAACCCCTTCCCAGGCTATAAACATCGGCCCCTAGTGGCTGGCTTACCCTCTCTGGGGCAGAAAATTGCACGGGAGCCCACGCCATTTTTTTTTTTATTATTTATTTTAAAAAAAGGAAAGTACATTGCACATTAAGCCAGGGTCAGACATGCAAGAAACTCATAGAAATACATGCAGCTGCACACTCCGGTCCCGAGTGCTGTCTATCTATCCAATATCTATCTATCTATCTGTGTGTGTAAACATTCTTGAATGGAGTATGTAAAAGAAGAGGTTGGACAAGGAAATGACATCACAATTATTTTTTTTGTAACACAATATATATTTATTTAGCTTACAAAAAAAGCATACAAATTTGCATTAAAAAACGAGTGTAAAAAGCGCATCAAAAACGCAGGTGACCTGCCAGTGACCTCTGATTCAGATTTGGTGCAGATTTCGCTTGTGTCAAATCCTGAGCAAATAATGAGCCAATCCTGACCGTGGAAACATACCCTAAGGGCTCATACTCACTTGCGAGAGACTCACACGATTCTCGTGCAAGTCTCTCACATGAAAACCTGTCACTGCCACCGGAACTCGGATGCTTCCAACCTTGAGCATCCTTTGGGAAGATGACTGCTCCAGCACCGACGGATGAGGCATCCACCTCCATTATAAATGGTTTATCTATATTGGGGCAATGTAAGATGGGAGCGCTAGCAAAGTGGGACTTGATAGAGAGGAAGGCCTTGGAAGCCTCCTCCAACCACAATTTGGGATTTGCTCCCTTCTTGGTGAGGGCTACCAAAGGAGCTACCAAAGTTGAGAAGTGGGGAATGAATTGGCGATAATAGTTAATGAACCCCATAAAGCGCTGCACCATTTTGAGAGAATAGGGTTCCTGCCAGTACATCACAGCCTGTAGCTTGGCAGGATCCATAGCCAATCCCTCGGCAAAGATGATATAATCCAGGAAAGGCAAGGACTCCTGCTCAAACACACACTTCTCCAACTTGGCATAGAGGGAGTTTGCCCGTAGGAGGTCAAAGACTTTGCAAACATCTCTCCGGTGGGAATCTATATCTGAAGAGTAGATGAGAATATCATCCAGATAGACTATGACCGAGGTGGTGAGCATGTCCCGGAAGATGTCATTTACAAAGTCCTGGATAACAGCAGGGGCATTGCTGAACCCGAAGGGCATCACCAGATACTCGTAGTGGCCATCCCTGGTGTTAAATGCCGTCTTCCATTCATCCCCCTCACGGATGCGAATCAGGTTGTAAGCACCCCGCAGGTCAAGTTTAGTAAAAAACCCTCGCTCCCCGCAACCTATCAAATAGCTCAGATATCAGGGGCAGAGCGTATTTGTTCTTAACAGTGATGGCGTTAAGACCCCTGTAATCTATGTAAGGACGTAGTTCTCCGTTCTTCTACATGAAGAAGAACCCTGCCACTGCAGGTGACACTGACTTCCTAATGAATCCTCTTGACAGATTCTCTTGGATGTACTGAGTCATTGCCTCCAACTCCGGGAGAGATAGTGGATAGACTCGACCCCGGGGAGGCTCAGCACCAGGCAAGAGGTCAATAGGGCAGTCATAGGGGTGGTGAGGTGGAAGGGTCTCCACAGCCTTCTTGGAGAACACACCCGCATAGGGCCAATAGTGTTTGGGTAGAGAGGAAAGATCTGCAGTTACCTCTGTAGTAGCAACCTGAACGCACTCCCTCTGACATCTACCCTTACAGGATTCACTCCATCCCAGAATTCTCCCTGAGGACCATTCTATATGAGGGGAGTGGTAGCGTAACCATGGTATCCCTAAGAGGACCTCATCAATTCCCTCGAGATGATCTCCTGATGGGATGGAGACATGGATAGATTAAATGGAATGGTCTGATGAGTTATCTGTGAGGGCAGTGTAGACCCATTTACCACTCGTATGGTCACTGGTTTGGCGAGCATCACCAGAGGAATTGCGTGCAGTTGGGCAAAGGCAGAAGACATAAAGTTGCCCTCTGCCCCAGAATCCACGCAAAGCTCTACCATATGAGTGGTTGGGCCAATGGTAGTTGTCCCCTTGAAGGACAGTTTGGAGGAAAGCGCCGTTGTGTCTAGTGAACCACCTCCTACGGTCACTAGACGGGGACGTTCTCCCGACCACTGAGGACATCTGGAGGCAAGATTTCCTGACTGCCGGCAGACATGACAGACACGAGCGGCCGGGACTTAGATCCCCCTTGTGACACCTCCATGACCTCATGTGGCTTAGACGCCTGGAGCGGAGATTCCAGAGGTTTGGTGAAGGTGGGAGCCAACCGAAACCTCTGCCTACCCTGGGCTCGTTCCAACCTTCACTCGTTAAAATGAAGGTCGATGCTAGTTGACACCGCTATTAGCGCCTCCAGTGTGGCGGGAATCTCCCTAGCCGCCAAAGCATCTTTCACGTGGTCAGCCAGTCCTCTCCAAAATACAGGGATAAGGACTTTGTCTGGCCACTCTAGCTCAGATGTTAAAGTCCGGAAGTGGACGGCAAAATGGCTGACCATGGGTGAGCCCTGTGTCAGTACCTGCAGTTGGAGCGCCATATCATGGATGACTCAAGGTCACAAAAAGACCTGTTTCAGAGTGCTCAGGAACCGTGGAGAACTCTGCACCACATGATCGTCACGCTCCCACAGCGGTGTTGCCCACTCCAACGCCCTGTCCAACAGGAGGGATATTATGAATCCCACCTTGGCCTGCTCTGAGGGGAAACGTGCAGCCAGGAGCTCAAGGTGTATAGCACACTGGCTCACAAATCCCCTAAATGACTTGCTATCACCAGAAAACTTGGCAGCGGGAGGCAGGATAAGGTCCGAACAGGGGTGGCAGTGGACAAACTAGCTGCAGCCATGCTAGCAGCCTGAACAGCTACAGCGGTAACATCCACGGCTGAGGTTGTTCGCTCAAGAGCTGACAATCTGCCCTCCAGCTGCTGAATGTACCACTGTAGTCGCTGTTCATCCGCCATTACTAGCCAGACCCTGGCGCTAGTATAATGTTAGTGCTGGCGAAATGCACCAGATAATATAAAGATGGTAATAAGGTGCGTTGGCAGCCCGGGGTCCACTGTGCAGAGATGTTAACTGCTGCTCGGTAATAGTGGACACAAAATGGTGGTATCACACTGGACACACATGGGTTAAACGCCACCCAGTGTGTAGTAGCAACGGGGTCTGTTGATTCACAGAGTCACAGAACCGCATAACACAGATGCCTTACCCTGTTGACTGTCACAGGGCACAGCTGAGTCAGCCCTACTATACGGTCCCAAGACTCTACCCCAAGGACGTGGGGTAAGAGCCTCTCTAGACCCACTAAGTGCATGGCGTCGCACCTGCGAATGTCACTAATAGACGCTGGCTACTGTGGAGTGCAAAGTGCACAGTGGCATACAGGCAAGCCACGACTAGGCGCTGAAGCTAGGCCCTGACTCTGCTTTCTACCTGCACTATCAGCCTAGGCACTAACTGGCAAGGCTGATCAACACATGCGTACCAAGGGTAGGGGTTTCATAATGAGTCATTCACCAGAGACATTCATACATGCATACAACACTCACTCCACATGGTCTATACTATTGCATGGCCATGTGGCCATGCAATCCTTTCACAACTGCAGCCTTCCAGGACCTTGCTGATGGCCCAATCCAAGCTGCTTGAGGACCTGAGCATGTGACCTCCGACCACCAATAAGCGGTCATCTCACGGGCATGCTCAGATGGAGAAAAGCTGGACTTAGTCCCAGGAGCGTCTGCTCGCCGCTGACTAATGCTGAATGCTATAGCTGAACCTGAAGCACCAGCAGCAAACAGACACATAGCATTATCTTGAGCAAGATGCTGCGACCAACATCTTTGCTGAGCAGGAACCTCTGTGGCTGAAGAAGAATGGGAGACCACAGAGGACATGGTTTGAGTTTTCCCCTGTACAGGAGCTGTTGCCTGCAAGACAGCTGCCAGGAGCTGAGCATAAGATGATGCCAAGACCCAGCTGCAACTGCCACCATCTCTTAAGCTATGTTCCCAAGTAGAATTTTAGCTGCACTGTGCACTTTCTCATTACTTTCAATGGATAAGAATTCATTCACTATTAAATATAATTTTAACATTTTACTACCTAATCTGGGTTTGTGGTGTGTGTGAGATCGTCAGACACATCCTGTTTAATTTATGAAGGAGGGACTCTAAATCTCACAAAGCCTAGCAAGAACTTCCAAAAATTAGAAAGAAGATGAACTCTGACACACCCTGTATTAGGCTGGAGTCACACACAACGTATAAGAAAAAACGGTCCGTTTTTCACGGACCAGAATCGCACAAATGTTTCATGAATAGTGATCCGTATGTCATCCAATTGTAATGCGAGGATGTGATTTTCTTGCATCTAAGCATCCGTGTGACATCCGTATGGCGAGATTTGCTCGCCGGCTTGCAAAATGGACATATAATGGATCCCAATGACAAGTTTTAAAACACAAACGAAAAAATAGATATATACACATAGAATACATATATATATATATATACATG
Organism: Dendrobates tinctorius; assembly: GCF_039654945.1. Classification (NCBI taxonomy): domain Eukaryota; kingdom Metazoa; phylum Chordata; class Amphibia; order Anura; family Dendrobatidae; genus Dendrobates; species Dendrobates tinctorius. The sequence continues at coordinate 58,401,054 of NW_027361679.1, forward strand.
TCATTGAGACACATATATATGTATATTATTTATAGTTCATAGAGTTCTACATAGCATAATAGCCGCTAAATCAATAGCAGAACCCGACATGAAACCATGTCATTTCAGTTAGTTTTATATATGTTTTTGACTAATAATTAGATTAGTGTATGTGTGTAAAATTTGGGACATGTAGGTGTTAAATTAACAGGAAAATGCGCTGAAAAAAATTGCGTGGGCTCCCGCGGTATTTTCTCCGCCAGTGAGGGAAAGCCAGTGACTGAGGACAGACATTAATAGCCTAGAGAGGGATCATGGTTATTGCCCCCCCCCTGGCTACAAACATCTGCCCCCAGCCACCCCAGAAAAGACACATCTGTAAGATGGGCCTTTCCTGGCACTTAGCCTCTCTATTCCGATTGCCTTTAGCAGTGACTCCTGGGTTAATAAGGGGTTAATGTCACCTTGCTATTGAAAGGTGACATTAAACCAGGTTAATAAAGGAGAGGTGTCAATAAGACCAATCCATTATTAATCCTATAGTAGTAAAGGGTTAAAAAAAGACACACACATTAATTAAAAATTATTTGAATGAAATCATTGCCCAAAGTTTTTGACCAAATTTATTATGCTGCCAATCCAACAAAAGCCCTTGTTCTGTAAAAAAAGCAATATCCATACCTCTCCGCTGTTCAGTCAGGTCCCCCACTGCAACCAATCACAAGGGGTTAACTAGTTTACAACAGGGATCGGTGCTAATGCTACCGGCCCGGCTGTAAACCACTCCAGAATGAATTAAATCTTGTCTGCGCAGCCTCCCTGGCTGACCAGGGATGAACTGATTAGCGTGCGAAAGTTTTTGAACTTTTTCCCATGCTGTTAAGTTTACCTCATGTCAGCCAGGGACTCCGCGCAGCCTCAGTGACATCAGTGGTATTTTTTCTAGCGATTATAGCCTTAAATTTAACTCCTAGAGTTCCAAGTTTTTCCTAACACAAAGTAATAAATTTATTAAACACTAACATATATAAATCGTTATGATATGACATGGTTTACTATATGTAAACCATGTATCATATCATGTCGGGTTCTGTAATGATTTTACAGAAGCCGTCAATTGATTTAGCGGCTATTATGCTATGTAGAACGCTATGAAAAATAAAAATATATATATTTGTGCCTCAATGACATGTATATATATATATATATTCTATGTGTATATATCTATTATTTCTATTCTTTATTAAACATGCCATTATGATTTTACAGTATAGAGCACTGAATTGCCAGCTTTTGTAAAGGACACCGGTGCGTATTTCTCGCAAGTCACACATATGCTCCGTGTGTCATACATTTTTTTCTAACCCCCATAAACTTGCATTGGCGAGGCTCGGGAGTAATACGGTGCAAAATGCAGCATGCTGCGATTTCCTCCACATGTATAATACGGGCAAGAAAAAAATTGGATGATGGGAGCTGCCCCATAGAGTAACATTGGGACGAGTGCTTTGCAATATTTTCTCGCATAGCACTCATCCGTATTTCTCGATAGTGTGACTCCAGCCTTAGTCATAAAGGAGGCCTCATACACATTCTGTTCAAATTGTTAGGTAGTGGGACACCTAGACTCACAAAGCCTATAAACTAAGTACAAGGGCTGCCAAAAATTTGAAGGAGTGACTTCAATACACCCTGGAAGACACATAGAAGAGAGCCTCAGAAAACCTTTTTTTATCATTATTAAGGATTGGGACTCCTACACTGGTAAAGCCTATGCACTATATGCAAGGCCTAGAAAAATTTTTAAAAAGGGACAATAAACTCTGGAAGATTGCTGAAGTTCCATGCTAAAATTTGAACTGTAGGTGAATTGAGGCCACTTTCCTAGTGTCTATCCCTCATTTGATGTGTTTTGGCAGCATTTGAGGCCGTTATAAGGTATTGTGCATGCGTTTGTTTTTGCCTCCCATGGAGCTGAATAGCGTTCGGTAATGTTCGGCGAATAGTCAACAAATTAAACAGCGAATATGGCAAATTTGGCGATCGTAATCCAAACCAAACATTGAAATATTTGTTCATCTCTAATGGAGACCCAACTTTTAGTCTCCACATTTCAAAAAAATTATTGTCACACACCAATAAAGTGTCATCAATTTCAACAGCGTAGGAACAGTTTAATAAGCTTCTGACACACTTCCCACCACAGGCAACCCACCAGATGGAGATTTAACTTTCAATTTCAAAATTACAAAAAAAATAATTGTCACACACCAATAAAGTGGCATCAATTTCCACAGAGTAGAAACAGAATAATAGGCCTCTGACACACCTTCTACTACAGTCAACCCACCAGATGAAGACCTAATGAGTCTCCACATTTCAAAAAATAGTTGTCACACAGCACTAAATTGGCATCAATTTCCATGGAGTACATACAGTATAACAAACCTCAGACAAACCTTCTACTACAGGCAACCTACCTGAAGAAGATCTTGCTCTGAATCTCCACATTACAAAAAATATTTGTCAAGCAGCACTAAAGTAGCATCATTTTCCACAGAGTAGAAACAGTATAACAGACCACTGATGTAGGGTCAGTGGGCCGAGCTGGGGGGTGGTCCCTCGATATACCGCGCAGTGACGTACAGACACAAGATGAGGCAAGTTTCGGGTACAACAGGTCCAAGTTTATTCTCTTGCCGTCCACCTGACGGCCTCCGAAGTACACCGCACTTCAATTCACTTTACTTCACTAATCGGCCCTCCGTTTCCAGGGCGGCTTCCCGCACACCGTACTTTAAACTGGGGACGTACATTTACGCACCATCCCCTCTTCACTCTTCGACGCTCCTGTCAGATCCGTCACTGTGGCCGCCTTAGGCCCGTAAACCAACAGCACTTTTACTGATCAGTCGTCTCTCTCTCGATACGGTATGCTTTACCTCAGTGTCTCGTCTATACTGCGGTACTCTGGTGTCAGGACCACCCCCCTGACTTTCTCTCTCCTCAGTTCCCCTGGTTCGGTTTTCCTCACAGTGCACAAACTGTCGTAGTCCTCCTGTCACTGGAGCTCCCTCTGGGGACTGGAACTTTCTGGAACCCTCCTGTCAAATTTATATCATTCCCGTTTCCCTGTAACTCTGCCCCCATGACCAACGGTTTCCTAAGCCCTAAGCTGATGTCAAGTCCTTTGCTCACACTCCTCCCTGCACTCTAATGGTCAACCCAAGATACTGCACGTCCACTACACTTTCTCAGCTGTTTCCCCTCTGTAGTAACTGACACCTGTCTAAACTGTGCAAACCTTCCTTTCTCTGTTCTGACACGTCTGTCCGTCCATCAGGTCACCTTCCCTACACTCCACCTTCCTTTGTCTATTGTCGTCCTCGACAATTGTAATCCCTGCCTTCGTCGTTCTGAAGCTTCACCTACACTCTGTTGTCGGACCAGTTGTTGGGCCAAACCCACTACCTGTGGGGGCCGAACCATACTGGGAGCACCATGCTCTGAGCAGCCTACTGCTACTCACCAGCACGCATGCCACATGACAACGTCTTTCAAATTGGGCTAGGTACACCCATATTCTCTCTATGGCGTGTACCTTCCCCTACTCTCCCCTTCTGTTACCCTCCACTGTCCGGTACGCCATGATCGAGGCCTCACACCTACCAGATCATTGCCGGCGTCCACCTTCCTCCTTCAGGGGTGTCCGTGGTGTCGGGGACCTGACCTAGGATGGCTGTCTTTCTCACATCTTCCATCTCTTTTACCTTTCTTTCAGTTACATGTCATGGTCGGCGTCTCGGTCTCCCAGACCTTCTCTACACATAGACCCCTGTCGGATCTCACACTTCCCTTTGGTCCCACAGACCTTCCCTTACCCGGACCTGTTGCATTTTTCTTGTACATATTATACAACAAAACAACTTTATAATATCACAAATACCCCATTTTCATATTTTTTTTTCTTTTCTATTGCTTCAAAAATCAATATACAACAATAAAAACATCACATGTTCTCCTCCCCCCTTCCTTGGACATGGACACTCTCCCTTCTTGACATCCCCGCTTTGCCAGGCTTAATAGCAAAAAGAAAAACCCAAACTGCTATATTAAACTCTTTTTTTTTTTAAACTCAGACGCGAACTGTCCTTGTGATTTGCACAACGGTGCAACGAAATTTCGAAAGTTCAAATCAATTCCTAGTGGCCGGCAGCAAGGGGCCCAACAGCCGTGGAGCTCCCGGGATGTAGGGAGTGTCCACACCAGTCCTCTTTATGGGGGCTCGTGTTCTTCTGGCTCAGCAATCACAGCTACCGTGTAGTAGCCGCGGGGACAGTTCTCTTTGTAGTACGACACCAAGTCCCCCTCTTGTAGAGCCCGGCCGTGACGAATAGAGGCCACATTAATATAGAACTTCTGGCCGGTAGCTAGATCGCGTATAAACCCATACCCTTTGGCAATGTTCGTATACACGAGCCTCCCCAAAGATCTCGTAGCCGCCATACCAGCCTCTCCCTTTGCATGGAGCAGGTTCCATATCACCTGCTCCCGGGCCTTCTTTCTCTTGATAACCTCTGCGACCCAGACGGAGGGTACAGCGCAGGCTCTGGAGTCCGGTGGGTGGGGCTTCGCCGAAGAAGAGAGCGGGGCAGAGGCGGTCGATGATGTCAGTGGCCCAGCAGCCGCTGGGGCCAGGTGGCGGATGGGAGCGGCCATGTTCTTAGGCGATTGGGCCACAGAGCCTGTCACACAGGCGGCAGTCGATTCCAGTGCTGGCATAGCAGCCGCGGCCGCAGGGTGGGCCGCACCTGCAATTTCATCTGGAATCGGGGCAGCGGCCGCCTTTGAAGATGCGGTCGCTAGCAGCAGAGGGGATGCAACAGTGTCTTCTTCGGTCTTGCTCTGCACCGGCGACACCGGGCATGGCGCCACCGGTTGGAGTGGTTCGGGACCAGGAGCGGAGGCCCTGCTCAGTTCTGCGTATATAGTAGGGCCCTCCTTGGCTGGGCTCTCGGGGACACAGGATGCTGCGCGCTGGGGCCGAATGGTAGGGGCCGCTTGCGGAGCCACTGTCGGGGCCGGGGGACCTCTCACCTTCCCCGGCGCTGTGGCCTCCGTCTCCTGATCACGCGGCTCCTCCCGCAGTCTCTGCTCTTCATCCTGCCTTCCGGCGGGGCAAGCCTCCAGGCTCAGGGGCTCCGCAGGGAGGCTCTCCACTGGTAACTTAGGTGGCCGCTCCCGGTGGTTCCGCACAGGCTCCGTTCCTTCACTCAACATCCAGCTGCCTGCCCCTGGCCCAGAGGGGAACGTTTCTTGGCATGACTCGACCTCCCAGCGCCACCGCCACTCTAGGCGCCCGATGCCCCGACATCCACAGCATCTCATATCGTCCGATGGGCAGCACTCGAATGGCGCCAGACAGCTGCAGCCAAACTTTTTCCCTGTGCCACTCCCTCTGCTGGGTGGGGCGATGGCAGACCTTTCCACCCACATATCAGGGTCCAGGACATGGGAGCGCCGGCCTCCTGGTACATATCTCTGGCTCCAGGGGTACGTAGGGGGGCCCCAGTCCATTGGGAACAACAGCAAACATCTGGAACTCTCCTCTGCGCTGAAGCAGCACCGCCATCTTGCACCAGTCCTGGCACCTCCCCAGATCTTCTGCTGGCGACGCAGATACGCCGCAGCGCTCCCAATTTGTAATCCACAGGTGGGTAATTTGTATTCCACAGGTATTTGTAATCCAAGCAGTGTAGTCCAAGTCTTTCTCCATTCTTTAGGGCAAGCCTGCCGCAGAAGATGACGTATTAGCGGCGGCGATCCTGCCGACTATGCCAAGTGTAGGGTCGGTGGGCCGAGCTGGGGGGTGGTTCCTCGATATACCGCACAGTGACGTACAGACACAAGATGAGGCAAGTTTCGGGTACAACAGGTCCAAGTTTATTCTCTTGCCATCCGCCTGACGGCCTCCGAAGTACACCGCACTTCAATTCACTTTACTTCACTAATCGGCCCTCCGTTTCCAGGGCGGCTTCCCACACACCGTACTTTACACCAGGGACGTACATTTACACACCATCCCTCTTCACTCTTCGATGCTCCTGTCAGATCCATCACTGTGGCCGCCTTAGGCCCGTAAACCAACAGCACTTTTACTGATCAGTCGTCTCTCTCTCAATACGGTATGCTTTACCTCAGTGTCTCGTCTATACTGTGGTACTATGGTGTCAGGACCACCCCCCTGACTTTCTCCTCAGTTCCCCTGGTTCGGTTTTCCTCACAGTGCACAAATTGTCGTAGTCCTCCTGTCACTGGAGCTCCCTCTGGGGACTGGAACTTTCTGGAACCCCCCTATCAAATTTATATAATTCCCGTTTCCCTGTAACTCCGCCCCCCATGACCAACGGTTTCCTAAGCCCTAAGCTGATGTCAAGTCCTTTGCTCACACTCCTCCCTGCCCTCTAATGGTCAACCCAAGGTACTGCACGTCCACTACACTTTCTCAGCTGTTTCCCCACTGTAGTAACTGACACCTGTCTAAACTGTGCAAACCTTCCTTTCTCTGTTCTGACACGTCTGTCCATCCGTCAGGTCACCTTCCCTACACTGACACACCTTCTACTACAGGCAACCCACCAGATGAAGACCTAAGTCTGAGTTTCCACATTTTAAAAAATGTTTGTAACATCAACAGCAGTAGCAACAGCAGGCACAGAAGACACCACAAAGATGACACAGACTGCAATAACGGGAGATTAATACATGACACTAAAACAATACTATTGCCTAGTCTGTCTAGTCTGCGACTGGTGTGTGCAAAAGTCATTGGAGATCCATGACAATCATTTTGATGAAAGTTAGGCAGTCTACACTTTCAGGGGACATCCAGATGTGCTTATCCATCAGGACACCACCAGCAGCGCTGAAGACATGTTCTGAGAGAACACGGACTGCCAGGTATGACAAAACCTCCAATGCATGACAGGCAAGCTCATGCCACTCTTTTTTCAAGACTAAAATGCAAAAGGGTCCAAAGCCCCCCTGATGGCATTGATATTAAGCTCCAGCTAGTCCTGCACCATCCTCTCCAGTAGTTCACAACGTGTCAGGCTTGGACTCTGTTCTGATGGTGCACAGGCTGGTCTAAAACATGTGTTAAATGACCTATAGAAACTACTTATGCCACTTACCCTTCTGCAGTTCCTAATGTTTTTGCGATGATGCCTTGAGGTTCCCAGAGTTGCACATCTAGACCTGAGATGCACACTGTGTCCTTCACTGCTGTTTTGGGGAAAATCATACCTAAGATTGTCTACAAGCGTGTTTCAATACTCCAGCATGTGCCCATCCCTTTCCAGGGGGGGAGCACCTGGCTAAATTTACTCTTGTACCGTGGATCTAACAGAGTGACAATCCAGTAGTCAGCACTATATCTAACCCTAAGAAGGGATGAAACTGAATGGGAGGAGACACAGATTAGATATTAGAAAAAACTTTTTGACAGTTAGAGTGATCAATGAGTGGAACAGGCTGCCACGAGAAGTGGTGAGTTCTCCTTCAATGGAAGTCTTCAAACAGAGGCTGGACAAACATCTGACTGGGATGATTTAGCGAATCCTGCTTTGAGCAGGGGGTTGGACCAGATGGCCCAGGAGGTCCCTTCCAACTCTACGATTCTATGATTCTATGATTCTATGATTCTAAGAATATAGGCATCGTGTTGAAGATAGTGTAGCAAGAATGCACTCATGTGTCGGGCACTTGCATTAGGTCAAAGTCCATGCTGTGTTGGTGGCGGAGTAACACTCAAGGTTGCTTCCTCCATTTCCTTGTGCCAACCACAAACAACAGAGAGCAGATCATTATCCTCTTCATCTCCTGAATGTTACTTGTCCATCACCTCATCCTCCTCCATTTGTTCCTCGGCTCCTGCATCTTCACTAACAGTTTGTCTGATACCATAAGTCCTCCTTGATCACTGCAAGCCACCCTCCAACGAAGACAGGATGGAAAATTGAGATATTGTTATCCATTCCGCCTTCACTTCTGATTCCAACTGTTCCTCTGGGACCATCACCTCCACATGCAGACTATTCAAAGTGTGCTCCAGCATGTAGATAACCGGAATAGTTATGTTGATAATGGCATTGTCAGTGCTAACCATCTTAGTAAGAATTTCAAAACTGCAGAAGGGTGTAGAGGTCCTTCATCTATGTCCTCTCCACTAGCATCATTTGCACCACATCTGAACTGCATTGGCCCAGGTAATGCAAAAGGACATACTGCACCAGGGCTCGTCACTGCTGCGACAGCCACTGTAACATATGCAGAGTGGAATTCCACCATGTCGCAACATCGTTAATCAAACTCTTAACCAATAAGCTGAAAGACTTCTGTAGTGATGCAAGTCGATGATGGAAGTGAGCAACACAGCAACTGTGCTTTTTGCAGTAGTCCATCCAGTCTAGGATAGTGGCAGAGAAATTGCTGTACCACCACGTTGAGGACGTGAGCTGTTGTGAGTTCATTCTCTGGTTCACCAGTTGTGAGTTCCCCTTCTGGACTCCCTCTGGTGGTGACAGGAGGTGGTGCGGCTGGTTTGATCGGTGGAGATCTGCCACCTGAGAATGAGGATGACGATTGGATCTCACGATTCTAAGATTGGATTTAAGATAGCCGATGCCCTATTCAGTTGCTGGTGATTCCTTCTGGCTTTTCAGCTCTTGGTTTTCAGCTCTGTTCCAGTCATCTAAAGCTAAGTTTTTCTGCTAATGTTCACACTTCATTTTGTTGGTCTATTTTTGTGTGGTCTGCCAGCCCCGGCTGGGGGCTGAGCTGAATTTCCACGCTTATTTATCAGTATTTTGCCAATTGGCTTTTTGTCCCTTACTAGTTCGGTCTCTTTTTGCTCTGTCTCAGAATATTTCAGAGTGCTGATATAGTGGGAGTCTAGTGACTTCATGGTTAATTTTGCTATCAGAAGTGTTGGACATTATTTTTGTAGGGTTTTTTGTAGGTTGCAGACAGTGTCTTCCCTTTCCTTTTTGTCTAGTTAGTTTGGGCCCCATCATTTGCTCAGCCTATTTTACTGCCTGTGTTTGTGCCTTCATCTTGTTTCACCGTCAATACATGTGTGGGGGCTATCTATTCCGTTGGGGTCTGCTCTGGGGCAGTTAGTTTTCCCTTTTCTTGCTTTAGGCTTATGTAGTCCTCCGGCCGTGACCAGGCGTCTAGGTTCATCGTAGGCACGCTCCACGGCTACCGCTAGTTGTGTGGTGAGATCAGGGATCTGCAATCTGCATAGTTACCAACCACTCTGGTTTTCTGTGGCTTAGCTTGTTTTGCTTTTTTCTCCTCGGTGACCCATTCATAACAGTGAGCCATGCACGGCATGTGTGTGAGGTTGCCATGGCGTAGGGCCACCACCAGATTTACAACGTTATCGCACATGGCCTTCCCTAGCTCCAGGTTTACTGGACATAACTATTGCTCTAACTCGGCTTGGATATCTGTCCACAACTCTTGAGCTATGCGTTCTCCAAAGCATATTAATTTAAACACTGTCTGATTGCGAGGAGCCATGGCTGTGCATGGGGGACATTCTCTCAGAACTGTTGGAACACGTGTCTGAATATGGGAGAGGTTGATGGCACAGATGGTGGTCCTAGAGGAAGTAGCAGAAGCAGTGGAGAACAGTTAGAAACAGGTTTGTCCCACAAGCCTTGGAGATTGCAAAACTTGTGGAGCAGACACTTGACCACCTGCCCCCACAGCCACCATAGTAACTTAGTTCACAGTCAGCAAAATGTAATGCCCCTGCCCATGTTTGCTTGTCCAGGTATCAGTGGTGAAATGAACACTGGCAGACAAAGATATTTTAAGGGAACGGGTGATGTTGTTGGCAACATGATGGTGTAGTGCTGGCTCATCTTTCCTAGAGAAGTAATGACGACTGGGCAACAGGTACTGGGGGCTTGCAACAGCCATCATTTTCAGAAACCATCTGTATTCACCAGGAGGAAAGTCAGCAAATTGATGGCCAACAGATTGAAGATGGTGGAGTTCAAGCTCTTAGCTTTGGCATGTGTACCAGGAAACATCCTTAAATGTGACCATAACTGCGGGACCGAGGGTTTGCTGCTATGCTGAGAGAGGGCAGAGTACGGAGAACGGGACAAACTGCTGGAAAGTGAGTGAGGTGCAAGCGTAGATGTTATGGTGGTTTTAGAAAGATGTGTTGTGCTAGGTGACACAAAAGCAGCAGTTATGTCTACTTCTGTAACACTGACTGTGGTGGGTAAGCAATTGTAGCTTCTGTGGCATGTGTGAGAAAACATGGATGGGGCTTGATGGGACTGCTGTGAGTTGGCGAGACTCACTAGTCCGCATTTTAGTACAGTGAGATTCCCACACTAAGGCACGTTGATCGTGCATGTATCAGTTAATGCATGTAGTTGTTAAATTATTGCAATTTTTGCCTATACTGAGTTTTGTTTTTGCAAATTTGACAGATAATATATGTTGACACATCCTTTGCAGTCTCAAAAAATGCCCAAACTAGGCAACTCTTGCTGCTCCTGTGAACTGCACACTCGTAACTGATGCTGGACATGGCCAGAGCTAAGCTACAACTGAGGATGCAGTGCTTGTTGTGGATGCATCACTTCATGTCTTTGTGGGAAACCGCAATGTAACCTACTAATCTTCCTCCTCCTCCATCTCCTCTGCTGAGCTACTCAACTGTGCACCACTGGGTTCACACCAAGTGGGATCTACAATTCCATCAACATCCTCTCTGTTTTCTCTCTCCTCAGTCTGAGAGTCACCCTCCTCTTCTTCCTGCCCTGAGACCACATGTTCCCCACGTTCGGTTGGGTGTTTGAAAATTTTTGACACAGAGAGAAACAAGGGTGATTGGGGTGCCACCTCTGAGGATTGTATTGTGTGTGATGTTGAGGTGAAGGAAAAGGAGGAGAGGCCACTTGATGCAGCGCTTGCCATCCACTGGAGCACATGCTCTTTCTGAACCTCATCTACATGGTGTACCGCTGTATGACTGCAAAAGAAACAGTTGAGTAGCCTGGCCAGTAACAGATGTTGTCAGTGGTCTTTGGATAGAACAAGATGGTGTTTGTTCAGTTGAGCTTTCATTCACATTAACACCTAAACCACGTACACATCTAACACCAAGCCTATTCCCCCTTCCACCACAACCTCGCTTTTTCCCACTCATGTTAAAAGTAGCCTTCCCCTCTTGTAACCTGCTGTTTCACAACCTTTGGCCCACAGCTGTCATTCACCTATAACTAAATGAACAATCCCTATTGATTTTCTTAATGATTTTTAAGTGGAAATCTGGCCTTCTGATATGCCACTGAATAACACAGTTTTCGCACAAACGATTTGGAGTAGCTAATTGGTCTTCGTGGCTGCACCACAATATTAGGCCTAATGATTTTTAAGTTTTTTTCTGGCCTTCTGATATGCCACTGAAACACAGTTTTAGTACAAACTATTTGGAGTAGCTAATTGGCCCTCCAGGCTGTACCCCAATATTAGGCATCACAATTTTTAAGTGGAAATCTGGCCTTCTAATTTGCCACTGAAATCCACTTTTGCCACAAATGATTGGAAGTAGCAAATGGGGCTTCCAGAGACTGCCACATAGGTTTTGCACAATCTACTTCGATGCTGAAAGATCAAGTTCATACAGGACAGGAGCCTATCTATTTAAATGACAAGTTCACTTTCAGAACCAGCACCAACGCAGGAGCGACCTCTCTGCACTGTGACACTGAGACAATGGAACCAGCAAAACACAATTTCCACTTTTTATGTGGCCAGGGACATGTGACTTCAGCAGCCAATCACAGAAGACCTTGTTTCATGACATTGTGGATGGTTTTTGCACCCTGATTGGCTGACGGAATCATCACAGATAAAGCTAAGGGGAAAAAAAGAATAGCGCGCCGCTCCTGTAACCTCTCCACATGCTCTTCTAACCTCTCCATACCCCTCCTCTCATCAAACACATTCCCTGCTCATCATACAGCCTCACTGTCCTAGCGAAAGTAATAACAAAAGCATTAGTGGAATTGTGTTGATTTACAGAACTGTGACTGATTTTTGCCGACTTTGAGTAAGAATGCTCATGAAAGTGAATGCCGAATCTGAGATTGGCTAAAATTTTTTGAATACGTTCGCTCATCTCTACTTGAGATCCAAAATTGTTGAACAATTTCAAGGTTACAAGTCCATCTCCAGAGATCTTGATATTCCTTTGTCAACGATGTACAACATAATCAGGAAGTTTACAACCCATGGCACTATGGCACTGTAGTTAATCTCACTGGATGTGGACAGGAGAGAAAATACGATGAAAGCTTGCAACACAGGATAGTCTGGATGGTGTATAAGCAGCCCCAATCAAGTTCCAAAGAAATTTAAACTGTCCTGCAGGATAAGGGTGCATCAGTTGCAGTGTGAACTATTCATCGACATTTGAATGAAATTAAATGCTATGAGAGACCCAGGAGGACCCCACTGCAGACACAGAGACATAAAAAGCTAGACTGTAGTTTGCCAAAATGTATGTGAATAAATTAAAATATTTCTGGGAAGGCGTCTTGTGGACAGATGAAACCAAGAAAGAGCTTTTTGGTAAAGCACATTATTCTTCTATTTACAAAAAATGGAATGAGGCCTACAATGAAAAGAACCCAGTACCTACAGTCAAATATGGTGGAGGTTTAAAGATGTTTTGTGGTTATTTGCTGTCTCGGACACTTGGTGCCTTGGCTCTGTGCTACGTATCATGAAATCTGAAGATTAGATTACCAAAGGATTTTGGGTCACAATGTAGTGCTCAGTAGCAGAAAGCTTGGTTTGCGTCCTAGGTCGTGGGTCTTCCAGTAGGACAAGGACCCCAAATATACCTCATGAAGCACACAGAAATGGATGGCAACAAAACGCTGAAGTGGCCAGCAATGAGCCTGGATCTAATTTGATTGAACACCGGTAGAGAGAGCTTACAATTACTGTTGGTAGAGGGCAGCCTGCAAATTTTAAATATCTGGAGCAGTCTGCAAAAGAAGAGTGGACCAAAATTCCAGTTGAGAGGTGTGGGAAGTTTGTTGATGGCTATAGGAAGCAATTGATTGAAGCAAGGGCAGACCTACCGCCCGTGCAACCCATGCATTGCATGGGGGCCCCGGGGGAGAGGGGGCCCCTCCAGCACTGCATGGCACTCACTGTGCCTGTGGCACCGGCCGGATGGTGGCTGCAGCCGCAGGTCAGGTAGTCACTTGTGTGTGTGTATGTGTGTATGTATGTATGTGTGTATGATGTATGTGTGTGTCTGTGTATGTCTGTGTGTGTGTATGTTTGTGTATGTGTGTGTATGTCTGTGTGTATGTATGTATGTGGGTGTATGTGTGTGTATGTCTGTGTGTGTATGTGTGTATGTATGTGTGTCTGTATGTATGTATGTATGAGTGTCTGTGTGTATGTCTGTGTGTGTATGTCTGTGTCTGTGTGTATGTCTGTGTATGTCTGTGCGTGTATGTGTGTATGTATGTGAGTGTGTATGTCTGTGTGTGTATGTGTGCATGTATGTGTATGTATGTGTATATGTCTGTGTATGTGTGTGTATGTGTTGTGATAAAACACTTCGGGATCGGCTTTGCTGGGGTCAAAGGTCACGTGCGTTCAGCATGAAACTCAGGCGCAGAGCTGGGATAAATCCATCCCAATCCTTTCAAACGGGACTTCAATAATAGGTAGGGGTACCAAAGGGCTACAGAACCGGGGCTTAGGTGCAGAGGCTTGGCAGTCAGGACAAGACTCACAATATACTCGAATATCGTGATGCATGCTTGGCCAAACAAAACAGTGTAATATCCTTTCGGTGGTTTTCTGGACTCCCAGGTGACCTCCCATCACATGTCCGTGGGCCAGGTCCAGCACCTGCCGCCGGTAGGGTTTTGGCATGACTAATAGTTGCACCGTATCTTCCCCCTTTTTCTCTATCTGATAGAATAAATCATTCTCCAGAACCATGTAAGGATATGCCAGCCTAGAGCCAGGTTCTACGGGTACCCCATTTATCACTTTTACATTTGTCCTAGCCTGAGAAAGGGTAGGATCCTTTATTTGCTCGCTTTGGAAGTCATCTTTCTGAACTTCTAAATCCGGCAAACGGGGAGGTGGACGGCTGTCGGCCTCCTCCTCTTCCCCGGTCTCCTCCGTATCACCCGCCATGACTGAAAATGGGAACTGCAGGTCATTTCCCGCAGACTCTTCCCCAGAGTCTTCCGGGGAGACCTCTTCCAGGGGTTCGGGACCCACACGCGCCCTGGGAGAAGAATCATGTACACTATTACCCTGGGGTATCAACTGATTCTCCCTCAATTGCCAGAAGTGGGGAAAATCCCGGCCCAGGATAACATCATGCAATAACGCCGGGACGAGTCCCACTTTATGTTGCACAGACCCATAGGAAGTAGTAATGCATATGACCGTGGTGAGGTACAAACAGGTGTCTCCATGCACACATGTTACAGAAAATTTGTCTGATGGTCCAGTCGGGGCTGACACCAGACTGGCCTTCACCAGAGTCCCCACACTTCCCGAGTCTAACAATGCCACCACCTTTTTGCCATCAACAGTTAAATCACACAAGTGTTTTTCGACATCCTTTTGACCGGCATTCACACTCACTACCTGTGCAACCATAGACATGCGGTTTTTAGAGTCTGTGAGGTCGCACTGCATGGGTTCAGTAGTGACCGGACAGTTCGCAGCAATATGTCCCATCTCTTGGCAGCGGAAACACCTAACGGGCCCCTTGCTTAGACCATAGTTCGTTACTCTCGGCCTCGCAGTGCGGGCAGTCCCGTTTTCCTCCCCCACTGTCTTAGGGATTTTTCCTTCTCCCCTACTCCCTGGAACAGTCTTACCGGTTCCACGTGGAGATGATGAAGAACGAGGTGGGGTAGCGTCGTCTCGGAGTCCTTCCGCCACGGCGTAACGTTCAACCAGATCCACCAGTTGATCTGCCGTCGTAGGATTTCCAAGGCTTACCCACTTCCTCAGGGCTGGCGGCAGAGCTCTCAGGTACTTGTCCATGACGACTCTCTGGATTATCTCTGGCACTGTCAGCACCTCGGGTTGTAGCCACTTCTTTGTCACGTGGATCAGGTCGAACATCTGTGACCGCGGTGGTTTATCCGGCTGATAAGTCCATTGATGCACTCTCTGTGCACGGACAGCGGTCGTCACTCCCAGCCGGGCCAAGATCTCGGCTTTCAATTTGTCAAAGTCCTGCGCGGCCTCAGGCTCTAAGTCATAATAAGCCTTTTGGGCCTCACCGGAAAGAAACGGGGCAATCAGGCTGGCCCATCGTGCCTTCGGCCATTTTTCTCGCACCACCGTCCATTCAAACGGGGTCAGGTATGCCTCGACGTCATCTTCGGTCGTCATTTTCTGCCAGTACCGACTCACGTGAATCACTCTCGACTCGGCTTCCAGGTTAAGCTCAGGTAAGCTTGCCAAGCGCTGCGCCACCTGCTGGAGAAGCGAACGATCGGTAACTGTCATGTCCACCAACTCCTTCAGCTGGGCCATCATCACCCGATTAGCTTCTTGCTAGACGGCGGTGGACTGTACCAGCGCTTTCACCACGTCCTCCATGCTCATGCTTGCAACGTGATGCCCGCGTTCTCCACCACAATGTGATAAAACACTCCGGGATCGGCTTTGCTTGGGTCAAAGGTCACGTGCGTTCAGCATGAAACTCAGGCGCAGAGCTGGGATTCGGGTGTAACTGACCCAGGGTCAGGTGTATTAATGGTGAAAGCAATGCAAAGGAAGTAAAACATAAAACAAATCCTTGCCTGTCCGGCACTAACTAAACAATGGACAACCTAACTACCAACTGGCGGGCTTCTCCCGTCCAGCCAAACCACAGTTGCAGTGGGCACTGCTTTCATTCACGTGTGTCTCTCACACAGACAGGCTCTCTGTGTTCCCAGGCTGAGACACTCACACAACCACCTGGCATCCTTTTATATCCACCTCCCATTATTCATTAGCAAGCAGGTGCGATACTGACCAGACTAGGCCACATAGGAAAGGAATCTGGGTGAGATATACCTGCCCTCATCCACTATTCCCACATGATTCTCACAGTGTGTATGTCTGTGTGTGTATGTATGTGGGTATGTATGTATATGTCTGTGTATGTCTGTGTGTATATGTATGTATATGTTTGTGTATGTGTTTATGTCTGTGTGTATGTATGTGTGTGTATGTGTGTATGTATGTATGTGTGTATGTCTGTGTGTGTATGTATGTGTGTATGTATGTATATGTGTGTATGTCTGTGTATGTATGTGTGTGTCTGTATGTATGTGTGTATGTATGTGTGTATGTCTGTGTGTATATGTCTGTGTGTGTATGTATGTGT